>NC_059202.1:17135411-17457475 GCF_020615455.1 Coregonus clupeaformis | reverse complement strand
CCAGTGATTACCGTCCTCTGATCCTGTGCCCTCGACTACGACTAGCCCGCTCCTTTGGTACCTCTGCCTGTCTATGCCTTGCCCGGTTTTGACCACAGCCCGCCCGACCACGATTAAGCTATACCCTTGTCTGTACTCTAATAAAGCATCGCTATTCTGCGATTGGATCTTACCACTCTGTCCGAGTATTCATTACACTACTCCGCCTGTCTGCCTCCCTTTCTATCGGTCTTGACGTGAGCTATCGCTAGTGAAGTGCAACATTGTATTAACTCAGCAGGTTGGCATACTCAAGCGCGCATGCTCCCTCAATGTTATCAGAACAGAGAAACCATTGCTCATTGCTCACATAGAACACTCCAAACAAAAGACAATGAACAAATTTACAAAACTCCTAAATGACCAAAATGTATTTCTCACAAGTGTAGCAGGTTGTGAACTCTGCAAACAATATTTCCACTCTGAGAATGAGAACGGTAAATGACTGTAATACATGCATTAAGATAAATTAATATAAACAAATGACGGGGATTAACAGTACATTTACTAGGCCCACTGGTTAAATATGTAATGGGGAATTTATCAAAATAAACAATCAAAGGGCAAACAATTCACACAATGAAACAATGAATGTGCAAGAATTGGCAGGAGACAGCAGAGCACATTCTGGATAGAGCCGCCCATATCTTCTCCACACACCCCTCCCCTTCTTCTTGTTTCAACATTTTGAAATTATACTCAAGACACATTATCTTCATACATTTACATGCTTTTCACTGACAGCCGCAACTCAATAATCAGCTAGGCTTATTGCCATGCACGTTGCCCAAATTGCTGGCTTCCCAAATAGGCATAGGCCTATGCACAGCAATTTTTTAAAAGAAGCTAATCATCCTCTGTGGCTAAGTCAAGCTCTCTGGTAAAGTATTTTTAATTATTTTATTTAGGAGTAATAATATAATTTTGGCAAAACATAAATGTACTTTAGGGGAAGCCAGCACCGAACAGTGCACCCGCCAACTTTCCTTTCTAATTCGCAAGTGACTGAAACCAGAGATCTGTATATAATGACAAGATGGTCATGTCTCCGCCCTAACAATGCGAGTCGTTGTCCCAAAGGTGGGAATGTAGGTGACAAGCTCAGGTCTGCATATTATGCAGTTGACTCAAGTTTGCCAGAAAGCACATGGATGATCATCAAGACTCTTGGAAGAATGTTCTATGGACAGATTAGTCAAAAGTATAACTTTTTGGATGACATGGGTCCCATTATGCCTGGCGAAAACCAAACACTGCATTCCACAGTAAGAACCTCATACCAACGGTCAAGCATCGTGGTGGTAGTGTGATGGTTTGGGGATGCTTTGCTGCCTCAGCACCTGGACGACTGTCTTAACAGAAGGAACCATGAATTCTGCTCTGTATCAGAGAATTCTACAGGAGAATTTTAGGCCATCCGTCTGTGAGCTGAAGCTGAAGCGCAGCTGGGTCATGCAGCAAGACAATGATCCAAAACACACAATGAGGTCTACATGAAAATGGCTAAAAAGCAACACATTTGAAGTTTTGGAATGGCGTAGTCAAAGGCCAGACCTAATCCCAATTGAGATGTTGTGGCAGAACTTGAATCGAGCAGTTCATGCTTGAAAACCCACAAATGTCGCTGAGTTAAAGCAGTTCTGCATGGAAGAGTTGGCCAAAATTCCTCCACAGCGACGTGAGAGACTGATCAACAACTTCAGGAAGTGTTTGGTTGGAGTCATTGCAACTAAAGGTGACACAACCAGTTATTGAGTGTAAGGGGGCAATTACCTTTTCACACGGGGCATTGGGTGTTGCATAACTTTGTTTATGAAATAAATTAAATAAGTATTAATTGTTGTGTTTTATGTTCACTCAGGTTCCCTTGATCAAATATTAGGTTTTAGTTGAAGATCTGATAACATTCACTATCAAAAATAAGGGGGCAAATACTTTTTCACAGCACTGTAAGTTGCTCTTATACATATGCATAATAACAGTCCCTATTCTACTTTTGTAATTACAAATCCGCTCTCAACTCCATTGTTTTGCAATTAAAATGCAATTACTAAAGTACTGTAACAACATGTTAATACAGTGTTGTTACTAGGGTAAATACATTGTTACTTACTACACAGTAAAGGGTTACCTATAAGAATTTTGGAAACACTGAGGGGAAACAAGAACATGAATAGGTGGATACACATAAATAAAAAAACCATCAAGCAAAGGCTGCAGGCACATAGCTTTGATCAGCATGGCTATAGAGATTGTTACAGACAGTTACACATCCTCAGTGAGTACACTGCCAGCATTCACTGTTTCCTGTATCCCATACTGTTGAAACTGAGACAATGGGATCAAAATACATGAAAATGAAGGTGCCAGAGAGATTATCTCTGAACAAGAGTAATGAGTTGAGCCAACATGGCGTTAGCCAGCCATCCGTTAGCTCTACATTATTTAACTTACAGTTTGTTAAGAGAATTCACAATGGAGCTTGAATTAAAGATGAATGTTGAAAAACAGTTTACTTAGCGACTGTTATGTAAAGCGATAAAAAAGTGAGTGAGAGAACACTCAGATCTATTATGCATTTATTGAACTTCACCCCAAGGCGCTAGCATGTCTAGTGTTCTATGACTGACAGGTCGGGCTGGGTCGAGTCCTTCATGCACATATAGTAAAAATGAATTGACTTCCTGGAAGTAGTTAAGCACATGTTGACAGAATGGAAGTTCTGACACATAGAAAAGCGCTGGGTGAGATAGTGACAGAACACTCTGACACTATGATAAGAGTCTCTCTCTCCCCCTCTCTCTCTCTCTCATAAATTAGCTTCCTGTGCACATTGATCCCTCTCCCCCTCATCCCCTCTGATGGAGAGTAAGTGAGAGGCTCATTGTAGTGGACACACGCGCACTGACCCACTCTGGGAGTTAATTAGTTTTTATTGACTAGATAGAACACCTGCGTTTCCAGCTGTAACTTATCATGGTTAGCACAGGCTTCAAGGGAGCTGAGGCTCCATGCTCATAGCCACTCAACAACAGATGGGAACAGGGGGACTTTACATCACTGTCCAGCCCTAGTGTCCCCAACAAACACTCTCTCTGACCTTTGCTGAGCCTTGACTCCTTGTTCTCTTCTCATCTCTATGACCTGACCTCTGAACCTCCCTTATAACTGTTCATCTCAGCCAAATGTATAGCATTCATATTACAAAGATGGGAAATGTACGATACCTGACTATCTAAGCCTATACCTCAGAGTTATGGTACACAAGGTACCTGCTGGCTCCCCTACCTCCGCGGAAGCACAGTTCCCGCTCAGCCCAGTCAAAACTGTTCGCTGCTCTGGCACCCCAATGGTGGAACAAGCTCCCTCACGACGCCAGGACAGCGGAGTCACTCACCACCTTCCGGAGACATTTGAAACCCCACCTCTTTAAGGAATACCTGGGATAGGATAAAGTAATCCTTCTACCCCCCCTTACCCCACCCAAAAAATAAAAAAAAATAAACATTGTTAAGTGGTTATCCCACTGGCTATAAGGTGAATGCACCAATTTGTAAGTCGCTCTGGATAAGAGCGTCTGCTAAATGACGTAAATGTAAATGTAATGTAAATGTCAGAGCAGATGAGTGAGTTGTGCATACTCAGTAGTTGGTGTATTTCCATACAGGGTTTACCAGTGTTTTAGCCAAAAGGCTCAGACTTTTCTGTTTCCATCTACGCGGGCCGGCATTCGTGTCTCACTGGGCCATGGCTCCGGCGGACCTTCTCTCACATGGGGCCAAAGCCAGGCCACTGGTACTTTTAGCTAGCATTTACATAACAATGACTAACTGTGAACTTTAGAGATCTTCTCACAAAGCAACTGTTTATGCAGAGGTTGTGAATTCTGTCCTTCACAAGTCATCACTGTCAGTCCTAGCAATGGAAACACAATTTCCCTTGTTTTACATAAGGGTGTATACACTAATGTAACACTGGTGTTACAGTCGCAAAGGAGCTAGGTGTGATCTACTGAAGTTGACAGCTATATTAATATTTTTTTCATCTTCACATCTTTGAAGCAAGAGAGCAAATCAGGGTTTTGATTTTCTTTTTTCTTTGATTCTCTTTTCATTTCTCTCAAAGAGAACTGAGAGTTTCCAATCAATATGCCTCTCTCTGAGTTTCTACTATAAGCCCCACAGCAGGCAAACACGTCACACCAAAAGGACACAACGATCCTCTCACTGCAGGGCAGTGTTACCTCCGCTCTTACTCATTTCACCCATTGACAACAGACAAGATGAATGAGTTAGTGTGGGAAGTATAATCACAGTATAAAACACTCACAGTAGCGGTGCGTGGGTAAAATCACTGCCGAAGCCAGAAAAAAAGCCATATTACAACCTGTGTTGTGATAATTGCGTTGTTTGCTCTATAACCTGTTAGCTCATATGCCTTGCGACTGTGATATATAGGCCTAAAGGCTGAGACAATAAGAAGACACAGTGGCAGAATAAATCCAACCACACCTTTATTTCATCACAAAACCAGAGAGCAACCTCTGTCCGGTGAAGTCCACAAAGCATATTGCATGTAACAAACAGTTACATGACCTACAGCATGGTCAAGCAAGTTAATGTTTACGACATTTTCGGACCACTAAACAACTATTGATTTAGAACCACAGAGAGTTACCGCAAGTCGCAAAGAAAACAGGAGCCGCCTCCACTATTCCAGCACCATTTCAACATCAACATTATCAAATCACCTATGCTTAGTCTAATACAGTGACAACTAAAAGAAACATTTTACATTTACATTTTAGTCATTTAGCAGACGCTCTTATCCAGAGCGACTTACAGTTAGTGAATACATATATATTTTTACTTTTTTTTATACTGGCCCCCCCCTGGGAAACGAACCCACAACCCTGGCGTTGCAAACGCCATACTCTATCAACTGAGCTACATCCCTGCCGGCCATTCACTCCCCTACCCTGGACGACGCTGGGCCAATTGTGCGCCGCCCATGAGTCTCCCGGTCGCGGCCGGCTGCGACAGAGCCTGGATTCGAACCAGGATCTCTAGTGGCACAGTTAGCACTGCGATGCAGTGCCTTAGACCACTGCGCCACTCAGGAGTACAAAAACCAAAAACTATTTAGTCCAATCAATGTAAGCTAAATATGATGTGGCTGTCCATGGTTCTGATTTCTGTGTATGTGTGTGTGTGCATGTTCATGCAAGTAGAAAAAACATGTTGACTCACCCTACAGTACTTCTAGAGAAACGCCAATGCCATCCTCCTCTTTTTCATGTTGACAGAACGGTCTATCACTCTGTCATAATGTTTTTATTTTTTGTTGTACTAGGTTACCTGGCTAAAATGCTTCTTCGCTAGCCTATCTTCCTTTCATGGGCAACGTTAGCTAGTTAACAACGAGATGCAACAATTCAAGTTGTTTCTGTCAATGATGTATGCTCTCAATGTGATTTGATAGGAGTGACGCCAAATCCAAACTGGCTTCCCTTGACACTTTTTTTTGAGTGCGCCAGGACCATTCACAGTTGACGTCACTCAGTTTAGCGCAACGCTGATTGGCTATTATTTTATGTTTTTTTTTATCAAGGGAGGCCAAATGCTCGCTGGCTTCCCTTGCATTCAATGCTACGGGCGGCAACAATGACATACTCTTTTGGACCAGACAGCATCAGATAGATGGCCTACACAGAGACAGAGGGGCGCTGTTTCGCCTGCTTGGATGCTTTCTTCGGTGAGATACATTCAGCCTCTTGAGAATAGAAGGAAAATTATGAAACACGTTTTTCTTTTTTCTTAGTCAATTTTTTGGGGAAGCCTGGCTTCCCTTGGCATCCATGAATACACGCCACTGAACACTCATGTTCTGTTCAAACAACCAACGTTTACCACTGGCAATTCTTACTTACAGTACTTCTTATGACTTAGTTAGAGTTCATGAAGTGCAAGTTAGTGTACATGCATAGTAAAGATGATAATAATAGGCTTGCTTTGCTGATGATGATTATCACTATTACTATGACTCACGATCTGTTGCAAATATTTTACATATTCCATACATCACTGAGGGCGATTTATCATATTCCTGGAATTCCCGTGGGAGCTATTTCTCAAGGTGGCATTGCAGGATACAGTCACCGGGGACAACGTGTCTTCCATTGATCCTAGACCCCCCCCCATCCCAAGTGGGCAACCATAGAATCTGCTACCTACACAGAACAAAGCACCAAGGACATAAGCTGCACTGACCTTGGGCCAATGGGAGCCAATGGAGTTCTCTTCTTCCTCAATAGCCCTTTAGGAACACAACCACACACGACTCATTAGTACTAGAGGACACAAGTTCCTGTAACTCCTCAGAACAGAAGTATGTTGGTCTACCCAGAAATATTCATTCTCAGCCTTGGCTGAGGGTGAAGAGTCGAGGGGTGTCACGCTCAGCTGCTGTTTCATTTCACAGCATTTGTTTAAGGACTCCACACCACGCTAAGTTCCTGCTGGAGAGATGAGATGGGGAGTAGGGTAATTATTGGGGCATGGCTGATGTGAAGATGTGTGTGGAGAGCTTAGAGTGGCTGTGTCTTATGAATCATATGCACAATTCAGGTAGAGAAATTAAATTCCTCTCCATGCCTCCCTGTATGCTCCTTAATGACTGTAAACTTCAGCAACCAAACCAGAAGCTTAATTTGCAAACAAAGGATTCAGGAGAGGCGCTTTATATTGCCTCACTTAATTGTGAAATTGTGAAAATGAGAAGGACATGGTTGGTGTGAGAATGGGTGTGAACCATGAATTATCATGGGGAAATAAAGATCAGTAATGAACAGCCATGAACAGAGAGAGGAAAGGATCAAGTGGATGCAATTCTCCTAGAGAGCCTGAACCTGGTTTAATTAGGAATTCATGTCTGCTCCATATGCCTGTGTACTGCAGTGAAATACCTTTAGACCACTTTCAAACCACATAGGCATAACTTCTGGGGGGGAGAGAGAGAGAAGAGAGGAGAAAGAGAAGAGAGCAGCATCTTAGTATGAGATGCTGCTTCCAAAGGTTGTGGTGTGTGTGCATCAATTAAATATGATTTTAATTTTTTACACATAAGTTTGACCCGAAAATAACAGTTTGGGCTGAGGGATTGCTCTGATCAGCACTGACCGAAAGGAGGACTATCTAATCCTTGTGCATCCAGAGGCTCACGTGTTTAGATGAGATATTGGGCTACTCTCAGAAGGGTCTATCAGGGTAAAGCAGATGAGATTCATTCATGATTTATTTCCATCAGAATGTTTTCCCTATTAAATTCCCCAATGAATTGTAGGCTATTACATCAGCACCCTCCTTAGTGAGGAATAAGAAGAGGGAATCAAGGTGACCGTTTCAGTTGTCCTGAGAAAGCATACAACCATTACAGAATACAGATAAGCCAATATAATGCATAGGCTATTATGAGAACTAGACAGCGCACTTTGTTCATCTAGAATGTTTTATTCATTCTGACAACACACTGACGCTTCGACTACGCGTGGCGATCTAGTGTGGTAGGCTAGGCTATCCGGTACCCAATAACAAAGTGCATGTGAATTCAAATCTATATACCCATACAGTACACTATAGGGTAACTAGCCTCCAGGGGTAACTGCCCCCCCCCCAATAGTTTGTTTGCCTAAACATGACCATCATCCACATTTTCACCAAACTTTGCTTTTTTTTGTCAGCAATTGGACATTGTTCTTAGGGGGGCTAATTACCCACGTTACCCTAATAATATGGTCAAGAGTGTAAAAAAACAAAACAGTCAATTGTTTACTTGAAACTAAAGTATGTTGCCTCATCTCATTGCATTCATTTAATTTAAATCCGTAATCTAGTTTCCCCACGTCAACAAATTCATTTTCCATTCAAACATTTAATATATTCTAACTCACTCATTTCGTCCCTAGGCACCGATAAAATGTGGAATTGGAACCTTTTCCGTGTCCACTTTTGCGCGACTCGTTCTCCCATAATTACGAGATGCATTTAATAAATGCCACTTGAGAACCCCCAACATAGTACGAACAAATTAAACAAAGTGTTATTTCTATAGAAAAATATACATTCCTAAAAGTAAACACTTACTCAAATGGAGAGCAACAGGCAAGAAAAGACACGCGTAATTCACGAGCGATACCATTCTGCTCAGGCCGCTCAACTCAGAAAAACGTGGTTGAAACAGGTAAAAATCCGCGTCCAAATGTTACAATCCGTTTGCTGAGCACAGCTACTTTGCTACCTGCCTCAGCACCGTAATCCTACATAGGTGATACAGTACCTCGCATCATGCTCAAGAGAAGAGCGCCTATTCACTCTTATGTGCATCTAGTACGCGTGAGGGAGGGCGCATGTGTGACCAGGGCAGACTCAATCTCGTCTCTATGTATCGTTAGATGGATACCGGTATATACCACATTTTTTCGTGCGCGTTTACGCAATTGTTTCAAATGCGGGCTATTTATTATCTTGACAACAAAATGTACAAACTTCACCGTGGTAGCAAATAGGCGACATGTGAAATAAAAAACACTGAAATCCATTGAAGTATTTTATTTTTTATTCCAAAATGTTTAGGGTAAAAGAAACGAGGGTAAAATATACAACATAATCCTAGCACAGGGAACAAAACACGATGGAAATTACAAAATTGGTCATGCACAACAGGATAATATTTTTGCAAACTACGAAAAAATATATACACTGTATTGCGTTTATGTGCAAGCTTCCGATCAACATTCATGTATGTGATTCTTGTTGCTTAACCCTGATCAATATGAAACATAAAAGTAAAACTACCTAAGAGCATGGAAACCATCCTGCTTTTACACTTCAGGTCACAACTGCTATTCCAGATGAACATTAGTTTAAGTGACTCGAACACTTAGTGAAAAGGGTCCGTTTCCAGTAATCCAGACATGTAACTTTCAGTACAATAAAGATTGGACAGTCTACCTACCCGACCACAGGCAGATTCGTCCTCTAACTCCCAACCTTGTGGAGAAAAATAAACGACATTCATGTCTGCTTTACACAGCTTTGTGGCTTGCTAAAACAGATGGCTTATAACCTTGAAGATAGTAGTTTGTCTTTTTATGCATGGTTCCTCCAGAGCAGGGATGGGCAACTTTTGAAGGCCCGCGAATCAACCCCCCCCCCCAAAAAGGAACTCAGTTAGGGTCTCAATTTACCGTTGCGAGTTAGAATACGTGACTAAACAAGGTGCAGTTTCGACATTTGGTTGTGCAGCTGCAGTTTTACTCTTATGTCAGTCACTGATAGTCAGTCAATTAGCGCATGTCAGCAACAATTTTTTTTAGATTGTTAAATTAGTTTAAAAGGACAGATATGTAAACTTATCATGTTCGATTTACCAGCCGGGGCCCCCATTTATTTTGTTTGTGTTGCTGAGAAACCATATTAAAAATAGCAAAAATCTTCTCTCCACCCCATTGAAAATTGCTTTAAAACTGCAACATTTTTTTTTTGGGGGGGTACACGCAGACTCGTGAGCAAATGCAGCCCAGCATGAGTTCAGATTTTTTTTAGGCCCCCACCCCCATAAATGTCACCCATCCCTGAAGGCATGCCTAGCATTTTGCCTATCAATCAAATCAGCAGCTTAAAATGATCTGGCAATACAGTGAGTGTACAAAACATTAAGGACACCTGCCCTTTCCATGACAGACTGACCAGGTGAATTCAGGTGAAAGCTATGATCCCTTATTGATGCCACTTGTTAAATCCACTTCAAAATCAGTGTAGCTTAAGGGGAGGAGACAGGTTAAAGGATTTTTAAGCATTTGAGAGATGGATTGTGTATGTTTGCCATTCATAGGGTGAATGGGCAAGACAAAAGATTGGAGTGCCTTTGAACAGGGTATGGTAGTAGGTGCCAGGCACACCGGTTAGTGTCAAGAACTGCAACACTGTTGGGGGTTTTCATGCTCAACAGTTTGTCTATCAACAATGGTCCACCACCCAAAGGCCATCCAACCAACTTGACAACTGTGGGAAGCATTGGAGTAAACATGGGCCAGCATCCCTGTGGAATGCTTTCGACACCTTGTAGAGTCCATGCCCAGATGAATTGAGGCTGATCTGTGTGCAACTTAATATTAGGAAGGTGTTCTTAATGTTTTGTACACTCAGTGTAGTGTTCACTGATGAAACTCAATAATTGAAGTAAAGAAAAACTGGAGTCGGGAATCACCTTTCAACAAGTCATGTTAAATAAATTGGACCGCCAAAGGTGATCATCACACCAACCACTACTATGGTAAAACTAAAACAATCATTCTGGCCTAGTTATATAAGCATGTCTCAGGACTGATGTGCAGTGTACGGAATGGTAAGAAACACCTCCAAGCTTAGCTCACACCGCCCTATGACACCTTATCTGTTTTAGGTTTAAGAAAGGAATCTTAAACAGATGACACCAGGACCGTCATAAATAATAACTGTCCTTGCAATTAGACGGCAAGACATGAATAGCAGAGATTGACATTTTGGTATAAGCTAGACAAGTTTAGAATGGGTTTAAACATTTCCTATCACTCCTTCAGTAAAGTGGAATCACATAACCAAGCATTGAAAACGTATTCTAGCAAGCCTCTATTGTCAAATAATGTTTGTATATCTAATGCACAGATTATCTCTCGCTGTGCCATTTGAGCCCTTGTTTGCAAAAGAAGACATTGATGAGAGGTGCGTAAACGCCCAGTAACCCACTCTTTTACAGTCAGGCAAATAGTTGGTTTACAAATGGCACAACAGCTTCTAAAGGTGGTGGAGGGCAAATTCCCTTGAGTGAAGTACAATAAGGCACTTACTATAAAGGTTTTGTAGCACATGAAGGGTTTGAGATGGAAAACCTACAGTCTTATTCACTTGACTCGGTGCAACTTGAATGGTTACAAACTGACCACAGTGGCAGAGCAGGCATTGTGCAGTTGACGTTCATAATGCAACCCAACATTGGCGTGTCAAAGGTCGGTACCTAGCTAAAACAAATTAAACTTGTTTAGAAGACAAATTATAACTTCAAAATCATTAAGCCAGGCCCCCAGTTTTGTTGTACTTTCCAACTAGACTTTGTAAGCTGCTATAGAAACCATGCTAAACAATATGTGATTGCATTTTCACAAAGGGCTGCCCTCTAGAGACCAGGATAAGTACATCAGGTTTACAAACATTACTTGGGTATCCTAAAGCAAAAGAGCCATATTCAATAACAATAGTCATTTGTTAGAAGCATTTACTATAGATCATAATTACTTCAATAAGTCTTTGAGGAAGTATACTAGTCCTACAAATGTTAAGGATTGTTGGTATATAACAAAAAGGGGCACAAAAGAAAACCCTTTTTCAGGGGCATGAGTGAATTTTATCGAGGTTCCATCAAAAGAGTTGACCTTGACTCTATAAAGCTGTACAAGTAGATAACCATTTCAGTTTCTAAGACTCCACAAGCATACTCCTGTCCTCTTTACATAGTAATATGGTCAGTCTAATATATCGGAAAGAGCTTTAATACAATACTAACAGTGCAGATTCAAAGCCTACTGTAGAAGTTCCTCAAAGCAAAAGACCATACTGAACTAAAGTCAGAACTTTGGATTTAACAGAATGGTTGAACATACAGAAAACACAATAGAACATAAAGGGCCCATCCATCTATATCGACTGTCTACATTTAGGATAGTTTTTTTCTCTCTAATAAACTCTTGCTGCTATGACAGGGAAAATGGACTGAAATAAGCGAATGGCAAGGTTCATAGATCTTATGATGAACAGGGGGTTTCAAACTGAGAAAAATCCTTCAATCTAAAAGTCCAAAAAGGGAAAACCCAGTCGGCTCTTGCCATTTTTTCCACTTAAAAAATTAGGATAACACACAAAATGTTCAATTGCAATGTACAATGCATCAGAGAGAGCTGAGGGTACATGAAGTTCAGAGCCATTATTCACATCTCTTTAACTAAATGCCGCTCCCCTCAGCACCTCAATAAAACTCAATGCACCTTATTCTAACTGTATTGGAGCAGAGCAGGAAGAGAAGGGGCTCCATCAGTGGGCATCAAGTACAGAACTAGTGATTGACCAGGCCCTGAAGCATCATCACCAGGCGCCGGGCTCTCTTGCTGAGAGGACTGTGTGGGTCCTGCTGCAGGAACTGGATCAGCTTCTGTCGGACCTGGGACAGCACAGTACTCATGTGGTCTCTCGTCACCGGATCACCATGGTCCAGGTTCATCACAGCATCCTCCAAGTAACTGATACAGACAGAGAGAAGTTTACCGTGGGCTTTCAGAAGACTCAAATTGTACCATTTAAGCCAATAGTGTTATTGGCTTGCGTGTACCGACAGTCACCCATATTACCTTGCAGCCGAAGGCAAAGATTTGAATGGCTTGAATAAAACAGTAAATGCAGCGTTGTGACCCTGATCACCCAGCAGCACTGTACCCTTAACCCAATCCAGATGTCTTAACCCAAATGAATCACATCAGATTGTTCTAATTTTACGTCTGTAGACCCAATCCAATGCATTTAAAACCTCTAAGCACAGTTAACTCAATGGTAATCTTGGAGTTTAAGAGCCATTAACCTCCCAATGGTCAAAGTGCCCAATTACTCTCCAATTTCAGCAACAAACCCCCCCACCTTGAACAACAGACAGCCCTATCAGGTCTCTTCTCTACTGAACCTGATATGCCCTTAAAAGCCCTTGCACACAATGTCAATTGTGCATGATATTAGATATGAAATATTCAAGAGCAGCACATCTCTTCTGTGATATCTTGCACACCTGGTTTAAAACAGTTGCACTGCAACAGTCCATCAATTATGAGGTCACATAAGATCATTCATACCATGCAGTAAGGCATTGGACTGTGTGCAAATGCTTCAGTAGCCACACCACCCACACAGATTCAGTCCCACAGATGGTGTAGAACTCTCAACAGCTGGCCAGCATCAGGCTGCTAGTTTTTAGGGTGCAATTCAAACTGGATTGAGACTGGTCATTTGAGCTTTTAAAAGAACATTAAAAAGGGACTTGGCACGGCATTGTCTGGACATTATTCCCATATTCATAGGCCCATCCTGTTCCCATAACACACATTTGTTAAGTGGTCCAGACGGGTTTAAAGCATTACAGCTGCAGTTTGATAAATGTGACTAAGGGACCACACACACCGCACCGAATGTTGATCTGCAGTTTGTTCGGCGGGGTATACTAGGGACCACCTGACGTCTGACTGCCGACATTTTCGCGTGATTCTACATGTAGAATCGGTTTGCAAATTATATCCGGCGCTCTGTTCAGAGGTGTTAAGTACTCTAAGCCGGCAAACGCTACTGGTGTGTCCGAGCCTTAAAGTGGCAATATGTAACTTTTTGGGAGACCCGGCCTAATTCACAGACATGTGAGTTATAGATCTATCATTTTACTTGAAAGTAAGTCTAAGAAGCGGTAGATATGTTCTATGTGATCTATTTCTATGCTTCCCGTTCTTAAGTTAAGTTTTTGCGTCTTTCACAGTGCATTTGGAAAGTATTCAGACCCTTTGACTTTTTCCACTTTGTTACGTTACAGCCTCATTCTAAAATTGATTAAATACTGTCTAAATGACAAAGCAAAAACAGGTTTTTAGAAACGTTTACAAATGTAAAAAAAAAAAAAGAGAAATACCTTATTTACAAAAGTATTCAGACCCTTTGCTATGAGACTCAAAATTGCATTTACCACAGGTGCATCCTGTTTGCATTGATCATCCTTGAGATGTTTCTACAACTTGGAGTCCACCTGTGGTAAATGCAATTGATTGGACATGATTTGGAAAGGCACATAACCTGTCTATATAAAAAGGTCCAACAGTTGACAGTGCATGTCAGAGCAAAAACTAAGTCATGAGGTCGAATTGTCCGTAGAGCTCCGAGACAGGATTGTGTCGAGGCACAGATCTGGGGAAGGGCACCAAAACAATTCTGCTGCATTGAAGGTCCCCAAGAATAAAGTGGCCTCCATCATCTTAAATGGAAGAAGTTTGGAACCACCAATACTCTTCCTAGAGCTGGCCCCCTGCCAAACTGAGCAATCGGGGGAGAAGGGCCTTGACCAGGGAGGTGACCAAGAACCCGATGGTCACTGACAGAGCTCGAGAGTTCCTCTGTGGAGATGGGAGAACCTTCCAGAAGGACAACCATTTCTGTAGCACTCCACCAATCAGGCCTTTATGGTAGTGGCCAGAGAGAAGCCACTCCTCAGTAAAAAGCACATGACAGTCTGCTTGGAGTTTGCCAAAAGTCACCTAAAGGACTCGCCGACCATGAGAAACAAGATTCTCTGGTCTAATGAAACCAAGGTTGAACTCTTTGGCCTGAATGCCAAGCGTCACGTCTGGAGGAAACCTGGCACCATCCCTACGGTGAAGCATGGTGGTGGCAGCATCATGCTGTGGGGATGTTTTTCAGCAGCAGGGACTGGGAGACTAGTCAGGATCGAGGGAAATATGAACAGAGCAAAGTACAGAGAGATCCTTGATGAAAACCTTCTCCAGAGCTCTCAGGAACTCAGACTGGGGTGACGGTTCACCTTCCATCAGGACAACGACCCTATGCACATAGCAAAGACAACGCAGGAGTGGCTTCGGGATAAGTCTCTGAATGTCCTTGAGTGGCCCAGCCAGAGCCCGGACTTGAACCTGATCTAACATCTCTGGAGAGACCTGAAAATAGCTTTGCAGCGTCACTCCACATCCAACCTGAAAGAGTTTGAGGGGATCTGCAGAGAAGAATGGGAGAAACTCCCCAAATACAGGTGTGCCAAGCTTGTAGCATCATACACAAGACTCAAGGCTGTAATAGCTGCCAAAGGTGCTTCAACAAAGTACTGAGTAAAGGGTCTGAATACTTATGTACATGGAAACAAATTTCCTTTATTTATTTTTAATAAATTAGCAAACATTTCAAAAAAAGTGTTTTTGCTTTTTCATTATGGGGTATTGTGTGTAGATTGATGAGGGGGAAAAAACGATTCTATCCATTTGAGAATAAGGCCGTAACGTAACAAAATGCGGAAAAGGTCAAGGGGTCTGAATACTTTCCGAATGCACTGTATTTTCGATTTTGTGCACCAGCTTCAACCAGCTGAAACAATATTTTTGGTTATGGGAAAAATATTTCACAGCGGTTTAGATGGTATAGTGTAGAGAATAATTGTACCATCTTATTTTGTCACATAAACAGAAATTAGGCGAACTATTAGAGTTTCAGCAACCAGGAAATGGCGGGGCGGAGCGATTTCAGCATAGTGCAACTTTAAAGGGCAACTCTGCCACTTTTCAACCTCATTGTCTCCTCATTAACCTCATTATCTCCAGCACCAAACCAGTGTCTCCAGCACCAAACCAGTGTCTACAGCAGGGGTGCATAGAGGGGTCTATGAAGAGTTTGAGCGTAAAAGCTATGTGGGTTATGGCATGTTCCTGTGGGTGCGCATGCATACCTGATCTTGAGCTCAGAGCGTGTGGCCAGGTTAGTGGATAGCTGCTGTATGAGGGACAGCAGCACTGGCTGTATCAGGGGGCAGGGATGCTGGCCAAACACCTGCTGGGAGTCGATGGTCTCGCACACATACAGGACCAGGTTCAGGTCAGAGGCTGACAGGGCCTACAGGGGAGAGGGGTTGGAGGAGAAGAGACCGATCAGACACCACAGGTACATTTTAAAATGATGCCCTCTGACATCCCCCATGCAGTGGACCGGAGAGGCTGTGAGACTGATGGGATGGGTAGGTGCTTGGGCGGTATCCATATACAGTGGGGGAAAAAAGTATTTAGTCAGCCACCAATTGTGCAAGTTCTCCCACTTAAAAAGATGAGAGAGGCCTGTAATTTTCATCATAGGTACACGTCAACTATGACAGACAAAATGAGGAAAAAAAATCCAGAAAATCACATTGTAGGATTTTTTATGAATTTATTTGCAAATTATGGTGGAAAATAAGTATTTGGTCACCTACAAACAAGCAAGATTTCTGGCTCTCACAGACATGTAACTTCTTCTTTAAGAGGCTCCTCTGTCCTCCACTCGTTACCTGTATTAATGGCACCTGTTTGAACTTGTTATCAGTATAAAATACACCTGTCCACATCCTCAAACAGTCACACTCCAAACTCCACTATGGCCAAGACCAAAGAGCTGTCAAAGGACACCAGAAACTGTAGACCTGCACCAGGCTGGGAAGACTGAATCTGCAATAGGTAAGCAGCTTGGTTTGAAGAAATCAACTGTGGGAGCAATTATTAGGAAATGGAAGACATACAAGACCACTGATAATCTCCCTCGATCTGGGGCTCCACGCAAGATCTCACCCCGTGGGGTCAAAATGATCACAAGAACGGTGAGCAAAAATCCCAGAACCACACGGGGGGGACCTAGTGAATGACCTGCAGAGAGCTGGGACCAAAGTAACAAAGCCTACCATCAGTAACACACTACGCCGCCAGGGACTCAAATCCTGCAGTGCCAGACGTGTCCCCCTGCTTAAGCCAGTACATGTCCAGGCCCGTCTGAAGTTTGCTAGAGTGCATTTGGATGAACCAGAAGAGGATTGGGAGAATGTCATATGGTCAGATGAAACCAAAATAGAACTTTTTGGTAAAAACTCAACTCGTCGTGTTTGGAGGACAAAGAATGCTGAGTTGCATCCAAAGAACACCATACCTACTGTGAAGCATGGGGGTGGAAACATCATGCTTTGGGGCTGTTTTTCTGCAAAGGGACCAGGACGACTGATCCGTGTAAAGGAAAGAATGAATGGGGCCATGTATCGTGAGATTTTGAGTGAAAACCTCCTTCCATCAGCAAGGGCATTGAAGATGAAACGTGGCTGGGTCTTTCAGCATGACAATGATCCCAAACACACCGCCCGGGCAACGAAGGAGTGGCTTCGTAAGAAGCATTTCAAGGTCCTGGAGTGGCCTAGCCAGTCTCCAGATCTCAACCACATAGAAAATCTTTGGAGGGAGTTGAAAGTCCGTGTTGCCCAGCGACAGCCCCAAAACATCACTGCTCTAGAGGAGATCTGCATGGAGGAATAGGCCAAAATACCAGCAACAGTGTGTGAAAACCTTGTGAAGACTTACAGAAAACGTTTGACCTGTGTCATTGCCAACAAAGGGTATATAACAAAGTATTGAGAAACTTTTGTTATTGACCAAATACTTATTTTCCACCATAATTTGCAAATAAATTCATAAAAAATCCTACAATGTGATTTTCTGGATTGTTTTTCCCTCATTTTGTCTGTCATAGTTGACGTGTACCTATGATGAAAATTACAGGCCTCTCATCTTTTTAAGTGGGAGAACATGCACAATTGGTGGCACATTGGTGGCACAACTAGCCGGTGCCCCCGAACATTGACTCTGCACCGGTACCCCCCTGTATATATAGCCTCCCTACTGTTATTTTATTTTACTTCTGCTCTTTTTTTCTCAACACTTTTTTTGTTGTTGTTTTATTTGTACTTTTTTTGTTAAAAATAAATGCACTGTTGGTTAAGGGCTGTAAGTAAGCATTTCACTGTAATGTCTGCACCTGTTGTATTCGGCGCATGTGACCAATAAAATTTGATTTGATTTGATTAGACTAAATACTTTTTTCCCCCACTGTACCAACCTTTTCTCATCCCGGGATTTACAGTATTACCGGCATAGTACACAAGGGGCGCTAAAAAGGCAAGAAAAGCCCATTGTGCCTCTTACCAGAATACTAACAAAATTATAACAAACTAACAACGAAATCACATAGATGCTGTTAGCTAAATGCTAACGTGCGAAAACAAACATAACTAATTGCAAAGACGGGCAAATCCAGCTCAAAGTTATACAAGCATAGCTAGTAGCTACCAAATGTCATTTTCGGTGAGTGTGGACATTTACAAGCGAACGAGATAAATTGTGCAAATGAACAAAGTTGTGATGCATGCTTTTCTGAAGGAAGAGCAGCATGTGTACACGGAGCAGAGGGGAGAAGAATGGAGGAGAAAAAAACGGTAGTAGGGAAAAAATTGCAACTGTACATATAACTCATCCAGAGTTCTTTGACTTCAGGCAAAAAGCCATTTTAAGATATCTGATGGCAAACATTTAGTAGTGAATTGCATACAAGTGTAACTTCATCACCTCATGTGCGCCGCACAACAGAGAATTGCCTATACATATAGAACGCTATGGACTCACCAGCTCCTGCTTTCTCCCGTTGTGCTATTTACAAACAAACACGTGACTGGCTCAACTGTTCTGGGGAACTACAGTAAGCGTCATAATGTAAAATAATGTGACAGGTGAAATGAAGAATGCAATCTGCTTTATCTCCTAACATATTGCACAAGTTGACTGCAGGTATCAACTTAAAAAGTAGCTTCAAATATTCAAATTACTTGAAGAACGTAGTTTTGAAATAGTTTTGACGGTAATGAAAAACTATACCGTGTTTTTTCTCCAAATACCCCGCTATACATGTCACAGTATACCGCCCAAGCCTATGGAGGTGCATCGGGGAGCAGGACCCTCACCTGTTGGAAGGCCTGGTTGAGCTGTCCCTGCTGCAGCAGCTGCAGGATGTTGGCCTGCTGGGCCTGGTAGTCCAGGTGTGCGGTAGGGATGGGCGTGCCTGCAGCAGAGCGCATGGCCTGCATGATGCTGGAGGTCACAGCTGCCTGCTGCTCCTTCATGGCCATGCTCACCTCACCCTTCACTATGCGCTGCACCTGGGTCAGGATCGATTCCTGCAGGCTGGATGCAGGACAGAAGCAAACAGGCACAGTTCTATAACCAAGGAATACTATCAAAACATTTACAGTGCATTTGGAAAGTATTCAGACCCCTAGACTTTTTCCACATTTTGTTACGTTACAGCCTTATTCTAAAATGGATTAAATAAATGTTTCCCCTCATCATTCTACACACAATAACCCACAATGACAAAGCGAAAACAGGTTTTGAAATTTTTGCAAAAAAACAACAACTAAGAATGGAAATACCTTATTTACATAAGTATTCAGACCCTTTGCTATGAGACTCGAAATTGAGCTCAGGTGCATCCTGTTTCCATTGATCATCCTTGAGATGTTTCTACAACTTGGAGTCCACCTGTGGTAAATTCAATTGATTGGACATGATTTGGAAAGGCATACAACGATCTATATAAAGGTCCCACAGCATATCAGAGCAAAAACCAAGCCATGAGGTCGAAGGAATTGTCCGTAGAACTCCAAGACAGGATTGTGTCGAGGCATAGATCTGGGGAAGGGTACCAAAACATTTCTGCTGCATTGAAGGTCCAAGAACACAGTGGCCTCAATCATTCTTAAAAGCAGAAGAAGTTTGGAACCACCAAGACTCTTCGTAGAGCTGGCTGCCCGGCCAAACTGAGCAATCGGGGGAAAAGGGCCTTGTTCAGGGATGTGACCAAGAACCCGATGGTCACTGACAGAGCTCCTCTATGGAGATGGGACAACCTTCCAGAAGGACAACCATCTCTGCAGCACTCCACCAATCAGGCCTTTAAGGTAGAGTGCCAGACGGAAGCCACTCCTCAGTAAAAGGCACGACAGCCTGCTTGGAGTTTGCCAAGACGCACCTAAAGGATTCTAAGACCGTGAGAAACAAGATTCTCTGGTCTGATGAAACCAAGATTGAACTATTTGGCCTGAATGCCAAACGTCACGTCTGAAGGAAACCTGGCACCATCCCTACGGTGAAGCAAAGTGGTGGCAGCATCATCCTGGGGGTACGTTTTTCAGCGGCTGGGGGACTAGTCAGGATCGAGGGAAAGATTAACGTAGCAAAGTACAGAGAGATCCTTGATGAAAACCTGCTCCAGAGCGCTCAGACTGGGGCGAAGGTTCACCTTCCAAAAGGACTACGACCCTAAGCACACAGCCAAGACAACGCAGGACTGGCTTCGGGACAAGTCTCAATGTCCTTGAGTGGCCCAGACAGAGCCCTGACTTGAACCCGATCAAACATCTCTGGAGAGACCTGCAAATAGCTGCCTATCCAACCTGACCGAGCTTGAGAGGATCTGCAGAGAAGAATGAGAGAAACTCCCCAAATATAGGTCTGTCAAGCTTCATACCCAATAATATTTGAGGCTGTAATCACTGCCAAAGGTGCGTTAACAAAGTACAGAGCAAAGGGTCTGAATACTTATGTAAATATAATAATTTTCATGTTTTTTTTAAAATACATTTGCAAAAATTTCTACAAACCTGTTTTTGTTTTGTCATTATGGAGTATTGTGTGTAGATTGATGAGGGGGGTAAACTATTTAATCCATTTTAGAATAAGGCTGTAATTTAACAAAATGTGGAAAAGGTCAAGGGGTCTGAATACTTTCCGAATGCACTCTAAATGCCTGAAAACACATTTTGTACGATCCAAAACACTTACAAAAAGTTATTCAGTCCAACCTAAGAAACTATATAAACTCAAGCACTATGTCATTAATTGCTTTGCACAATTTGTGGTTAAATCGAAATTAAGCCCAGGATTAAGGTGTTTGTTTTTCTACTCAACCAATCCATTACACAGCCACTCAATATGGCAACCCAAACGGCTTGCTAAGGCATCTATTAGGTATGTCTGATCAATCACTTATAAAAAAGATAAAAAGCTTTGTTGGCCGGACTTACTTTCCCACCGTCATGTGGAGCTGGTGCTGGACCTCAGAGCGGACCCCTGCTGTGACGGTGGTGGCCAGCTGATCCGTAGAATTCTGGAACGTGTCAATCATCTGCTGCAGCTGGCCAATCATAGGGTCCCGTGCCTCCTGCTCATGCTGCTTCCTGTTCTTCACATGGGTCTCCAGTTGCTGGATATCTACAGAGGAAAACAAACAAACATCCTCAGTACGACACAGAAAGATCTGTCAGGCATATTCAGATGTGCGTTTAGCACAATTTAAAAATCAGCTGAAAAAACTAATATAGCAAATGTTTATCAATGCATACAAAGCCCACTGCTCTTCTTAAAATAGACATATGACAAATGCAGCAAGTTAAAAAGTAGGCTACGTCCTTAACCTTGCTCTCGGGTGAAAGTGAAGAAATAGCCTGAAATGCTGAGGGTTAACAGTTAGTAATAGGATTGTCATACACTCATGGGTGCCCTGCTTGAAGCTGTCATTGATCTGCTGGAACATAGACTGGCAGCCCCTCTCAAATACAGGCAGCACAATGCTCTGGAACGCATCCTTGTAGGCAGCCTGGATAGGCCCCTGCATTGCCTCGGCAGCTGCCCGGCCGATAGCATCTGTGGTGTTCTGCACAGAAAGGGATAAAGTAATTGTTATGTGTGCATTTTGACTGAAGAGTGAATAAGTGAGCTATGAGATTACTTTACATCCTTTGATCCAATGACCAACCTAGGCTCTAGAGCAGAGGGCATTTTTAACTTTTTTGTCCCACAACCCCATTTTGATATCAGAAATCTTTTGCAGCCCCACTGTGTGAAAAAGTGATGTAATCAACAGCCAATGTTTTTAATTTCGGGCTATGACAGTATATTACTGTTATGATGATTTGTGACACAATATTCATTAATGTATGAAGCTGTATGTGGACAGAGAACAAGGACACATCATGTGTTATTGGTGTCACGAGTGAGGAACAGAAGGTCAGTGTGCCAAGATAGATTGGGGGCCCCTGTTGCAATCTGAGGATAGGTGCGTGATGGAATGGCCTGGCTAGGGTGCCACATTATTACATTTACATTACATTTTAGTCATTTAGCAGACGCTCTTATCCAGAGCGACTTACAGTTAGTGAATACATTTTTTTAAATTTTTTTTTATACTGGCCCCCCATGGGAAACGAACCCACAACCCTGGCGTTGCAAACGCCATGCTCTATCAACTGAGCTACATCCCTGCCGGCCATTCCCTCCCCTACCCTGGACGACGCTGGGCCAATTGTGCGCCGCCCATGAGTCTCCCGGTCGCGGCCGGCTGCGACAGAGCCTGGATTCGAACCAGGATCTCTAGTAGCACAGTTAGCACTGCGATGCAGTGCCTTAGACCACTGCGCCACTCAGGAGCACCCCTGCTGTTATACCAAGTAGGTGGATATGGTGGTGGATGAGTGACACTCAATGCTGGTTAGTAGCAACTGTGTGGGATAAAAGTAGATTGGAATGGCATTATATAAACTGAGAGATTTTCTATGGAAGTCATTCAGATGGCAGGAGGCTATGTCCGTACCCCCTGTCATTGAATCCAATAGTGACCATTAAATGATGACTGAAACCAATCTCCATCTGTGTAACATACTCTCTTGCATTCTGAACTTCTCAATACCAGAAACTCATCATAACAATTACAAATCAGTCCGACAATATTTTTGAGAGTATTTCAAATTCAATCTGAAGGAAGTATAGTTTGAGAAGCAGGGGTTGGAACCTAAATTATTTTCCAATCGTTTCGTTACGAACAGAACCATTACTTTGTTTGTTCCGTTCCACTGTTCCGACTAGCAAAATAACGTTTTGAACTGGTTCGAACCAAAAGTACCAGTTAAAATAATTCCTTTTAAAACCTCTGAAATATACTATTTTTTTTACACATTTAGCTCAACATTCAATTACTTCACCAATCAGTGCAGATAGATCAGCTTGCTGTGAAGCGGGTAAGCGACTTAATCTGTATAGGAAAGTCGTTAAGAGCTAATTGTATTTTGCCGTAACAGCATGTTTTAATCATAATGAAAGACAAACACACACTGTGCTGCCAGTCACAGTGTAGGGCGCGAGATGCAACTTACATTTTGAGAGTGAGGCGAGAGCATGAGAGAATGAGGAAGCTTGCCTTGAAACGCTGGATATCTTGTTATGACATGCATTATCTGAATTATGCCCACAGAATTACAGTGCCTTGCAAAAGTATTCATATCCCCCCTTGGCGTTTTTCTTATTTTGTTGCATTACAACCTGTAATTTAAATGGATTTTTATTTGGATTTCATGTAAATGGACATACACAAAACAGTCCAAATTGGTGACGTGAAATGAAAAACAAATCACGGAAAAGTGGTGTGTGCATTTTTATTCACCCCCTTTGCTAAATAAGATCTGGTGCAACCAATTACCTTCAGAAGTCACATATTAGTTAAATAAAGTCCACCTGTGTGCAATCTAAGTGTCACATGATCTCAGTATATATATACACACACCTGTTCTGAAAGGCCCCAGAGTCTGCAACACCACTAAGCAAGGGGCACCACCAAGCCAGCAGCACCATGAAAAAGGACCCTGGGACTAAACACCTTCTGCAACTGGATCCTGGACTTCCTGACGGGCCGCCCCCGGGTGGTAAGGGTAGGTAACGGGGGCCCCTCAGGGGTGCTTGCTCAGTCCCCTCCTGTACTCCCTGTTCACTCATGACTGCATGGCCAGGCACGACTCCAACACCATCATTAAGTTTGCCAATGACACAACAGTGGTAGGCCTGATCACCGACAACGACGAGACAGCCTATAGGAAGGAGGTCAGAGACCTGGCCGTGTAGTGCCAGGACAACAACCTCTCCCTCAACGTGATCAAGACAAAGGAGATGATTGTGGACTACAGGAAAAAAAAGAGGGCCGAGCACTCCCCATTTTCATAGACGGGGCTGTAGTGGAGCAGGTTGAGCGCTTCATGTTCGTTGGTGTCCACATCACCAACAAACTAACATGGTCAAAGCACACCAAGACAGTCGTGAAGAGGGCACGACAAAACCTATACCACCTAAGGAGACTGAAAAGATTTGGCATGGGTCCTCAGGTCCTCAAAAGATTCTACAGCTGCACCATCGAGAGCATCCTGACTGGTTGCATCACTGCTTGGTATGGCAACTGCTCGGCCTCTGACCGCAAGGCACTACAGAGGGTAGTGCGTACGGCCAAGTACATCACTGGGGCCAAGCTTCCTGCCATCCAGGACCTCTATACCAGGCAGTGTCAGAGCAAGGCCCTAAAAATGGTCAAAGACTCCAGCCACCCTAGCCATAGACCGTTCTCTCTGCTACCGCACGGCAAGCGGTACCGGAGCGCCAAGTCTAGGTCCAAGAGGCTTCTAAACAGCTTCTACCCCCAAACCATAAGACTCCTGAACATCTAATCAAATGGCTACCCAGACTATTTGCATTCCCTCCCCACCCCTCTTTTACGCTGCTGCTACGCTGTTTATTATCTATGCATAGTCACTTTAATAACTCTACCTACATGTACATATTACCCCAATTACCTCGACTAACTGGTGCCCCCGCACATTGAGTCGGTACCGGTACCCCCTGTATATAGCCTCGCTATTGTTATTTTTCCTGCGGTGCTTTAATTATTTGTTACTTTTATTTTGTATTATTTTATATTGTATTTTTTGTGATTGTTTTTGGTATTCTTTCTTAAAACTGCATTGTTGGTTAAGGGCTTGTAAGTAAGCATTTCACTGTAAGGTCTACACCTGTTGTATTTCACGCATGTGACAAATACAATTTGATTTGACACAATAAAATATTTAGCATCTTCAAAGTGGTAGGCATGTTGTGTAAATCAAATGATACAAACCCCCCAAAAATCAATTTTAATTCCAAATTCTAAGGCAATACTTTCACAAGCCACTGTATACCTACAAGGAGTGGCTTCTATGGAGGAACTTTGATTGTCTTTGAACTTCCGAGTTGGTTTAACGTTGGACCTGAGCCAACGTTAGCTAGCAAGCTAACAAGCTTGTGTTTTCAGAGTAGCACCAGAATTAAAACACGTCTTACCCTTTTGTAGGTAATAAATCAAATGTGAAACATGATAATTATAGTATCCTTAACTATCATTGAAAAAGTCAATCCATTCTTCTCTAATTAAGCATCTCTCCCTAATTTCTGAATTACGTTAGTAACGTTGTCAGTACGCTACAGTAACCTATGCTTCAGAGGGGAGGGGCACGTAGCCTACACACACACAGGCAAAGATTTGCATAGACGATTTGTTCCGATTAAAAAAAATAATAATAATAATAAGCCTGGAACGTAAAATAACATTATTAAATAACGGAGGTATAGATCACTTTCGTTCTTTTCGGTTCTGTTCCTGAACAGGTTACAACCCTTGGTTTGAAGTGACTGAAATGCATCAGAAAGGTATTGGAAAGTTTAGGAAAACATCAAGGAAGATCAGGCAATAATTGCGTATGATCTTTTGTGTAGAAAATAACATCATTGCTTTCAATGATGATGTTCTTTCCTCTCCCCAGTCATTTGGCGCATGGTCCTGTCCACTCTGTTCTAACAACTCCTGCAGGGCTTGTGAGTATTGTAGAGGGAAAGATAAAACATGTGCGTGTCTTAGCCTTCAGAAAATGGGGTCATAATAGCTTATAGCCCCCATTGTTAAAAACGTTGAGCCACATTTGTAGGAAGAAAACCGAAACCGCTGTCACAACTGCTATAAGTGAATATCGAAGGTAAGTCACGTGCCGTGGTTCTATGAACTAAGCAGCGCATATTTTTTTCTTCCCCAGAGTTTCTCTCGCAACCCCATTTTCAAATCAGGCAACACCACATCGGGTCTTTGGGAAACACTGGTCTAGAGACAATGATCTGAATTTGTTGCCACTAACCTTTGACTTGACGACTTTGCTAACATTCTCCTTCAGTGCTGCCTCCACAGCTGTCAGCTTAGCAGCGATGGTGTTACTCATCTGGGCAGTAACAGGCTCCAGACTCTTGATGATAGCTGTGAAGTAGCAAGGCCAAACATTTACCTCACATTGATTATACACAGTTAAACACTTTATTTGATAAAAACTATCAAATAAGTTAGGAAAAAGGAAGGAAGTGTACTGACTGGGAGGAACGGTCTTCTTCATCTCCTCTCGGAGAGTCTTGTCCAGACGGTTACACAGGGTGTTGTTGAGAGTTTGAGCCAGCTGCTGGGAGAGATGCTCCTGGAGTTGCTGGTTACGGTTGTGTCCCTCAGCTAGGATTCTCTCCATTCTCCTCTCTGAGAATCAATGCCGGGTCAAGGATCAAACACAGAGCAACTTGTGTGGTGGGTTGATGAGGATGTGCTTCTGCAACAAAACTATGGCCTTAAAGATACAATATGCAAATAAAATTGTATTTGTCACGCGCGAAATACAACAGGCGTAAACCTTACAGTGAAATGCTTACTTACAAGCCCTTAACCAACAATGCAGTTAAGAAAAATTAGTGTCAAGTAAAAAATAAATACTTAAAGAGCAGCAGTAAAATAAAATAACAGTAGGGAGGCTATATACAGGGGGTACCGGTACAGAGTCAATGTGCGGGGGCACAGGTTAGTCGAGGTTATTGAGGTAATATGTACATGTAAGTAGATTTAAAGTGACTATGCATAGATAATAAACAGAGTAGCAGCAGCGTAAAAGAGGGGGTGGGGTGGGACAATGCAAATAGTCTGGGTAGCCATTTGATTAGCTGTTCAGGAGTCTTATGGCTTGGGGGTAGAAGCTGTTAAGAAGCCTTTTGGACCTAGACTTTTGCGCTCCGGTACCACTTGCCGTGCGGTAGCAGAGAGAACAGTCTATGACTAGGGTGGCTGGATTCTTTGACCATTTTTAGGGTCTTCCTCTGACACCACTTGGTATAGAGGTCCTGGATGTCAGGAAGTTTGGCCACAGTGATGTACTGGGCCGTACGCACTCCCTCTGTAGTGCCTTGCGGTCGGAGGCCGATCAGCTGCCATGCCAGGCAGTGATGCAACCAGTCAGGATGCTCTCGATGGTGCAGCTGTAGAATTATTTGAGAATCTGAGGACCCATGCCAAATCTTTTCAGTCTCCTGAGGGGGAATAGGCTTTGTCGTGCCCTCTTCACTGCAGTCTTGGTGTGTTTGGTCCATGATAGTTTGTTGGCGATGTGGACACCAAGGAACTTGAAGCTCTCAACCTGCTCCTCTACAGCCCCGTCAATGAGAATGGGGGCGCGCTCGATCCTCCTTTTCCTGTAGTCCACAATCATCTCCTTTGTCTTGATCACGTTGAGGGAGAGTTTGTTATCCTGGTACCATACGGCCAGGTCTCTGACCTCCTCCCTATAGGCTGCCTCATCGTTGTCAGGAGGGGACTGAGCACGCACCCCTGAGGGGCCCCCGTGTTGAGGATCAGCGTGGCAGATGCTGTTGCCTACCCTAACCACCTGGTGGCGGCCCGTCAGGAAGTCCAGGATCCAGTTGCAGAGGTGTTTAGTCCCAGGGTACTTAGCTTAGTGATGAGCTTTTAGGGCACTATGGTGTTGAACGCTGAGCTGTAGTCAATGAATAGCATTCTCACGTAGGTGTTCCTTTTGTCCAGGTGGGAAAGGGCAGTGTGGAGTGCAATTGAGATTGCATCATCTGTGGATCTGTTGGGGCGGTATGCAAATTGGAGTGGGTCTAAGGTTTCTGGGATAATGGTGTTGATGTGAGCCATGACCAGCCTTTCAAAGCACTTCATGGCTACAGACGTCAGTGCTACAGGTCTGTAGTCATTTAGGCAGGTTAACCTTAGTGTTCTTGGGCACAGGGACTATGGTTGTCTGCTTGAAACATGTTTGTATTACAGACTAAGTCAGGGACAAGTTGAAAATGTCAGTGAAGACACTTGCCAGTTGGTCAGCGCATGCTCGGCGTACACCTTACATTAACATTTACATTTTAGTCATTTAGCAGACGCCCTTATCCAGAGCGACTTACAGTTAGTGAATACATTTTTTTTTTTTTAT
This sequence comes from Coregonus clupeaformis, assembly GCF_020615455.1. Classification (NCBI taxonomy): domain Eukaryota; kingdom Metazoa; phylum Chordata; class Actinopteri; order Salmoniformes; family Salmonidae; genus Coregonus; species Coregonus clupeaformis. The sequence goes on along the minus strand of NC_059202.1, from coordinate 17,429,602 downwards.
ACTGGCCCCCCGTGGGAAACGAACCCACAACCCTGGCGTTGCAAACGCCATGCTCTATCAACTGAGCTACATCCCTGCCGGCCATTCCCTCCCCTACCCTGGACGACGCTGGGCCAATTGTGCGCCGCCCATGAGTCTCCCGGTCGCGGCCGGCTGCGACAGAGCCTGGATGTTCAGGAGTCTTACACCTTCTGGTAATCCGTCTGGCCCTGCGGCCTTGTGAATGTTGACCTGTTTAAAGCGTGATCACACGGTCGTCCGGAACAGCTGATGCTCTCATGCATGCTTCAGTGTTGCTTGCCTCAAAACGAGCATAGAAGTAATTTAGCTTGTCTGGTACGCTCGTGTCACTTGGCAGCTCGCGGCCGTGCTTCCCTTTGTAGTCCGTAATAGTTTGCATGCCCTGCCACATCCGACGAGCTTTGCCTGTTTGCTGGTTCGTCGGAGGGCATAGCAGGATTTCTTATAAGCGTCCGGGTTAGAGTGCCGCTCCTTGAAAGCAGCAGCTCTACCCTTTAGCTCAGTGCAGATGTTGCCTTTAATCCATGGCTTCTGGTTGGCGTATGTACGTACGGTCACTGTGGGGACGACGTCATCGATGCACTTATTGATGAAGCCAGTGGCTGATGTGGTGTCCTCCTCAATGCCATCGGAAGAATCTCGGATCATATTCCAGTCTCTGCTAGCAAAACAGTCGTGTAGCGTAGCATCTGTGTCATCTGACCACTTCTTTATTGACCGAGTCACTGGTGCTTCATGCTTTAGTTTTTACTTGTAAGCAGGAATCAGGAGGATAGAGTTATGGTCAGATTTGGGCGAGGGAGAGCTTTGTACGCGTCTGTGTGTGAAGTAAAGGTGGTCTAGAGTTTTTTTCCCTCCGGTTGCACATTTAACATGTTGGTAGAAATGAGGTCAAACTGATTTAAGTTTCCCTGCATTAAAGTCCTCGGCCACTAGGAGCGCCACCTCTGGATTAGCGTTTTCCTATTTGCTTATGGCCTTATACAGCTCATTGAGTGCGGTCTTAGTGCCAGCATCGATTTGTGGTGGTAAATAGACAGCTACAAAAAATATAGAAGAAAACTCTCTTGGTAAATAGTGTGGTCTACAGTTTATGAGATACTCTATCTCAGGCGAGCAAAACCTTGAGACTTCCTTAATATTTTAATATTAGACATCGCGCACCAGCTGTTGTTTACAAATATACACCCCTCGTCTTACCGGAGGCAGCTGTTCTATCTTGACGATGTAGCGTATATCCCGCCAGCTGTATGTTATCCATTTCGTCGTTTAGCCACAACTCAGTGAAACATAAGTTCGTTTTTAATGTCCCGTTGGTAGGATATCTGTGATCGTAGTTCGTCTATTTTGTTATCCAATGATTGTACGTTGGCTAATAGGACTGATGGTAGATGCAGATTACCCACTCGCCGTCGGATCCTTACAAAGCACCCCGACCTACGTCCCCGGTATCTCGGTCTCTCTCTCATGCGAATGACGGGGATTTGGGCCTTGTTGGGTGTCTTAAGAAAATAATTTGCGTCTGACTCGTTAAAGAAAAAATCTTTGTCCAGTACGAGGGGAGTAATCGCTGTCCTGATATCCTGAAGATATTTCCGGTCATAATAGACAGTGGCAGAAACATTATGTACAAAATAAGTTACAAATAATGCAAAAAAACACACAATAGCACAATTGGTTAGGAACCCGTAAAAACGGCAGCCATCTCCTCCGGCGCCATTCTGCAGAAATCACTCTGGCATTTCCTGGTTTCTAAAACTCTAATAGTTTGCCTAATTTCAGTTTGTGACAAAATCAGCAAGTATAATGTAAATAATCATTTTACCATCTAAACCACTGTGAAATATATTTTCCATAACCAAAAATAGTATTTTCAGCTGCTTGAAGCTGGTGTACAAAACCGAAAGTTGAAAGAAACTTGAGAATAATAGAGAGAATTATTTCTTTCAGCTTTTATTTCTTTCATCACATTCCCAGTGGGTCAGAAGTTAGTACACTCAATTAGTATTTGGTAGCATTGCCTTTAAATTGTTTAACTTGGGTCAAACGTTTTGGGTAGCCTTCCACAAGCTTCCCACAATAAGTTTTGAATTTTGGCACATTCCTCCTGACAGAGCTGGTGTAACTAAGTCAGGTTTGTAGGCCTCCTTGCTCGCACACGTTTTTTCAGTTCTGCCCACACATTTTCAATAGGATTGAGGTCAGGGCTTTGTGATGGCCACTCCAATACCTTGACTTTGTTGTCCTTAAGCCATTTTGCCACAACTTTGGAAGTATGCTTGGGGTCATTGTCCATTTGGAAGACCCATTTGCGACCAAGCTTTAACTTCCTGACTGATGTCTTGAGATGTTGCTTCAATATATCCACATCATTTTCCTTCCTCATGATGCCATCTATTTTGTGAAGTGCACCAGTCCCTCCTGCAGCAAAGCACCCCCACAGCATGATGCTGCCACCCCCGTGCTTCACGGTTGGGATGGTGTTCTTCGGCTTGCAAGACACCCCAAACATAACGATGGTCATAATGTTTCATCAGACCAGAGGACATTTCTCCAAAAAGTACGATCTTTGTCCCCATGTGCAGTTGCAAACTGTAGTCTGCCTTTTTAATGGCGGTTTTGGAGCAGTGGCTTCTTCCTTGCTGAGCAGCCTTTCAGGTTATGTCGATATAGGACTCGTTTTACTGTGGATATAGATACTTTTGTACAGGTTTCCTCCAGCATCTTCACAAGGTCCTTTGTGGTTGTTCTGGGATTAATTTGCACTTTTCGCACCAAAGTACGTTCATCTCTAGGAGACAGAACACATCTCCTTCCGGAGTGGTATGATAGCTGCGTGGTCCCATGGTGTTTATACTTGCGTACTATTGTTTGTACAGATGAACGTGGTACCTTCAGGCGTTTGGAAATTGCTCCCAAGGATGAACCAGACTTGTGGAGGTCTACATTTTATTTTCTGAGGTCTTGGCTGATTTCTTTGTATTTTCCGATGATGTCAAGCAAAGAGGCACTGAGTTTGAAGGTAGGCCTTGAAATACATCCACAGGAACACCTGCAATTGACTCAAATGATGTCAATTAGCCTATCAGAAGCTTCTAAAGCCATGACATTTTCTGGAATTTTCCAAGCTGTTTAAAGGCAGTCAACTTAGTGTATGTATACTTCTGACCCACTGGAATTGTGATACAGTGAATTATAAGTGAAATAATCTGTCTGTAAACAATTGTTGGAAAAATTACTTGTGTCATGCACAAAGTAGTCCTAACCGACTTGCCAAAAGTATAGTTTGTTAACAAGAAATTTGTGAAGTGGTTGAAATACAAGTTTTAATGACTCCAACCTAAGTGTATGTAAACTTCCGACTTCATCTGTACATACCCCAACCAGAAGCCATGGATTACAGGCAACATCTGCACTGCGCTAAAGGATAGAGCTGCCGCTTTCAAGGAGCGGGACTCTAACCCGGACGCTTATAAGAAATCCCGCTATGCCCTCAGACGAACCATCAAACAGGCAAAGAGTCAATACAGGACTAAGATTGAATCGTACTACACCGGCTCTGACTCTCGTCGGATGTGGCAGGGCTTGAAAACTATTACAGACTACAAAGGGAAGCACAGCCGCGAACTGCCCAGTGACACAAGCCTACCAGATGAGCTAAACCACTTCTATGCTCGCTTCGAGGCAAGCAACACTGAAGCATGCATGAGAGCACCAGCTGTTCCGGATGACTATGTAATCACGCTCTCCGTAGCCGATGTGAGTAAGACTTTTAAGCAGGTCAACATTCACAAGGCCGCAGGGCCAGACGGATTACCAGGACATGTACTCCGAGCATGTGCTGACCAACTGTCAAGTGTCTTCACCAACGTTTTCAACATGTCCCTGACTGAGTCTGTAATACCAACATGTTTCAAGCAGACCACCATAGTCCCCGTGCCCAAGGACACTAAGATAACCTGCCTAAATGACTACCGACCCGTAGCACTGACGTCTGTAGCCATGAAGTGCTTTGAAAGGCTGGTCATGGCTCACATCAACACCATTATCCCAGAAACCCACTCAAATTTACATACCGCCCCAACAAATCCACAGATGATGCAATCTCTATTGCACTCCACACTGCCCTTTCCCACCTGGACAAGAGGAACACCTACGTGAGAGTGCTATTCATTGACTACAGCTCAGCGTTCAACACCATAGTGCCCTCAAAGCTCATCACTAAGCTAAGGATCCTGGGACTAAACACCTCCCTCTGCAACTGGATCCTGGACTTCCTAACGGGCCCCCCCCAGGTGGTAAGGGTAGGTAACAACACATCTGCCACGCTGATCCTCAACACGGGGGCCCCTCAGGGGTGCGTGCTCAGTCCCCTCCTGTACTCCCTGTTCACCCATGACTGCATGGCCAGGCACGACTCCAACACCATCATTAAGTTTGCCCACGACACAACAGTGGTAGGCCTGATCACAGACAACGATGAGACAGCCTATATGGAGGCGGTGAGAGACCTGGCCGTGTGGTGCCAGGATAACAACCTCTCCCTCAACGTGACCAAGACAAAGAAGATGATTGTGGACTACAGGAAGAAAAAAAAAGAGGACTGAGCACGCCCCCATTCTCATCGACGGGACTGTAGTGGAACAGGTTGAGAGCTTCAAGTTCCTTGGTGTCCACATCACCAACAAACTATCATGTTCCAAACACACCAAGACAGTCGCGAAGAGGGCACGACAAAGCCTATTCCCCCTCAGGAGACTTAAAAGATTTGGCATGGGTCCTCAGATCCTCAAAAAGTTATACAGCTGCACCATCGAGAGCATCCTGACTGGTTGCATCACCGCCTGGTATGGCAACTGCTCGGCCTCCGACCGCAAGGCACTACAGAGGGTAGTGCGTACGACCCAGTACATCACTGGGGCCAAGCTTCCTCCCATCCAGGACCTCTATACCAGGCGGTGTCAGAGGAAGAACCTCAAAATTGTCAAAGACTCCAGCCACCCTAGTCATAGACTGTTCTCTCTGCTACCGCATGGCAAGTGGTACCGGAGCGCCATGTCTAGGTCCAAAAGGCTTCTCAACAGCATCTACCCCCAAGCCATCATTTTACGCTGCTGCTACTCTGTTAATTATTTATGCATCAGTCACTTTAACTCTACACACACACACACACACACGTACATATTACCTCAACTAGCTGGTGACCCCGCACATTGACTCTGCACCGGTACCATCCTGTATATAGCCTCCATACAGTTATTTTATTTTACTTCTGCTCTTTAATTACACTTTTTGTTGTTGTTTTATTTTACTTTTTTATAAAAAAATAAATGCATTGTTGGTTAAGGGCTGTAAGTAAGCATTTCACGGTAATGTCTACACCTGTTGTATTCGGCGCATGAGGCAAATAAAATTTGATTTTGGTCAGATCGCCCGAGAAGTTACATATTGCAGCTTTAATTAGGCACCTTTCTAGATGTGAAAAGCATCTTTATTCATGTGAATTTTAATCCATTTAAACTACAATACCTGCATTCAAAACACTGCCCTATACAATATTTGGCCAAAGGTATGTGGACACCTTCTTGTCGAATATCTCATTCCAAAATCATGGGCATTAATATGGAGTTGGTCCCCCCTTTGCCGCTATAACAGCCTCCACTCTTCTGGGAAGGCTTTACACTAGATGTTGGAATATTGCTGCGGGGACTTGCGTCCATTCAGCCACAAGAGCAATAGTGAGGTCGGGCACTGATGTTGGGCGATTAGGCCTGGCTCGCAGTCGGCGATCCAATTCATCCCAAAGGTGTTCGATGGGGTTGAGGTCAGGGCTCTGTGCAGGCCAATCAAGTTCTTCCACACCGATCTCAACAAACCATTTCTGTATGTACCTCGCTTTGTGCACGGGGGCATTGTCATGCTGAAACAGGAAAGGGCCTACCCCAAACTGTTTCCACAAAGTTGGAAGCACAGAATTGTCTAGAATGTCATTGTTTGCTGTAGTGTTAAGATTTCCCTTCACTGGAACTAAGGAGCCTAGCCCGAACCATGAAAAACAGCCCCAGACAATTATTCCTCCTCCACTAAACTTCACAGTTGGCACTATGCATTGGGGCAGGTAGGGTTCTCCTGGTATCCGCCAAACCCAGATTTGGCCGTCGGACTGCCAGATGGTGAAGCGTGATTCATCACTCCAGAGAAAGCGTTTCCACTACTACAGAGTCCAATGGCGGCGAGCTTTACACCACTCCAGCAATGTTTAAGCGCAACAACTGCTTTCCATGGCCGAGCAGCCGCACACAAGCCTAAGATCACCATGCGCAATGCCAAGCGGCTGCTCGGCCATGGAAAGCAGTTGTTGCGCTTAAACATTTCCGCTTTACAATAACAGCACTTACAGTTGACCGGGGCAGCTCTAGCAGGGCAGACATTTGATGAAAAAATAAAATAAAATATGAACTGACTTGTTGGAAAGGTGGCATCCTATGACGGCGCCACGTTGAAAGTCACTGAGCTCTTCAGTACGTTTGTCTATGGAGATTGCATGGCTGTGTGCTTGATTTTATACACCTGTCAGCAACGGGTGTGGCTGAAATAGCCGAATCATCTAATTTGAAGGAGTGTCCACATACTTTTGGTGTATATTTCAGTGTATATCGCAGTGATCATACCAAACTACATAATTTTCAATGGTACCACTACAGAGGGAGGTCTTGGAGTTGGCACTGATTGTAATTTGTGACATGTCCCAGTTGTAAGGATACGTTCGTGCTCCTGCTGGCTGACCATGACGTGCTCTACATGGGCTATGACAGAGCTCTGCACAGCGTCCATGTGGCCCGTCACTCTCTGCAGCAGCTCCAGCTGACTCTGACGGAGATCCGCTAGCTCCCTCTGCTGGTTACGCAGCAGCATCAGCAGCTCTTCCTGCATCTCAGGGTTCATCTGCTACAGGTCAGATCAGATCACAGAGAGGGATGTTCAGAAGACCATGGTGTCTAAGCAAACCAGGTATACTGTATAATCTAATTATCAGGGAACAAATGGTATTGCTGAAAATTGATGTATAATGGAAACATCCTGATGACAGTATCATAATCACAACTTAAAGATAAAAAGTAACGGTGAATCATATCGTGGAGCCATGATCACTTACTTGATGTTGATGATTATGATGCTCAGGCTGCCTGGACTGAGAGGCATGAGAAACATGAGAGGCATGAGATGCATCCCTAAAAAGAGAGAAGGCAAAGAGGCCATTAGACATGGAAGTAAGACATTAGACAGAGAATGTTTACCATGACAGTTACCACAGAATGTTATCACCCACCCATCATCTTTTTTACTCTTCCTCTTGAGTTTAGGGGAGCCTCTGGGAGAACTCTTCCACTCCTTCACTGGCAGTCTTTGAGACGACCTGGCTCCACAGTTCCCTGAGGACGACGCTAGACTGGCTCCCTCATCGTCATGGTCACTGTGTGACAGGAAAACAAAGCAAGAGGAGGAGTGTAAGTGCCCACAGTAGCCGGTGATAAGCAAGACTAAGGCATGGGTACAAAAAACCCTACAGATCATAACAGGTTTAGGATGATCTAAATCAGAATCAAGATTACCTTTCAATGGAAACTTTAACCAAGCAAGCATTGACTTCCAAAACACAGCAAATACTTCATCCCTCCAGGACCAGGGTTATTGACAACTACAGGGAAATTCCAGAGATGTGTGACTATTTTACCTCTGTTCTGCACTGGCGTCCTGACTGTCATTCTGGGTTAAGTGGTAGGTGCGTCTGTGGTATGGAGAGGACATGTGTCTGTCCTTCATTTCCTCCCTCGAGCTAAGAGCAACAAAGAGATCCCATTTAAAACTCAGACCTAAAAAGCTGATCTGTGTGTGCTCTTGAGGTTGCATGCATAGGTAAAGACACTATGCCTATGTCAGAGTGCGTGTGTGTCTGTGTGTGTGTGTGTCTTACCAGTCTCCTAGGCCGTTGTCCCGCAGGCTGTTGCGCGTTTCCCGTGTGATGTCGGGAGCTGCAGGCCAGGGGTGGCTTGTATTGTTGTCTGAGCAGGAGGCAGCGGCGGCTGCAGCAGCATTCTCCTGTGACAGGGCGTTCTCCAGTAGTGAAGGAGTGTTACTGAGCCTCTGCTCCGCCTCCACTGCTCCTACTCCAGCACCCAGCTCCAGGGGCAGGTGGCCAGAGTTGTTCCGGTTCCGTGGTGAGAGGAGGTGAAGGGCTGAGGCTGCAGAAGCCATGCTGTCTGTGTGGTGGGCTGGGAGAGGGTCTCGGGATTCAGCTCCAGACACAACCCCCAGGCCTCTCTGCAGCGTCTCAGAGGCGATCTCAGGGATGTCCTGGGACATGGCCGTGGAGGCAGATGAGATGACGTCTGGAGAGCGGGCCAGGGTGGGAGAGGCCTGCTGAATCAGCATAGGCTCAATGACCTGTGGGTCCAGCGAGAGGGGCGGGTTTGGAGAGGGAAGCACCTGTAGAGGGCGGAGGGGGTAGGTGAGGGGGAACATGAGCGTATGAGGAGTGGTCTCTTGTGGAAGAGGATACATCTTTATGAGACAGCAGGGAAGACCAAAATGGAACAAGGAGTAAGGATGATGTCACATACGATGGAGAGGGACGAGAGGTCTTGTAAGTTGACAAACATTACTTTGGCCCCTCAGTCTCTCCAATTGTGGCACACATTCTGCATTCTAACCGTGTGTAATGAGTGCGCTGTGAGTGCTAGCATCCATGCAAGTGTGTGGCCTACCGGCATGTTGTCCCCAAGGCCTGAGATGAGAATGGAGCTGGCCCTGGGGCTGCTGGTGCTCGCACTGAGAGTCAGACTGCTACTGCTGCTGCTCTCCACAGACATCTTGAGGTTCTGGTTCAGCTCCTCTCCTCCCCTGCAGACATTGACATCACTAGAGTCAGGTATATAAAAGCACAATCTTTCCTTGTTCAGTCAATTATGAATTCCTCTCCTCTTATGCACACTTCAAGTTGACCTACCTGGCCCCACTGTCAGAGTTGCTGGTCATGGCTGTCACTATTGTCAGGCTGCTGGCACTGCTGCCTGGGGAGGCTGGGACCTGTGAGAGAAGAGCAGAAAAAAAATTAAAAGCACAATCAAGATCCAGGAGTAATATTCCTCTCTTGGATATTTGCTAGCATTTTGATGGAATAGTGAGCATTTGGAACAGGACATACTGAAGCACTGGGGGTCATAAAGGCGTCAGGGGTCATGAGCTTGGGCATAGTGGTGGCGCCAGTGGGGGACATGAAGTCAGCGGGAGCAGGAAGGGCAGGAATCTTGCGGAGATCATTTTGGGAGCCGCATCCGGACTCCTTGTCAGAGCTCAAACATTCCACGCTCATGTCTGTCAAGTGATCCGAAAACCCTAGAAAAGCACAAAGACGGATTAATCCATGAAAATCTGTGATAATGTTTCTAAAATCTCTCTTAAAACTGAGCAAAGGATCATTTTGGTTTATGACGACCAACGGTTTTCTTAACTCACCAAAGCCATCGTTTGAGTCTGAGTGAGGCAGAAACAAGGAAGAGCCAGACCCAAGGTTTGGCTGGAACCAGATCTGCACGTCTTGAAGGGACCTGTGGACAGAAGAATACATCAAAACACTCCTATGGGTGTATGAAATGGGATACTAAAAACTGATTATATGGTCACATAATTTCAACGCAGACCTCTGTGTAAATATGGTAATAATTGGACCTGAATGAGAACACTCACTTTGTGTGGACACAGTATAGCTTGATTTGGATCCCAGCTCTGGATTCCATTGGGCCCTGGTTACCCTCTAGAGATAACAGGAAGAAAAAGCCATTATAAAACAAAATGATACCCATGATAATACAGGGTCAGACCAGCCCATCATTATATCAGGTAGTAGTGGTAATGTGGATACAAGAAGGTGAAACCAACCTGCAGTCATACTCTCGCTCTCCTCATCTGGGAGGAGGACCTCTGTGTGGCGCAGGCGGCTGCGGCTGACGTCCTGAACACCAAAGCTGAGCACAGGGTGTGTGAGCAGGAACTCGGACACGGCTGTGAAGCTGGCATGGCCCTTCTCCTGGTCCTGCAACAACTCCATCACATACAACACCTAGAGGGACAACACAAAACAGGGTTCATCACTCATCATCCTGATATCCAAAAGGATTACAGTCGGTAGATAGATCACAGTGAAACAGCAAGACACAATGTTATTCTGACCTTTCTCTGTACGTCGCTGAGGATAAGGCATTCTGCAGAGAGGTCCAGGCTGGCCTTCAGACTGGGCAGGACTGAGGAGTTGAACGGGTCTGGAGAGAACCTGGAGGACATGTACATAGGCTCTCGTTAAAACAGGTCCAGTAAAAGAGGTATGAATGAGACAACTTGCAAAGCATGAAAGAGCAGTGAAAAACACAAGTAAAACAGTCAGACCTGATAGTCTGCAGGCAGGTCCATGACACTGTGCACCACATCTTCAGCTCCTGGTTCTGATCAGCTCCAGTAATCAGAAAGCGCCAGAATGGAACACTAGAAAGGCAGAAGGGGGGGGGGTCTAATCAATCTCTCACGGGTGCTTAAGAGAAAATTGCACTGATTGCATTGGGTAATGCTGTAAAGATGGCACCTATCCATGCGTCTATGTAATCCTGTGTAACGCAAAATGTTTTTTTTTTTTTTTTATTGATCAGATTACATTTAAAAAATCGGTGATAAACAGAACCGCCCAAATGTCACATTCCCTAAATACTCCCAACACCTGTTCAGCTAAAGACGTACAGCAGCAGAAGGGAACAGTAGGGACTTACTCTGGGTCCTGTTTCTTGTGGTTGTCACAGAACAGCAGGCAGGAGAGGGGGTTCCCATTGTGGGGCTGCCACTCATGCAGACATCTGTGAAAGAAGCCGGGGAGAGGACTTCACAAAGGAAAGTAAAAGTAACCATAGAGATACAGATGGAAAGGAATTACAAGAAATACCTGGAATTTTCAAGAATACAATTTTATAGAATAAAATAGAGTAATATTGAGTAAAGATCTACCTTGGCTGGTCCTGTCCTTCAATGTAGATTTGCCAGAACTTTACATATCCATCATGACTGGCTGTGGCCAAGACTGTGCCATCCGGAGACAGGGCACCTTCACTTATACGCTGGAGAAAAACAAAAACACCCCAAACTCAATTTCCACAAAAAAAATCAACCTGTAAATAAGTGCTTTCCATACTGGAAACAGACAATGTGATTACTAAATGACTTAAATGCTCTACCTCTGTATGTCCTTTTATGGTTATAACCCCATCCTTCAGGTCAGTGGCATCTACTGGCCAGGTGCTATTGTTGCTGCGGAGGATCTCCAGATCCCACACCTCAGCCTGGGGAGAAAAGACAAGACAATCAGCAAAGGGGAGGGAGTGAAATAAAAAGATGAAGAAAATAGTACAAAGGGACGAGGAGGTAGAGTTTGTCTGAGATATGGGTAAATAAATAAGTCTGATTGTGTCCAATAGGGCATACATACCCTGTCTTCATGCAGCAGGGCCAGGGTCTGGCTGGCATCCTCCGGGTTCTCTTCATTGTCCTCTAGGATGAAGGGACACCAGATCAACCTCCTATTGGAGTTCAGAGGCGTGTCTTCTGGCCTCCGGACGTGGACAACCACTTGATCCCTGACAAGCATGTGGGTTAAGGTGTGTAACACCACAGCTGTACACCACAGGAGGTTGGTGGCACCTTAATTGGGGAGGACAGGCTCGTGGTAATGGCTGGAGCGGAATTCGTGTAATGGTATCAAATACATCCAACACATGGTTTCCATGCATTTGATGACATTCCATTTGCTCCCTTCCAGCCATTATTATGAGCCGTCCTCCCCTCAGCAGCCTCCACTGCTGTACACACATCACAATGTACTTTTAAAAGGTCAAAACAAGGTAGATGTACAGTTGAAGTCGGAAATCTACGTACACCTTAGCCAAATACATTTCAACTCAGTTTTTCACAATTCCTGACATTTAATCCAAGTACAAATTCCCTGTCTTAGGTCAGTTAGGATCACCACTTTATGTGAAATGTCAGAATAATAGTAGAGAGTGATTTATTTCAGCATTTCTTTCTTTCATCACATTCCCAGTGGGTCAGAAGTTTACATACACTCAATTAGTATTTGGTAGCATTGCCTTTAAATTGTTTAATTTGGGTCAAACGTTTCAGGTAGCCTTCCACAAGCTTCCCACAATAAGTTGGGTGAATTTTGGCCCATTCCTCCTGACAGAGCTGGGTGCAACTGAGTCAGGTTTGTAGGCCTCGCACACGCCTTTTCAGTTCTGCCCACAGATTTTCTATAGGATTGAGGTCAGGGCTTTGTGATGGCCACTCCAATACATTGACTTTGTTGTCCTTAAGCCATTTTGCCACAACTTTTGAAGTATGCTTGGGGTCATTGTCCATTTGGAAGACCCATTTGCGACTAAGCTTTAACTTCCTGACTAATGTCTTGAGATGTTGCTTCAATATATCCACATAATTTTCTTTCCTCACGATGCCATCTATTTTGTGAAGTGCACCAGTCCCTCCTGCAACAAAGCACCCCCACAGCATGATGCTGCCACCCCCGTGCTTCACGGTTGGGATGGTGTTCTTCGGCTTGCAAGCTACCCCCTTTTCCCTCCAAACATAACAATGGTCATTATGGCCAAACAGTTCTATTTTTGTTTCATCAGACCAGAGGACATTTCTCCAAAAAGTATGATCTTTGTCCCCATGTGCAGTTGCAAACCGTAGTCTGGCTTTTTTTATGGCGGTTTTGGAGCAGTGGCTTCTTCCTTGCTGAGCAGCCTTTCAGGTTATGTCGATATAGGACTCGTTTTACTGTGGATATAGATACTTTTGTACCCGTTTCCTCCTTCACAAGGTTCTGGGATTGATTTGCACTTTTCGCACCAAAGTACGTTCATCTCTAGGAGACAGAACGCGTCTCCTTCCTGAGCGGTATGATGGCTGCGTGGTCCCATGGTGTTTATACTTGCATACTATTGTTTGTACAGATGAACGTGGTACCTTCAGGCGTTTGGAAATTGCTCCCAAGGATGAACCAGACTTGTGGAGGTCTACAAATTGTTTTCTTTGGTCTTGGCTGATTTCTTTGGATTTTCCCATGATGTCATGCAAAGAGGCACTAAGTTTGAAGGTAGGCCTTGAAATACATCCAAAGATACACCTCCAATTGACTCAAACGATGTCAATTAGCCTATCAGAAGCTCCTAAAGCCATGACATCATTTTCTGGAATTTTCCAAGCTGTTTAAAGGCACAGTCAACTAAGTGTATGCAAACTTCTGACCCACTGGAATTGTGAAAGTGAATTGTAAGTGAAATAATCTGTCTGTAAACAATTGTTGGAAAAATGACTCGTGTCATGCACAAAGTAGATGTCCTAACAGACTTGCCAAAACTATAGTTTGTTAACAAGAAATGTGTGGAGTGGTTGAAAAACAAGTTTAAATGACTCCAACCTAAGTGTATGTAAACTTCCGACTTCAACTGTATAGTGTTACATGAAGCAGTAAGGGACCAACTGAAGTGTAATTCTTGTGCAGAATGTAGGTAGAATGAAGAGGATACTGGATCTTGCTGCTGTGGCAGGTGAGCTGCCAGATGACCAGGTTGCCGGCCTCATCAACACATCCCAGCAGGGTGGAGTCCAAATGAGCGAAGGCCAGGTCTGTGACTGCACCAGTGAAGCCCTTCAGCAGGGTGCGCTCTGCGGAGCCCAGGCTCAACACACGGATCATGGCCTGGTTGTTTGCGCCTGCACACAAGTACAAAACATGAGTTTGCAAGCCAACTTCTGTCACATTCTGAATCAATCTGGATCTTTTGGTTTTACATGGAAAGCTTAAGCTGCGTTAAATACCCAGTGCTCGACTTGGATAGGAGCTTACCAGAGCGGTGTACCGCCACCTCAAAATGTTTTACTGCTTGAGCTCATGCACCGCTTATAAAATATTAGCTCAAAAGTATTGTGGAGCTCCTGCATCTAAATATAAAAAACAGTACCGGCATCCAAAATGAGTACTGGCACCCATTTCAATCCAAGTCAAGCACTGTAAATATCAAGGGTCCAAGTTATAGTGGAGTAGTTGGGAAAAGCAACTAATATTGGTTCAGTGTCTATTATGTTTTACCACAGATTCCTCAATAACTTCATGTTGTTTGTAATTCTGTCACCACTATGAAGTTGATTAAATGCTTTGATGACAGGCAGAGGGAAATCAAGAGTCCATACAAATTAATAGATCACAGTCTTGGCAGTCACACTAGGGTTGGGCAATATTACGATAGCATCGTCTATAGAAGATGATTGACAGCCATTGTCGATGGTGATGACATCGTGATGTGACCGACGATGGTTTGACTGGCGCCACCAAAGCAAAATGACAAGTCAATCTCGCTCTCTCTCAGATACTCCTCAACTATCTTGTCTACATGTAAAAGAAAAAAGTAACCTATAATCCCTTCTCTCTCTCTCCATTCTATGAATATGACTGAAGGCTACGCTTCATCGTTTTATGCATGCTTTCTCACGATGAAACAATGAATGTAACAGAATTCCATCTCAAAAAGTTATTTTAATAGCCTAAAAATGTAAGGTAGCCAGAGGATTAATAATGAGAGAACGTAACGTTATGACTGTAACTACTGTTCCCTGAAGGAAGGAAAAAAGGTACAACAAGCTACGGTGAGTCACACTCTCGTGACTTCTGTTGAAAGATCTACAATCACACCTGACAAGCCCAATGAAATATGTGCTTTGCTGGAAGCCCCGCCATCCACAGAAGACAAGCTTGAAGCTTGGATTAATTGCTTGGATTAATTTCTTAAATTGAATACCGCTCTTCACCGAGCCCAGGAACAGGCGACGCGGGGCCAAACCGGTGTTGTACCTTATTTCCCTCCTTAAGGGAACAGAAGTTATAGTCAGACATTACATCAACTTCGGTACAACATACTATGCGGGGAATATGATCACGCCCCAAGCCGACCCCAACAGATACTAAATGAAAACAGCCCATGGTAGACCACCAAGACCTGACCCCGCCAAATGTGGCAGTCTGGGTACTGCGCACACGGCGCGCTGCCTAGTGACTTTCCCCTGTCCCAGCCGTAAGCACCCTGTGGGCTACACTGGTAGCAGTGACATCCTAGCAATAAAACCTCACAAAAGTGTGTGGGGACGCCCAACTCGCCGCAGCACAAATCTATCCTATAGTCAACCCTTTAAACAACGCCCAAGAGGCGGTGATAAAGGGAAATAGCTCAAAAGCTAAGGACCTGTAGGACATAGCCATTACTTTCGGGGCGGTGGCCGCATTTGGATGCAACGTCACCTTACAGTCGCCTGGGGCGAATAGGATACCAGATAACACGCAGGTCCCCAACACGTTTAGCCGAGGCCAAAGTCATGAGCAGGGAGGTTTTGTAGAGGAGGATCTTCAGATCCAGCAATTCCAGATGCTCAAGGGGGCCACACACAGTGCCTTCAAACCAGCTCCAAGCCCATGTGTGCGCAATAGGTATGGAGACCTGTCCGAGACAACGTACATCTTTCAAGAACCTCACAACCAGGGTGTGGGCACCCGGGTGAGGCTCCGTGAATTCCCACATGACACGCTGAGATTGCGGCCATGTATACTTTTAACCTAGAGAATGCCCGCCCCTGCTCGAAAAGTATTGTAGGAACATAAGGATGTCCCTCACATAGCACTGACAAGGATGAAGTCCTTTATCTTGGCACCAGAGTTAAAACGCTTGCCACTTAACTGCATACAGCCCTCTCGTGGAAGGCGCCCTTGGAGACTGAATGGTAGCAATAACATTCAGAGGTAAAACTATCAAATTGGCCCACTCAAGGGCCAGGCACATAGGAACCAAAATCTCTGGCCTCGCTTGCCAAACCTGCCTGTGCGTCTGGGACAACAGGTCCCTGCGCAACGTGATTTGCAACGTGTCCCCGCCTAAAAGGCAGATGATCTCCACGAAACAAGGCTGCCTAGGCCAACGGGGAGCCACAAGAATCAATGATAAGCCATGGGCTGAATCAGAACCACCGGCGGAATCGTGTAAAGGAGGGTCCGATGCCACTGGTGCGCCAGTGTCCTTTCCCAACGAGGCACTTGGCTACCTCATTGAGAAAAATAGACAACACTGCGTGTATTCTCGCGATGTGTAAAGATCTACGTCGGCCCTGCAGAAAATGTCCCATACCTGGGAGACCACCCAGAGGTGTAGCCTCCACTCCTGAGAGAGAGGGTTCCACCTGGATAAAAGATCACCAGTTGAGATCACCTTGCGGGATACAAGTCTGCCCATGGGAGCCCCCTGACAATAGCAGAGGGTCCCACCACTGGGCCATGGCCTGTAGGCGACAGGGACACCTGAAGCGACCGGCTTAGGCTGCGAGATGCACCCAGGTTGAGTGGCTAGCACTCAGCGCTGGAAGGTCCGCATCAACAATAGCCCTACGGGAACGACTTCCATCACAGAAGTCATCATCCCCAGTAAGGCACTGGCGAAAACGGACTGTGTGATACAGCCAAAATTTGACTAAGCAGAGCCGGAACAAGGAAACCCCTCCGTTGGGATAGAAAAGCGTGATACGTGAGTGAGCTCATGACCCAGAAATGGCACACGCTGAGATGGAGTCAGACATATTTTTCTGATTTCTTATGTAGCCTAGAAACAGACTACGGGACAGTAGCATTGATGTGTGGAACACTTCTTGCCCCCTAGACTCCGCCGCCACAAGCCAATTGGCTGTAAAAGCCAGCGGCTCGTGAGCATTCAGAGTTCGTAGACTGAGGTGCTTGCTGAGGGCACGTAGGTCTAGAATGGGACGCAAAGTCCAGTCCCTTTTCGGAACCATGAAATACCGGCTATACCAGCTGTCCTGGATCTTCAACAAAAGGAACCACTCGGATTGCCTGCTTCTGGAGATGGGAGGATATTTGGTATTTTATTCGGATCCCCATTAGCTGTTGCAAAAGCAGCAGCTACTCTTCCTGGGGTCCACACAAAACATGACATAATGCAGAACATTAATAGACAAGAACAGCTCAAGGACAGAACTACATAAATGTTTCTTAAAAAGCCAGATTTCTTGAAAACAGTAGGCTGTTGATTTAAAACTGGTGTTGAGAACAACTCAGCGAGGCAGGCGGCAGCGGAGTGAAGAGATCCTCTGTAGCTCAGCTGGTAGAGCACGGCGCTTGTAACGCCAAGGTAGTGGGTTCGATCCCCGGGACCACCCATACACAAAAATGTATGCACGCATGACTGTAAGTCGCTTTGGATAAAAGCGTCTGCTAAATGGCATATTATTATTATTATTATAAGAAACAGCCATTGGGCCTAGAAAAAGCGCAGAGAGAGGAAAACTAATCTTAGTTATGATCAACTGAATGATTAAAATAATTGCAATTGAAGGCATGTATCAAGTTCTTGCTGATACTGAAACTCCCAAAGTCATATCCAACCATTATTCTAATTTAAAGCAATAGTTGTGTGTGTGGACACCAAGATAATCATTTCAGCACCGTTTTGATTGGGACAGCGCCATCGCACTGCTTTGAGACAAGCGTGGGGGACTCTTCTAGATGAATCAATGTCCAACTTTTGTTTTCAATCAATCTTCGTTCGGATATTTGGTAAGAATTAGGCTGCAGAAATGTTAGCTAAATAAAAGTGAGCGCTAATGTTCACCTTTATTCTAGTTTGCTCATATATTAGCTGATCAGAACATTTTGCTAGCATGTTATACAAGTGGATTTTGTTCTTCGACCAAAAGCCTGTGACTTGTCTGATAATCAATCAGTGATTTTGTTTCACTGAATCTCCGTCTGTTATTTGGTTAATTGATTTCTGGCTGGACAAGTGGAAGTGGTAGCTCATTTATTCGTTTGCTAATCTATCGCTGATCAGAAACATTCAGCATGCAACAATGTAGCCTAAATCAAGTAAATTACTTATCTATTGACTCACGTAGTGGCCATATATAGAGCCTAGGCTATTTTCCTATCGTCCCAATACCACTGAACGCAATCAGGCTACCGAAAGAGCATACAGTGGGCGACGTCATCAGCACTCCTTCCACATGTCTCCAGAAAACTTGTGTTTTGGGACCGAGGCACCTTTTCATTATAACACTGGAGGAAATACTTTCCAAGCCTGTGAGGAACGTGTTTGCTGGCCTCATAAATGCTAGCCAGCTAGCTAATATTTAGAGAAACCATTTTTGAGTTGGCTAGAGTTATGCTAACCTGTTTGCAATCCCTTTAGCGTTGCTTGCTAGCTAGCTACAGAGGTTAGCTGGCTAGCTACCTACAGTAGTTCGCTACTGCCATCAGTTGTTGAGTGATCATATTTTGCCTACTCCACCGTTTGTAGAATGCATAGGCCCTACTGGCATTTGAATATAGCGTGGGAAGAGGGAATCCGGACACAGTAGACACATTTAACTATAGGTGTAAATGTATGACATGTTCGGAATTCCATGATCGGAATACTAAGGCTGCAAGAACTGTCAAGTCTAGACACGGCCTGTGTGATCAACAAACGGTATCTAGCAAGGTTAGCAACTTTGGTCATATGACTTTTGTTTGACTGTCGTTACAAAGTTGGTATGATTCGACAATGCTATCGCCTACTCGGGGTGCGCTCAGTGTGTCCTGTTCATCGAACTCACATGCGGGAGAGAACACTTGACACCCGTGAAAACTGTGGAACTTGCTGTTGAAAATAAAAAGGTTTATGTACCAAGGTTTGCCTAAGGCCCGGCACACTATGGGTACAAGGGCACCGTCGATCAGTGACGTACCCCGATTGGCAGTGCCACCTTTTGATACTTAAGTATATTTACAACCTAATACTCAAGTAGTATTTTACTTGGTGACTTTCACTTTTACTCTTTCTATGAAGGCATCTTTACTCAAGTATGGCCCGCAGTGCTGGGCCCCACGCATTAAAAATAGACCCAGGAAATTAAACATTACCATGGAAGTTACCCTACTGACCAGTCATAAGTGCTGGCGACAAAGCGCCTTGGAACCTAGCTGGGAATGGGACAGACAGCTCTGACAAATGGGCCTCTTCTGTGGTAAGAGACAGGGGAGATTCGTAATCTAATTCCTAGGAATGAAAAGCGCTGAGCTGGAGAAAGACTACTAATTTCAGGGTTCATATACACCACAGAGACTCTGCGGGATAATAGCATGGCCGTGTCCAACCCTGCATGCTCCCTTGACTCCGCTACCAACCCCCAATCGCCTACAGGGCCCATAGCCTGTATCACTAGACACCTTCTTGGGACTAGTGAGCTACAGGCAAGATTCAGCAATGAATCCCAGTAATGAGCCACTTATGGGGAGGGGTGCACCCTTGTGGACAGAGTGATTTGCCCAATGTATTACATTCCACCCGGGGGAGATTGATATACCCCTTGAACCCCATGAAATGCGGGGTACCAGAGGGCCAATAAACATGGACAAGCTACCAACACACATTGTGCTTCTGTGAGACTGTATAGCCTGCATGAAGCCCGGCCTCCTTACGGGCACAGAGGGCTCCAGCAATGGCTGACATAGTACCCAGTTTGCTGTAACAAAACGTGGGGGCCCCGTCGTTACAGAAATGTTTTTGTTGATCACGATTGACTGGTCGATCTCCAAGGCATTCCTAGCCGATCGCAAAATATTTCGACTTACAGTTAGTGAGTGCATACATTTTTCATACTGGCCCCCCGTGGAAATCGAACCCACAACCCTGGCGTTGCAAACGCCATGCTCTACCAACTGAGCTACACGGGGCCTTATGACCATGCGGACGCCTCCGAGCGGTCGGATAGGCTGTTTGAGTGTTTATCCAGCTGGATAAAATATATATATATATATAGTCCCAGTCAAAAGTTGACATACAGTGGGGAAAAAAAGTATTTAGTCAGCCACCAATTGTGCAAGTTCTCCCACTTAAAAAGAGAGAGGCCTGTAATTTTCATCATAGGTACACGTCAACTATGACAGACAAAATGAGAAGAAAAAAATCCAGAAAATCACATTGTAGGATTTTTAATGAATTTATTTGCAAATTATGGTGGAAAATAGTTATTTGGTCAATAACAAAAGTTTCTCAATACTTTGTTATATACCCTTTGTTGGCAATGACACAGGTCAAACGTTTTCTGTAAGTCTTCACAAGGTTTTCACACACTGTTGCTGGTATTTTGGCCCATTCCTCCATGCATATCTCCTCTAGAGCAGTGATGTTTTGGGGCTGTCGCTGGGCAACATGGACTTTCAACTCCCTCCAAAGATTTTCTATGGGGTTGAGATCTGGAGACTGGCTAGGCCACTCCAGGACCTTGAAATGCTTCTTACGAAGCCACTCCTTCGTTGCCCGGGCGGTGTGTTTGGGATCATTGTCATGCTGAAAGACCCAGCCACGTTTCATCTTCAATGCCCTTGCTGATGGAAGGAGGTTTTCACTCAAAATCTCACGATACATGGCCCCATTCATTCTTTCCTTTACACGGATAAGTCGTCCTGGTCCCTTTGCAGAAAAACAGCCCCAAAGCATGATGTTTCCACCCCCATGCTTCACAGTAGGTATGGTGTTCTTTGGATGCAACTCAGCATTCTTTGTCCTCCAAACACGACGAGTTGAGTTTTTACCAAAAAGTTATATTTTGGTTTCATCTGACCATATGACATTCTCCCAATCCTCTTCTGGATCATCCAAATGCACTCTAGCAAACTTCAGACGGGCCTGGACATGTACTGGCTTAAGCAGGGGGACACGTCTCGCACTGCAGGATTTGAGTCCCTGGCGGCGTAGTGTGTTACTGATGGTAGGCTTTGTTAATTTGGTCCCAGCTCACTGCAGGTCATTCACTAGGTCCCCCCGTGTGGTTCTGGGATTTTTGCTCACCGTTCTTGTGATCATTTTGACCCCACGGGGTGAGATCTTGCATGGAGCCCCAGATAGAGGGAGATTATCAGTGGTCTTGTATGTCTTCCATTTCCTAATAATTGCTCCCACAGTTGATTTCTTCAAACCAAGCTGCTTACCTATTGCAGATTCAGTCTTCCCAGCCTGGTACAGGTCTACAATTTTGTTTCTGGTGTCCTTTGACAGCTCTTTGGTCTTGGCCATAGTGGAGTTTGGAGTGTGACTGTTTGAGGTTGTGGACAGGTGTCTTTTATACTGATAACAAGTTCAAACAGGTGCCATTAATACAGGTAACGAGTGGAGGACAGAGGAGCCTCTTAAAGAAGAAGTTACAGGTCTGTGAGAGCCAGAAATCTTGCTTGTTTGTAGGTGACCAAATACTTATTTTCCACCATAATTTGCAAATAAATTCATTAAAAATCCTACAATGTGATTTTCTGGATTTTTCTCTCTCAATTTGTCTGTCATAGTTGACGTGTACCTATGATGAAAATTACAGGCCTCTCTCATCTTTTTAAGTGGGAGAACTTGCACAATTGGTGGCTGACTAAATACTTTTTTCCCCACTGTACCTACTCATTCAAGGGTTTTTCCTTTATTGTAATATTTTCTACATTGTACAGTCGTGGTCAAAAGTTTTGAGAATGACAAGTATTGGTCTTCACACAGTTCGCTGCTTCAGTGTTATCATATATTTTTGTCAGATGTTACTATGGTATACTGAAGTATAATTACAAGCATTCCATAAGTGTCAAAGGCTTTTATTGACAATTACATTAAGTTTATGCAAAGAGTCAATATTTGCAGTGTTGACCCTTCTTTTTCAAGACCTCTGCAATCCGCCCTGGCATGCTGTCAATTAACTTCTGGGCCACATCCTGACTAATGGCAGCCCATTCTTGCATAATCAATGCTTGGAGTTTGTCAGAATTTGTGAGTTGTTGTTTGTCCACCCACCTCTTGAGGATCGACCGCAAGTTCTCAATGGGATTAAGGTCTGGAGAGCTTCCTGGCCATGGACCCAAAATGTTGATGTTTTGTTCCACGAGCCATTTAGTTATCACTTTTGCCTTATGACAAGGTGCTCCATCATGCTGGAAAAGGCATTGGTCGTCATCAAACTGTTCTTGGATGGTTGGGAGAAGTTGCTCTTGGAGGATGTGTTGGTACCATTCTTTATTCATGGCTGTGTTCTTAGGCAAAATTGTGAGTGAGCCCACTCCCTTGGTTGAGAAGCAACCCCACACATGAATGGTCTCAGGATGCTTTACTGTTGGCATGACACAGGACTGATGGTAGAGCTCACCTTGTCTTCTCCGGACAAGGTGTTTTCCGGATGCCCCAAACAATCGGAAAGGGGATTCAAAATGAGAAAATGACTTTACCCCAGTCCTCAGCAGTCCAATCCCTGTACCTTTTGCAGAAAATCAGTCTGTTCCTGATGTTTTTCCTGGAGAGAAGTGGCTTCTTTGCTGCCCTTCTTGACACCAGGCCATCCTCCAAAGGCCTTCGCCTCACTGTGCGTGCAGATGCACTCACACCTGCCTGCCGCCATTCCTGAGCAAGCTCTGCACTGGTGGTGCCCCGATCCCGCAGCTGAATCAACTTTAGGAAACGGTCCTGGCGCTTGCTGGACTTTCTTGGGCGCCCTGACGCCTTCTTCACAACAATTGAACCTCTCTCCTTGAAGTTCTTGATGATCCGATAAACGGTTGATTTAGGTGCAGTCTTACTAGCAGCAATATCCTTGCCTGTGAAGTCCTTTTTGTGCAAAGCATTGATGACGGCACGTGTTTCCTTGCATGTAACCATGGTTAACACAGGAAGAACAATGATTTCAAGCACCACCCTCCTTTTAAAGCTTCCAGTCTGTTATTCTAACTCAATCAGCATGACAGAGTGATCTCCAGCCTTGTCCTCGTCAACACTCTCACCTGTGTTAACGAGAGAATCACTGACATGATGGCAGCTGGTCCTTTTGTGGCAGGGCTGAAATGCAGTGGAAATGTTTTTGGGGGATTAAGTTCATTTTCATGGCAAAGAGGGACCTGGCAATTAATTGCAATTCATCTGATCACTCTTCATGACATTCTGGAGTATATGCAAATTGCCTTCATCAAAACTGAGGCAGCAGACTTTGTGAAATTTAGTATTTGTGTCATTCTCAAAACGTTTGACCACGACTGTAGAATAATAGTGAAGACATCAAAACTATGAAATAACACATAGCCAATCAGATTGCTCAGATCACTGTGTGTCTGTCTGCAGCTTCCTCCAGCACACAGCAAATAAAGTTGATACTGTGATTTCAAAACGTGTAAAACCATGACTAAAACCAAGCCGTTTTTTATGACTGAGTTCATGTTTAACTTTATTCACTACTGTCACTTTTATAAGCCATGAAATGCGCTTCTCCCCTTGCGCTGCATCCAGCATTGCAGCTTCAATGACTGAGTAGCAAAGTGTATAGACAGGCTTGAGTTATTGTTAGCGGATGTTTGTTTTTCTGCTAAGGGGACAGGACAACTTCACCGCATCAAAGGGACGAAGATCTGCAAAGTGGAGTAGGACAAAATCCCTCCTGAGATGTTTGCAAACCTGGTGGCCAACTACAAGAAACGTCTGACCACTGATTGCCAACAAGGGTTTTGCCACCAAGTACTAAGTCATGTTTTGCAGAGGGGTCAAATACTTATTTCCCTCATTAAAATGCAAATCAATTTATAACATTTTGGACATGCATTTTTCTGGATTATTTTGTTGTTATTCTGTCTCTCACTGTTCAAATAAACCTACCATTAAAAGTATAGACTGATCATGTTTTTGTCAGTGGGCAAACGTACAAAATCAGCAGGGGATCAAATACTTTTTTCCCCTCACTGTATACAGTGCATTCGGAAAGTATTCAGACCCCTTGACCTTTTCAACATGTTGTTATGTTACAGCCTTATTCTAAAATTGATTAAATATTATGTTTTCCCCACTCTTCAATCTACACACAATACCCTATAAAGACAAAGCTAAAACAGGTTTATTGAAATTTTTGAAAATGTATTAAAAAAAGCACATGTACATAAGTATTCAGACACTTTACTCAGTACTTTGTTGAAGCACCTTTGGCAGAGATTACAGCCTTGAGTCTTCTTGGGTATGATGATACAAGCTTGGCACACGTGTACCCGTGCTAAGGACTATTCAACGCTGGTCTGACTAAAGATTGTTTTGATCACGCGGACTGGGATATGTTCCGGGTAGCTTGCGAATACATTGAAACGTTGACTGAGTTTATCAGGAAGTGTATAGGAGATGTTGTGCCCACTGTGACTATTAAAACCTACACTAATCAGAAACCGTGGATAGATGGCAGCATTTATGCAAAATTCAAAGCGCAAACCACCGCATTTAACCATTGCAAGGTGACTGGGAATATGGCAGAATACAAACAGTGTAGCTACTCACCTCGCAGGGCAATTAAACTGGCAAAACATCAGTATAGAGACAAAGTGGAGTCGCAATTCAATGGCTCAGACACAAGACGTATGTGGCAGAGTCTACAGACAATCACGGACTACAAAACGAAAACCAGCCACGTCGCCGACACCGATGTCTCGCTTCCAGACAAGCTAAACACCTTCTTCGCCCGCTTTGAGGATAACACAGTGCCACCGACGCAGCCCACTACCAAGGACTGTGGGCTCCTTCTCCGTAGCCGACGTGAGTGAGACATTTAAACAGGTTAACCCCTGCAAGACTGCCGGCCCAGACAGCATCCCTAGCCTCGTCCTCAGAGCATGCGCAGACCAGCTGGCTGGTGTGTTTATGGACATATTCAATCTCTCCCTATCCCAGTCTGCTGTCCCCACATGATTCAAGATGGACATCATTGTTCCTGTACCCAAGAAAGCAAAAGGTAACTGAACTAAATGACTATTGCCCCGTAGCACTCACTTCTGTCATCATGAAGTGCTTTGAGAGACTAGTGAAGGATCATATCACCTCTACCTTACCTGTCACCCTAGACCCACTTCAATTTGCTTACCGCCCCAATAGATCCACAGACGATGCAATCGCAATCACACTGCACACTATTACTTACATTATCAGACAATGACTGCTCAATCATGTGTGCGCAACAAAGACACACACACACACACACAGGTTCTGTTCCTCCACCAGAAAGGAATATTAGAAAAGACTTGCCATTACCTGCACTTAACCTCTGCCCAGGCTTTCCACAACATTATCTTTCGTCATGATGTTGCATTCGATTTCACGCTATAGGCTAACTGTCTTTATTTTTTAACAAAAAACATGCGTGTGAGGTGGCCAATAGGGGCAATCGCATCGTATATCAATGTTTTATGGGTACATAATCGCGATAGGACATAGCCCAACCCTAACTCACACAGCCAAATGCAGAAAAAATATTTTAAAAGAGTTCAGTCTCCACTGTTAATCAAACAAAAAAGTACATGTTCATGTAAACTTGGCAACAACACCATGCATCTTTTTTGCTGCTTTTTTGGCTAGCAGAAAGCTACACTATATGACCAAAAGTTTGTGGACACCTGGTTGTCAAAAATCATGAGCATTAATGTGGAGTTGGTCCCCCCTTTGCTATTATAACAGTCTCCACTCTTCTCAGAAGGCTTTCCACTAGATGTTGGAAAATTGCTGCGGGGACTTGCGTCCATTTAGCCCCAAGAGCAATAGTGAGGTCGGCCACTGACGTTGGGCGATTAGGCCTGGTTCCAATTCATCCAAAAGGTGGTTGATGGGGTTGAGGTCAGTTCTCTGCGCAGGCCAGTCAAGTTCTTCCACATGATCTCGACAAACCATTTCTGTACGGACTTCGCTGTGTGCACGGGGGAATTGTCATGTTGAAACAGGAAAGGGCCTTCCCAAACTGTTGCCACAAAGTTGGAAGCACAGAATCGTCTAGAATGTCATTGTATGCTGTAGCGTTAAGATTTCCCTTCACTAGAAGTAAGGAGCCTAGCCAGAACCATGAAAAACAGCTCCAGACCATTATTCCTCCTCCAAACTTTACAGTTCGTAATATGCAGTCGGACAGGTAGCGTTCTCCTAGCATCCGCCAAACCCAGATTCGTCCATCGGACTGCCAGATGGTGAAGCGTGATTCATCACCCCAGAGAACCCATTTCCACTGCTCCTGAGTCCAATGGCGGCGCGCTTTACACCCCTACAGCCGACGCTTGACATTGCGCATGGTGATCTTAGGCTTGTGTGCTGCTGCTCAGCCATGGAAACCCATTTCATGAAGCTCCCGACAAACAGTTCTTGTGCTGACGTTGCTTCCAGAGGTAGTTTGGAACTTGGTAGTGAGCGTTGCAACCGAGGACAGACGATTTTATGCGCTACGTGCTTCAGCACTCGGCAGTCCCGTTCTGTGAGCTTGTGTGGCCTACCACTTTGCGGCTGTGACGTTGTTGCTCCTAGATGTTTCCACTTCACAAAAACAGCACTTACAGTTGACCGGGGCAGCTCTAGCAGGGCAGAAATTTCATTAACTGACTTGTTGGAAAGGTGGCATCCTATGACGGTGCCACGTTGAAAGTCACTGAGCTCTTCAGTACGGGCCATTCTACTGCCAATGTTTGTCTATGGAGATTGCATGGCTGTGTCCTCGATTTTGTTTACCTGTCAGCAACGTGTGTGGCTGAAATAGCCAAATCCACTAATTTGAAGGGGTGTCCACATACCTTTGTATATATAGTGTATATTTTGTCAATCAAAAGGAGGCGTTTGTGGTTTCCAAGGCATTCAAATCTGAATGGGGACATACGGTCAGAGTAAGCTATTTGTGTTATCAATCTTGATTTTCTTTCACCAGAGCAAGTGCTTAAATTATGAGGCAAAACTGATTTGGGGTAAATTTGCTGCTGACATTGCAGCAATCCATCGCTGCACTGCCTGGTTCAGCCAAATAAATATTCAACTAGACTTCCAGAATATCACAGACATTGGCCTGGAAAGGACTCACAAATTTGTCAAAATAATTGCTAATCCATGGTTCTACACTCACCTCGGATGGCATATGCCAGGTATGAGTTAGAGACTGCTATCAGGTTGCCGTAGTAATGCTTGTGCTCCCAGTCGTACTTGGCGACAGGCTGGATTTTTACCTGCATGGAACAGGAGAAAGAGTAAAGATTAGGGACCCATATACCTACAGAGAGCAACATCGACGAGTCAAGAAAATATTGCATTAGGTTAACATGAGGACAGATATCCAAACAATGGTAGTAAGCTCAACACAGTAGACTGCTCTGTAATTAATTGCTTAGCTACCTAGCGATATCAGGACTTGAGATACAGCCACCCTTTGCCTAAAATAACTAGCTTTCCATTGTTTTCGTCTGTGAATGTTGGTGTAGTCACCCTGGTGTTTCTGCCAGGGGCCTTTCCATGTTCTCAAGGACAGAAAAGGGAAAACAAAATGTTAAAATGCCCAGTGCAGCCGTTTTTATCTCCATAATAAATAATTTCTCTAACAATTAAGTACACAATTAAGTACACTAAGCCAAGGGTATGTGGACACCCCCTCAAATTAGTGGATTCGGCAATTTCAGCCACACCCGTTGTTGACAGGTGTATAAAATTGAGCACACAGCCATGCAAACTCCATAGACAAACATTGGCCTTACTGAAGAACTCAGTGACTTTCAACGTGGCACTGTCATAGGATGCCGCCTTTACAACAAGTCAGTTAGTCATATTTCTGCCCTGCTAGAGCTGCACCGGTCAACTAAGTGCTATTATTGTGAAGTGGAAACGTCTAGGAGCAACAACGGCTCAGCCGTGAAGTGGTAGGCCACACAAGCTCACAGAACGGGACTGCCGAGTGCTGAAACGTGTAGCGCGTAATAATGGTCTCTCCTCGGTTGCAACACTCATGATCGAGTTCCAAACTGCCTCTGGAAGCAACGTCAGCACAAGAAATGTTCGTCGGGCGCTTCATGAAATGGGTTCCATGGCCGAGCAGCCGCACACAAGCCTAAGATCACCATGCGCAATGCCAAGCGTCGGCTGGAGTGGTGTCAAACTCGCCGCCATTGGACTCTGGAGCAGTGGAAACACGTTCTCTGGAATGATGAATCACGCTTCACCATCTGGCAGTCCGACTGACAAATCTGGGTTTGACGGATGCCAGGAGAATGCTACCTGCCCGAATGCATAGTGCCACCTGTAAAGTTTGGTGGAGGAGGAATAATGGTCTAATCGAGCCAGGCCTAATCGCCCAACATCAGTGCCCGACCTCACTAATGCTCTTGTGGTTGAATGGAAGCAAGTCCACGCAGCAATGTTCCAACATCTAGTGGAAAGCCTTCCCAGAAGACTGGAGGCTGTTACAGCAGCAAAGGGGGGGATCAACTCCATATTAATGCCCATGATTCTGGAATGAGATGTTTGACGAGCAGGTGTCCACATACTTTTGGCCATGTAGTGTAACTCAGTGTAATTGTTTTCCATTTAAAATGGGGGAAAACATTATCAAAATGTATTTAGCAAAAACATTCAAGCAAAAAATTTTGCTAGTACTGTCTGATGAGTACATTTTTGTTCTTTTTATTAGAATCCCCATTAGCCGACGCCAATGGCAACAGCTAGTTTTACTGGGGTCCGACACAATGAAAAATACATTACTGACAAAAATACTTTACAATTTAAAAACATTAACATGTAGACACTTTTACAGTGTTAGTTTCATCAGCTATTGCACAAATATGATACAAAACACAAGAAAAATAGAATTGACTGCACTGGGTCTTCATTCCTCTAAGTCTTACCTTGTTGCTGCCACGGGCCTTGCTGTCAATGCTTGAGTCTCGACTGGCTACAATTTCAACATTGTTGGATGTGATGGGAATGCAAGTGGAGCCATCATCCCCAGAGAGGCAGCTGGTGAAGAAACAAAATACAATGTTTCCAAACTGGGTACTTGATCTCCTGAAGAGATCTAGATGGAACATAATTAATAATAATAATAATACTACATGGGACTTATAATATAGTGCTTTTCAAGGTCTCAAAGTCACTTTACAATTGTAGAAAGAAAAAAAACAGGCCTTGAAAAAACAGACTAAACAACAACATGAACAATGCAAGGGGTGAGCTCAAGGAAGGGAAACAGTGACATATCAGTGTAAGGGGAGGGTAGGGTTTGGATACGAACCCGGTTTAGGGTAAGGGACATGATTGGGGTTAGAATACGAACCCGGTTTAGGGTAAGGTACAGGTTTGGGTTAGGTGGTGCTCAATATGGTGAAGAGGAAGACATTGGTTTCAACATTCAATCAACCCAAATGGTTCTCACAGCATACCAAATGTGCATTTCTATATCTGAGAAATATGTGTAGGCAGAGAAAAATACAACAGAATAAAGAAGAGGTAACGTTATTACTTACATTATCTGACCCTCTTGGGTGTTCATATTATCTGAATTAGGGTCTGTGGATTCAGCCATGGTTGACCTGTTGCCAGCTCCCGGCAGACGTCCATTCAATTCGCCATTGAAAGATGTTTTTCTTTGGTTCTCACATGGAGATGCGTCTACGGAAACAACCAACTGTGAGTAACTGGATATCACCAAACTAAGATTATGATAACTATTTAAAAACCCTATTGTTACAACGTACATTTTTGGCGAGAAAGGGAATCTCGTGTAATTTTAGATGCCACCAAAAAACCCTTTCTTAATGCTGAGCTTCGAGGACTGATATTTCATCGCCTCCAAATAAACTAGGCAACCTCATGCCGCATGATTGGTACCTGCTGCCTAATTAGCTACCTAGCCATTTACTCATCATTTACTAAGCCTATGCGCACTATTCACATGCTAACCAGCTATACATAGTACGCTAGTTTGATAAATAACGTTGTATTACAAACTACCAAGCAAGCAAGCAGCCAACCTGTAGTTAGTAATGTTAGTTAGTTTAGTTAGTAATGTTAGTTAGCTATCTAACGTTAAGTTAGACAACATCCTTTAACGTTGTTAACTACTTTGCTTTATAACTAGGTAGCTAATTACCTAGCTAACGTTAACTTGCATGGTTTTGCAAGCTAGCCTTGTTGCAACTTGTGTATAAAACAATAATGTTGTAAGTTAGCTAGCTAGTTATTTTAATAACTAACTAGTTACTGCGAGCAACCTTTGTCAGCTTGCTAGCTGAACTAGCCTAGCTAGCAGTCCAGCTAACTAATATGTTCGCAAGTTGTAAATTAGCAAACGTAAGCTAGCTAACTAACTTAAGCCACATTTTCACAAGTAATTAACGTTAACTAGCTAGCTACGAATGTGAACATGCTCAGCTAGCTTGCATTTTGCAGCGTTCATCCCTAACGTTTGCTAGCACGCTAACTAGGTAGAACTTTGTAAATGGCTAGGTAGCTAACTAGCTAGTAGAATTAGCTTGTAATGCGGCCTAAAAGCCCTTATCCACCTTTTCATTCCCGGTAAACTTACCGACGTTGTTCCCGGGTCTGTCCAACTTTAATATGTCACGAAGATGCTGGGTTGCACCCTCTATATCTATGTTTGAATTTGAAGCCATAGGTAAGGGATAGAGGGGAAACGGATTCGTCAGAGGGAGCAAAATTATTTATATTTTCCTTCTATGCTGTCAGTTCTGTGAAGCAGGCAAGAATAACGAAGCACTTCTGGGTCACGGATTTTTGGACTCCTTCAGAATAAGAGTCCCATCCTGTATACTTTGTTAATTGAGTAATTATGGCGAAAATGTGCACAATTATTCTTGCTGTTTTCTTTAACATGGTTCGTTGCCCAACGCCACAAACTAGGTGTTCATGCATTCTCCAACCCAACGGCACTAATAAAATAAAGCTATGTCATATAGAAAATCCATTCAGATTCAGAAAACAGCATGATAAACCAAGAAAAATGTGTTGTGCCCATCTCAAATATGCCGAACCCCTTCTTGAACCCTGCTGAAAACCAATAAACACAATAAAAGTCATACTTTTCATAAGTCTTTTATTTCTGTCTGCCACAATAATAGAATACCTTGTACGTCTGTGAATGATAGCAGACCTTGACGAGATGCCTTTAATCTTCTTCAATGAACCAGTGTACCATCAGGGAAAACAATAAACCAGTAGCCAACACACTGGCTGATGAGGGAGGAAAAGCATTAGTTATGCAAGTCATTGATTGACAGCAAACAATGGTAACAATAGATAATTATAAACTGTAAATCAAATCTAAATAGAAAAAAAGAAACTCCATTACTAGTCTACTTTTACTGTTAAAAAAAACATGATAGTATGAGAGAAGTGTCCCCCACTGCCACTTTACTTTTCCTGCAGGAAAAGTCTTTGGGATTTCCTTGTCACACAACAGGCAAGAACTGTTTCTTTATTTTCCAAAACAATGTATGGAATTCAAATGTGCAGTCCGTACATTCTGTCCCATGTGGCAAAG
Source organism: Coregonus clupeaformis (assembly GCF_020615455.1). Classification (NCBI taxonomy): domain Eukaryota; kingdom Metazoa; phylum Chordata; class Actinopteri; order Salmoniformes; family Salmonidae; genus Coregonus; species Coregonus clupeaformis. The sequence goes on along the minus strand of NC_059202.1, from coordinate 17,398,111 downwards.
AGATTACATTATATATAACCATAATCATTGTAACAAAAAAAGGAAATAAAAAAGGCATAGTTTGACATATGCCTGTTCCTCCTCTTGCAAAAGAACACCTGCAAAGCCTCTCCAAAAATGTCAGGTCAATGCTACAGTACTTTGATGGCACAAAGTGCTCCCAATTTCCAAGAGCATACTAAAACTCATTATGGGGGTCTATTTCTGTAGTATTGGCCAAAAGAAAACTATGTTTGTGAAAAAATTGAGGGAACCCTATGTCCATATATCTAACAATATCTTGGCATCTTGCTAAAGAAAATACGTGATATAGCAGATCATAAATAAATGTGCTATAGAACTACTGACTAGAACCTAAATTGTTTACAATATAAGGCTAAGAACACAATTAAAATAAGAGTGAGGAGGTGGTGAAGTGGAGGGAGAGAACTTGGTAGAAACGCAGAGGAACAAGAGCTCACATCATTAAGAAAAAGTAAACGGTTTGTGTATCATGGCTTTAGTATTCATTGTCACAGAGAGCATGAGCAGGAAATGGGAAGCTTGCTGGTCTGAGGGAAGGGTGTGTTATTGATAATATTTTCTATGATTCTTTGGATCGCTAGAGCAACCTGACATGACAATGAATGTTAAATTTAACTTTTAAAAAGAGATTTAGTTGTATACAATAAGACAAGCTGATAACACACAGGGGAGTACGATGAGAAAACAAGAGGATATAAGACATTGAGTCCGAACATAAAACTAAAACGGCGCAGGTAAATTGGCATCTTCAGATATTTAAGCTCCCCAGCATCATGCAGGTCAGCATATGGAAATGGGACTCTGATGGATCTGCGAACTCTCAGCAAAGGAACAGATCTCATTTCAGTTGGAGGCATGTAGCCTATGTGCCTGCATGTCTCTGTGATTGACATCTGGAATCCGGTGTAATTTCTCAAACAGGTATGGATGATGCAGAGAGGAGGTTGGGCGTTTAGGTGTCGCTGCAAGACTTCCCCCATCCTCAGCCTTCCCTCACATCCCCCCTGCCCACCTCTGGTGTCCTTAGCCGAAATTGTGCAGCGCGAGCCGGAACATGTCATTGGTGCATACCCAGGCATCATTAATGTTCTTCAGGATGAAACTCTGATGAAATCCCATGATTGGGTCCTCATCAGCCTGTAACACAAAGACAGAGCTCAGTAAAGTCACAGTTATATGACAGTGAATCCAATCCACAGTTGGGTGCATCTCTGACAATAGTTGATTCTGGCTGGGTCGAAGCGACAAACTGCCTGCACACAACACACATTCCTGTTATACCCCTCTATCCATTAACTTATACAATCAATAGGCTTGTGGCAAACCCCAATTTTCTAGCTAAACAGTGCACAAGCAGGTATGAACAGGCACTAATGGAGATAGAGCCACGGACAAAAAGCAGGTCATCTCTTTAGGTGTCAATGGAGACAAGGCTTACACAACTCCGTAAGGGTAACTGCTCAGTGATCATGACAGCATTGGCATCTTCAAATGACACATTACTGTTCTAAAAAGCAGCTTGCAAGATCAAGGTCCACAGTGAAGATCAGAGCTTGCATATAATGCCATTACTGTGTTTGCGATAATTTGTCAAACAAGCCAGCCTTCACTATTATCTAGGTTCAGATTCAACAAACCAATTGTTTGTCCCAGTTTATAGTGCAATTCCCCTCTCTTTAAAAAGAGATTCTCCTGTACTTTGTATACTTTTTAGCCAGTAGTTCTGAAAGTAGCACCCATGAGCCAAAAGTGGTCCTGAAAATTGCGTACTACATCACATATGTGCACCACGTCATTGCTCTCTCTCGCTCTGCTGTTTGTGATTCTGGGTAGCTGTCACTCAAATGGCAAAGGGCTGAATCTCATCGTCTGGAACTCAAATTGCTAGGGGGCTGGCCCACGTGGGGAGAAATGTAGGAAAAATGGCGCAGCAAGTTTCCAGAAAACAGCTGCTTTCAAACTAGGTATTTTGTGGCCAATTGCGGTAAGACAGTAATTATGCTCATAGATTATGCATGTATGAACTACACATTGACACGTCCAGCCCAAAGAGGGAGGTTTAAAAAATACGTACTAGTCGCCAAAGTACCAGAGCATGTCTTTAAGCAGAGAGGGAAAAACTGGTGAATAGATTACATTTTTAGCGCCCTGAACGCACTGTGGTCTCTCATTACCAAACTCCAGTATGGAAGAATCCTCTATGGCGTGAGATTAGTAAAAGCCCAACTGAACCATGGTCACTCAGAACACAGATCCTTACTGACAGTAAGTAGGGGGAAGATGGGTAATAAGACCACAGATAGGTCAAAGGTTGTGCAGGGCAAGCCTGAAGAATTCGTTGGTGCAAACCCAGGCATTGCTGTAATTTTTCAGCAAAAAGGTCTGCTGGAAGCCCAGGACCTGGTCATCATCTGCCTGAGAGACAGACAAAATACAATAGCCCTGACTTCTAATGTACAAACTACTCACCTACCTCACACACACATACCCTTGTTTTTCCTAACATAGGAAGGCTTGGTCCATGGCTTATTCTGTCTATTTGCTTAGGCAGATGAATAAAAGCATAGCTAGTTATATCAACTTGGTGAACAAAGGGCTTGAAACTGTGAAGCTGAAAACAGATGTTAAAAAGCACAGCTAGGTACAACACAGTTTCATCCAACAGACACAACCCTGACTCTTCATTTAAAACGGTTGAAACAAATAGTAATTTTCAAAGCAGGTGGGGATTTCTAGTCTGTAAGCTATTCAGTTGTTAGTTTAAACTGGCAATAATCATTTTTACAGTAATAGAATGAGAAATACTTACTTTTAGTTGTCCTACTACCATACTCATTATACAGCTGTCAGGGGTGGGCTGGTGGTCTTGTGCTGTTATACTGTGAGCTATTTTTAAGAAGGGGAGAGTCTGAAAAGAAGAAATAAGAAACAGATGTATCCGAGACAAGCACATTCCACCAATATATCCTGTTCAATCAGCGCACTCCTGACATACTATTGACACATTCCATTCTGTCATGCTCAGGTATATTTTAAAATGTCACTCACAGAAAGTTTCTCCACAATCGCTGCTTTTCCCTGGAATTGCTGTCCCTCCCACGTAAGGCATGATGCATCGATCTGTAAAAAGGAAAAGCAGAGGTTTGAGTTTGTCAGGGGGGAGAAGGCACATTGGTGGTATAGGGTGGAAGGATGTGAGGTATCTGTTTTATTAATGACTAACTTTTCTACGCATACTCAAGTTAGGGTATGAGAGGGTGAGGGAATATGCAACTATTTAGTCAAGTACCATGTGGAAGAAGAATAGAAGAACGGGCTCTGCTGCTCTTATCTTATTATTTGATGAAAATATAATTGTTTGGAGGGCAAAATAGTTGCCAGAAGCCTTTCAGTAATAGATTTGTATAATAATGTAAATGAGTCATAGTTTGTGCAGTTCTCCTCCCATCTAAAAATATAAATTGTGCTACCAATAGGGGGCTCACAAACAATACCTTGCCTCAAGAATGCTAACTAAGCTGAATGTAAAGAAAAGGGCACAATCAACAACTTGCTTGTTCTCATGATTGATAAATGGACATTACAATTATTTGAACAGCTTAAAATAAGTAACTATATGCTGTCTATTGTACCTCTTATTGAAATATATTATGCTTTAGCTTGTAAGTGTCAAAGTAGTATGCATATTTGCATGTCCCACAGTCTAACTTGATACTTCTTTGGCCCAAAACGTTCCTCAGATGAATGCTTTTTCAAAACTTATTTGATCTAGGATCAGTCTCAAACACATAAACCAAGTAACGGTTTGAACAGTAACATTGAAATAGGGCAAGACTACGGAACCCCCCGAAAAAAAATAAAAAATTTAAAATTAAAAAATTAAAAATTAAAATAAAATTACAAAAAGACTACAGAACATGTATTGATTCAACAATCTTTCCCTTGGTTAGTGTTTGGGATGGAATTATCAGGGAGCATTTGCTCACAGGACTGGAGATACTGTATGACGCACTACTTTTCTATTTGAAAAATGACTGAACATTACATTAACAAATATCCAATTCATTGTTGAAAATCATTACTGAATTAGTTATAAGATGCAGAGGTGGTTAGACAGTTGAAAGGTGATGGTGGAATAAATGCAAGGGGGTGAAGACTGCAGTGGTGAGAACAGGACACAAGAAAGCAGAACTATGATTAATGTTCATTGGTACAGACAGATCCACTCACATATATTGCTCCAAGCTGTGTCCTGTCAGTGTCAAAGAGCTGGTAGTAATGTTGCACAAAGCTGGATCCTATCTGTTCCCAAATCGGCTTTTCCCCCATTCTGAATCACCTGGAAACAAGCTCAAGTGGAAGAGACAATCTTATGAGTGTACAGTCCTAGTGGTGTGGATGACATGGACTAAACTCAAGAAATCTGGGCAAAAAAGACCAGGTAGCGCTTGTGGGGTTTGTACTTTAGGGGCAAAAGTGCCTTGCGGTCAGAGGCCGAGCAGTTGCCATACCAGGCAGTGATGCAACCAGTCAGGATGCTCTTGATGGTGCAGCTGTAGAACCTTTTGAGGATCTGAGGACCCATGCCAAATCTTTTCAGTCTCCTGAGGGGGAAATAGGCTTTGTTGTGCCCTCTTCACAGCTGTCTTGGTGTGTTTGGACCATGATAGTTTGTTGGTGATGTGGACACCAAGGAACTTGAAGCTCTCAACCTGCTCCACTACAGCCCTGTCAATGAAAATGGGGAGTGCTCGGTCCGCTTCTTTTTCCTGTGGTCCACAATCATCTCCTTTGTCTTGATCACGTTGAGGGAGAGGTTGTTGTCCTGGCACCACACGGCCAAGTCTCTGACCTCCTCCCTATAGGCTGTCTCGTTGTTGTCGGTGATCAGGTCTACCACTGTTGTGTCATGAGCAAACATAATGATGGTGTTGGAATCGTGCCTGGCCATGCAGTCATGAGTGAACAGGGAGTACAGGAGTGGACTGAGCACGCACCCCTGAGGGGCCCCCGTGTTGAGGATCAGCGTGGCGGATGTGTTGTTATTTACCCTTACCACCTGGGGGCGGCCCGTCAGGAAGTCCAGGATCCAGTTGCAGAGGGAGGTGTTTAGTCCCAGGGTCCTTAGCTTAGTGATGAGCTTTGAGGGCACTGGTGTTGAAAGCTGAGCTGTAGTCAATGAATAGCATTCTCACATAGGTGTTCCTTTTGTCCAGGTGTAAAAGGGCAGTGTGGTGCGCAATAGAGATTGCATCATCTGTGGATCTGTTGGGGCGATATGCAAATTGGAGTGGGTCTAGGGTTTCTGGGACAATTGAAATGAAGTCATTAGGCCCTAATCTATGGATTTCACATCTGGGAATACAGATATGCATCTGTTGGTCACAGATACCTTGAATGAAAAAAAAAAACAGTCAGTATTTGGTGTGACCATTATTTGCCTCATGCAGCGCGACATCTCCTTCGCAGAGTTGATCAGGCGGTTGATTGTGGCCTGTGGAATGTTGTCCCACTCTTCAATGGCTGTGCGAAGTTGCTGGATATTGGCAGGAACTGGAACACGCTGTCATATACGTCGATCCACAGCATCCCAAACATTCTCAATGGGTGACGTCTGGTGAGTATGCAGGCCATGGAAGAACTGGGACATTTTCAGCTTTCAGGAATTGTGTACAGAACCTTGCGACCTGGGGCTGTGCAGTATCATGCTGAAACAGGAGGTGAGGGCGGAGGATGAATGGCATGACAATGGGCCTCAGGATCTCGTCACAGTATCTCTGTGCATTCAAATTGCCATCGATAAAATGCAATTGTGTTCGTTATCCGTAGCTTATGCCTGCCCATACCATAACCCCACCGCCACCATGGGGCACTCTGTTCACAACGTTAACATCAACAAACTGCTCGCCCACACAACCCCATGCACGCTGTCTGCCATCTGCACGGTACAGTTGAAACCGGGATTTATCCACGAAGAGCACACTTCTCCAGCGTGCCAGTGGTCATCAAGGGTGAGCATTTGCCCACTGAAGTTGGTTACAACGCCAAACTGCAATCAGGTCAAGACCCTGGTGAGGACAACGAGCACACAGATGAGCTTCCCTGAGACGGTTTCTGACAGTTTGTGCAGAAATTCTTCAGTTGTACAAACCCAGTTTCATCAGCTGCCCGGTGGCTGGTCTCAGATGATCCCTCAGGTGAAGAAACCAGATTTGGAATCCTGGGCTGGCGTGGTTACACGTGGTCTGTGAAAATGACGGAGGCGGCTTATGGTAGAGAAATTAACATTAAATTCTCTGACAACAGCTCTGGTGGACATTCTAGTCAGCACGCCAGTTGCACGCCCCCTCAAAACATCTGTGGCATTGTCTTGTGTGACAAAACTGCACATTTGAGAGTGGCCTTTTATTGTCCCCAGTACAAGGTGCACCTGTGTAATGATCATGCTGTTTAATCAGCTTATTAATATGCCACACCTGTCAGGTGGATGGATTATCTTGGCAAAGGCGAAATGCTCACTAACAGGGATGTAAACAAATTTGTGCACAAAATTTAAGAGAAGTAAGCTTTTTGTGGATCTTTTATTTCAGCTCATGAAACATGGGACCAAGACTTTACATGTTGCATCTATATTTTTGTTCAGTATAGGAAATACATTTTGGAATTCAGTGCTTCAACATTACATTAACAGCACCAATAATACATGCATTGACTAAATGGAGCACTGTAGAGTATTCTTCTTTGGGGCTTTTTCAGAAAACAGAGACAGCTGATAGGATAAGAATATGCTTAATTGGCAGAGCAAGCAAACTACGCGCACTACTTTAGCACAATTTAGCAAATACCACCAAGGGCCATAGTATAGCAACAGTTACACCCAAATTATGGTGTTACCTATTCTGACAATGCTAGCTAGCTAGCTAGCTAGTTAGTTAGTCTTGTTTTGTTCTGAACAGTGCACTGTCTGTGACCGCGTCACTGCATCTCACGTGACCCCCCCAACGCACGATAACTTTCTACGAAGATTGCATACCTAGCTACCTCAGTTATTCACATAAACCTAGCAAATAGTCGTTTATAAATCATCCCTTGGACTATAATTGCAAAACGTTATATCCAATCTTGTCGTTTGAGATTTAAAAGAGAAGTTCGCTACTAGCTAGCTAACCCAGTTAACGTTACCAAGTTATACCAGATATAGTAGCTAGCTACTATAGCAAACGTAAAATGTTAGTCAGCTGAATGCTAGCTACTTACACAGTCCGCTCACTCATGTTGGACTCGTTCTTTGACTTTGGCTGAGCTAGCTAGCATAGGCAAGGCTAATATCAAAGATCAAACGTTGGTTGGTTGTCTGACTAGCTAGATGTACCGTATTGCTTAGCTAATAAAATACAATTACACAGGTCGAGCAAATACAATCTTCAGTGAATGCTAGATATACAAATGGTATGGCACGTGCTTTCGCACTATCGGCTGCTTAAAATACACTAACCGTTACTCAACATACTCTTTCGACTGGGCCCAGACAGAACATAGGCGTGTCCTAGCTATCACTTTTGGCGAGCCACCGCCTGTCAAAAAGGTATATAAACTTATCAATTCTCAAACATAATACGATACGGTTGTTGCTAGAAGACAAAACATGTTTCAATTTAATATAGAATGACGTTTTTTAGAAAAACTACTTACCGCGAACCCAAAACCGTGCCCCGGCTCCCAGTTATGGCGATTACACCAGTTTAGGCGCATGCTCATCTGTTCTTATGCTATGTGGGAAATGAAGTTCTTCAATCTATACTGCTGGTAGGTTTTTCCACCTACACGAAACCCTCAGCAGACAAAAACATAGTAGCTACTATAGGTCCTCTGTAGCTCAGCTGGTAGAGCACGGCGCTTGTAACGCCAAGGTAGTGGGTTCGATCCCCGGGACCACCCATACACAAAAAAAAAGAAATGTATGCACGCATGACTGTAAGTCGCTTTGGATAAAAGCGTCTGCTAAATGGCATATATTATTATTATAGTACCTCTTAATCAGCCCACTTTGATGACGGTAAACTACATTTGTTGTGGAAATGACAAGGATGGGTAGAATGGCCATGGTTCAAAACTACACATGATTTTACATGCGGACATCCACAAGATGGCACAGTTCTAATGGCACTGTGTGTCACTGTAAACAGAAGTTTGAATTGAGTATCCACACACTGCTCCGGTGAACAATTTGCTAGCCTGGCTGCTCGATCACCAGAGTAGAATGTGACAGCTCAACTTTGGAATGCTAATGTTGTTACGTAAACACTGCATTTCTGACACTGATAATAAATGACTGTGTGAAACACATTTGACTTACAGATAATTTCAGTAACAACAGTTGGTTTAAGTGTTTGTTTAATGTTCAACCTGGTTCCCTTGAAAATATATAATGAGTTCGCAGGCCGCAATGATAGCAAAGAAACATGCAGTTAGATGCCTGACGGCTACCACTTTCTAAAAGTGCTTAGAGTGATTCAGTCCTGTTGTGGTGCAGGCCCAGCCCTGGTCACATCCACTGCCAGGAGGCGCTGCAGGGCCAGCTCTGTGTCCATTTGTGTTGTGTGCTGCTCTAGCTCCTCCTGGGGTATCTGGAATGCCATAGTTAGGACCCAGTCCAGTGTGGTAGCGTCCTGAGAGGGGTCAATGTTCTTAAAGGCAGCACTTAGATCGGCCACAGTCACCTCTCTGAATCAAAAACACAATGCCCCTGATTATCCTTTCAAAACGGTTTACACTTTTCAAACAACAATGAAACAAGGGTATTACTTGTGCAAATGTTGATCTGTGTACATTTACGTCACTTAGCAGACGCTCTTATCCAAAGCGACTAAGGCAGATTTTTCCCCTAGTCGGCTCTTAACTGCTAGGCTACCTGCCGCCCTACATGGTGTATATGCTTCTCTTACCCTTTGCCTCCCAGCTGAGTCCTCAGTTGGGCGATGTACATGTGCCTCTCTGTGGAGGCCTGCTTCTTCACCAGATTCAGAAAGTCTTTGTGTTTCCCATCTGCATCCTACATAGGACATAGCACCACGTCTTTGCCACAGGTGATGGTAATGGCAGCCTACAGTGCATTCTGAAAGTATTCAGACCCCTTTACTTTTTCCACATTTTGTTATGTTACAGCCTTATTCAAAAATGGATTAAATAGTCCCCCCCACCCACATCAAACTACACACAATACCCCATAATGACGAAGCAAAAACAGGTTTTTATATATTTTTTTCACATTTTATAAATCAATAAACGGACATTTCACATTTACATAAGTATTCAGACACTTTACTCAGTACTTTGTTGAAGCACCTTTGGCAGAAATTACAGCCTTGAGTCTTCTTTGGTATGACGCTACAAGCTTGGCACACCTGTAGATCCTCTCAAGCTCTGTCAGGTTGGATGGGGAGTGTTGCTGAACAGCTATTTTCAGGTCTCTCCAGAGATGTTAGACTGGGTTCAAGTCTGGGCTCTGGCTGGGCCACTCAAGGACATTCAGAGACTTGTCCCGAAGCCACTCCTGCGTTGTCTTGGCTGTGTGCTTAGGGTCGTTGTCCTGTTGGAAGGTGAACCTTAGCCCCAGTCTGAGCGCTCTGGAGCAGGTTTTCATCAAGGATCTCTCTGTACTTTGCTCCGTTCATCTTTCATTGATCCTGACTAGTCTCCCAGTCCCTGCCGCTGAAAAACATCCCCACAGCATGATGCTGCCACCACCATGCTTCACCACAGGGATGGTGCCAGGTTTCCTCCAGACGTGACCTTTGGCATTCAGGCCAAAGAGTTCAATTTTGATTTCATCAGACCAGAAAATCTTGTTTCTCATGGTGAGTCCTTTAGGTGCCTTTTGGCAAACTGAAGCGGACTGTCATGTGCCTTTTACTGAGGAGTGGCTTCCGTCTAGCCACTCTACCATAAAGGCCTGATTTGGTGGAGTGCTGCAGAGACGGTTGTCCTTCTGGAAGGTTCTCCCATCTCCACAGAGGAACTCTGGAGCTCTGTCAGAGTGACCAAGACCCTTCTCCCTCTCCCTCTCCCTGACCAAGACCCTTCTCCCTCGATTGCTCAGTTTGGCAAGGCGGCCAGCTCTAGGAACAGTCTTGGTAGTTCCAAACTTCTTAAATTTAAGAATGATGGAGGCCACTGTGTTCTTGGGGACCTTCAATGCTGCAGAAATCTGTTGGTACCCTTCCCCAGATCTGTGCCTTGACACAATCCTGTCTCGTAGCTCTACGGACAATCCTGTCTCGGAGCTCTACGGACAATTCCTTCGACCTCATGGTTTGGTTTTTGCTCTGACATGCACTGTCAACTGTGGGACCTTATATGGGGTGGCGCACAATTGGCACAGCGTCGTCCAGGGTAGGGGAGGGAATGGCCGGCAGGGATGTAGCTCAGTTGATAGAGCATGGCGTTTGCAACGCCAGGGTTGTGGGTTTGATTCCCAGGGGGAGCCAGTATGAAAAAAAATAATACAAAAAGAATGTATGCACTCAATAATGTAAGTCGCTCTGGATAAGAGCGTCTGCTAAATGACTAAAAAATGTACATGTAAAATATTATATAGACAGGTGTGTGCCTTTCCAAATCATGTCCAATCAATTGAATTGACCACAGGTGGACTCCAACCAAGTTGTAGAAACATCTCAAGGGTGATCAATGGAAACAGGATGCACCTGAGCTCAATTTTGTGTCTCATAGCAAAGGTTCTGAATACTTATGTAAATAAGTTATTTGTTTTTAATTTTTAATACATTTGCAAACATTTCTAAACCTGTTTTCACTTTGTCATTATGGGGTATTGTGTGTAGATTGAGGGGAAAAAATTATTTAATCAATTTTAGAATAAGGCTGTTACATAACAAAATGTGGAAAAAGTCAAGGGGTCTGAATACTTTCTGAATGCACTGTACTATATGTACTGTCTATATTGTCTTGTGAAGGTTGTGTTTCAGTGTGGTAGTATATTACTATTTTATAAACAGCATACATTGATGCTATTGTATACATCAAGGGTACTTAAATACTTTTTGAGAAGGTCCGATCCCTGAAATTTCCGGACCATGGTCCGCCTATTGAATATGGCTGGTATACCTCTATCAAAACGGGATCATGAAATTATGTGGACTGAGGTGTGAAACTTTGGACTGAGACCACAAAAGCTACCTCTGTATACAGTCTTTGGTATGGGAGGCTTTCACCATTGTTGTCTAGCTCGGCCTGAGCTGTGGTCACTAGCTCATCAATGTCTTGCTCTCTTTTCAGAGGGAAAGCCATTTTCAAGTAATCTCTGCAAAACAGAGGCCATTTTATAAAGCCCACTCACTGTCATAATCGTAATGTTTGTGACTTTAATCTGTACTGTAATTTGATTATCTGCATTACCTGAAATCCTGAACACTGAGCATCCCACTCTCTGTACTGTCACTGTGGATCAACACTTTCAGCAGGTTAGACAGTAGATGTGTCTGACCATGGTACACACTCTCATCCACCTGTTAACAATACATTTATAATAATCAAATCATGCACAATCCTTTCTCAAACTCATAGGAAGAGCTCTGTATAACACATTTGCAAGATCACACACCTTTCCTGTGAGAATGTCATTGAAGAGGCTGACAGGGTCATCCTTTTGGTGTTGACGAATGCCCTCTACTAAGCTATAAGCCCACTCCCCAGCCTTTTCCCCATATTGGCTCTCCAGATGTTGCCGCAGAAACTCGGGAAGATTGCTGCTTTCATCTCTCTTAAGAGAAATACAAGTAGAAGAAATATCAGAGTCAAACGGTGTATGAAATATTAACTGATTATTTGAAAAAAGAAAGGTATCAGTTTACCCTTTCATCCTCAATGACCTTCTCCTTCCAAACCTCCTTGAGGATTCTCACAACATCAGCCTTCTTTAGCCTATGTTTCTTCAACTGCCCCTCATAGCGCAGATATATGGGCACATCTTCAGAAGTACCCTGAGTGGACACAGGGTGAAGACCTTTTGACCATGCCATTATTTTTGGAAATGTGTTGTTGTTGATGTTCAGGCACTTTGAAAGTTCGGCAGGGAGGGAGGTTTACCAGTCCGGTGAAAAACTCTGAGGTCTTTCCTCCCAGTTCTGCTAGCAGGATCTCCAGACGCCGCTGGCTGGACTGGCCCTGGGAGAGCTCTGCCCAACTCTCACTACCTCCCAGCACGTCTGTAATCACACAGTGCTGTGTAAATGTTCTGATCTAAAATTGTTTATAGTGATTCAGTCACAAAGCAAAACTCTAAGCACTACTACCAACAATACCATAGCACAAATGTGAAGGGGAAAAAAACAGAACCTAGAGCAATTCTTCTATGTGATACCTGCACACTGCTCCCATTCTGGCCTGGGGGTAGAGGCCTCTTTGAAGCCCTCCAGTTCTCCCTGGAGGCTGTCCCTCTGTGTTGTGACTTGCTTGTGCACCTCAAGCAGTGTGTCATATTCAGCCTTCATCTGATCAAAGTCTTTCTGCAGGGTCTCCAGCTGGGATAGGTGCAAAGAGAGATTCAACACTCATTCAGGTCTGAAGAAGTGAGTCTGCTGTGGTTGAATCGAACATTTCACTGTACTGTACCTTAAGCAAGTTCTCTTTGTGGGTATAATCCAACGTCTCCCAGTCACGACGGGGCACTACGTCTCCATACTCAGCATGCAAGCGATTTAGCTCCACCTGGGCTTTAGTCAGGTCCTCTCGACACACCTTCAGAGCCAATTTCTCCTTCACTGGGTCCTCCATTTCCACTTCTGATGGAAAGGAACAGGTTTTCAGAGGTGACAACACTCCACACTTCGCTTACATCAAGACAGTTGATCAATCATTATTTTATTGTTAAATATTTTTTTACCACCTTCCTGCTCTTCCTCGGGTTCCTCGTCTGGTCCATAGCTCATGCTGCTGATGTTGGCGATGAGCAGCTTGCGAGCATCACATTCTTCTCTGTACATCAGATACTGAGCGGCCAGGTCTGCCTGCAGACAACACACCTGAGAAGAACAAGAGAAAGAGCGATGAAGGAGAGTTCAGGCAGCCCATGCATGGTTGATATGAGACAGAATAACTTTAATTAGGTGTTTTCATAGCAGCACTGGTGTGATTGAGACTGAGCCTAGTGGGTAAGCACTGTACCTGGGTCTGCAGGGCACTTTGTGTCTCTTTCATGTTTTCAATAACCTTTAGAAGGTGTTGGCGCTCTTGCTTCAGGGCCCTGATCTCTGCCCTCTCCTCCTCTCGCAGGCCCAGGATCCTCTTCTCACACTGTTCTGACACCACAACCAGACGAGCACTGAGGGGCTCCAGCTCCCGGATCTGGTCCCGTAGGTATGCTGCAGAAATGGACGTCATAGACAATCAAATCCAACATCCTATAAGCATGACATCTTTAAGTCTATCTAATACTTCCATTCATCCTTGTTTTGCTGTCCAGACTCACATTCACCATAACAATATAGGCCTATATGCCACAATCACAAACATTCCATGCTGCAATGCCACACACCTAATGTGATTTCATATTCATTTTTTATGGCACACAGAAGTGGCTTGTACGTTTTGAAGTCCTCAATGAAACAGCCAAAGACCTCCCGGTATGCCTGCGTATGACAGGTAGACAGAGGGCAGATTTTGTGACTTGACAACCTAGTGAAAATGAATCTATACGCTATACTCCTTATTTATAGTAAGGTAAATACACTCTAACAATGCCTAAATTACATGGATAACGTGTAAATTATATGACAGATGGATGGGACCTGTAGTTTGCGCTCCTGGACTTTTGGTCGTTGTGGGTCAAGAGCCTGCAGCTCCTTCTTTAGGTAGCTTTCAAGCTGCTCCAGGAATCGTGGCTTCCCCACAGGGCCACCAAACTCATCACCACATCTGTAGCACATTATCCATCACAGTAAATCCTTCCACAACTTTAACCCTATATCATATTACAGTGCATATAATTTGCTAAATACCCATGGTTCCTGATCTCTCCACCTGAAGTATGTCTCCTCCCCTGCTGAATAACTTGAGAGGTGACATGGGCAGGCCAGGTTGACAGGTAGCCTGAGGTACAGCCAACCTGACAGGGAGTGAGATAAAACGTTAAAAAAAAGAATTGCTAGCAGAGGAACGAATAGTGTACTTTGTGTGCATATCAATAAGTCCCAAACGATCCAACCTAGCTAGCTAACTGCTTATCTTACTCTGGTTGATGCTCTACATGAGCCAGGACAGCCAATTGCCACTTCTCGCCCAGTTCTTTTTTCAGCGTTATGTTGACACTCAGACGACAGTCTGAAAGTGAGATGGAAACAAGCAGCTAACTATAAATTATTTGTATTATTATTATTTGATTCGCTTAGTAACGTTACTGTCATAGACTAACGTTATCTGAGTGAGCTAGCTCAGTTAACGTTAACGTACTACTCTACTGTAAATTGGACAAAGCCACTTGCCGTTCAAACGATGATAAAGGTGGTAATCTAATATCTTTCTGTGTCGACATCGGTTATGTTTAGATGCAGAAAACAAGCGAGCTAGCTAGTTAGCAAATACATTAATAATATTTAATCCCTCTTCAATTAGGTTAGCTAGTTAGCTATTTGCTTCCCTTCAGACCAATGCTTCAGACACACGGCCGAATTGTTATGTTTACACAATGTTGCCATGGAAATGAAGGACCCAGGAAGGACCCCAAATAGCAGACCATCGCGCGCCAGATACTTTTGCGTCCCTGGAGAACCTTGCCAGAGAGAAGGTGTAAACAACTTTGACCTGTTTCAGGACTTAATCAAATATGTTTTATCTGTGACTTAATGATGTATGTACAGTGCTGTAAAGTACTTAAGTAAAAATACTTTAAAGTACTACTTAAGTAGTTTTTTGGGCTATCTGTACTTTACTATTTATATTTTTGACAACATTTACTTTTACTTCACTACATTCCTAAATAAAATAATGTACTTTTTACTCCATACATTTTCCCTGACACCCAAAAGTACTTGTTACATTTTGAATGTTTTGAAGGACAGGAAACGTTTCCAATTCACTCAGGTATCAAGAGAACATCCCTGGTCATCCCTACTGCCTCTGATATGGAAGACTCACTAAACACATGCTTCATTTGTAAACTATGTAGGTGTTGGAGTGTGTCCCTGGCCATCCGTAAATAATTAAAAAATAGAAAATGGTGCCGTCTGGTTTGCTTAATATAAGGAATTTGAAATAATTCATACCAATTTATAAGTATTATTTTACTTGGTGACTTTCACTTTTACTTGAGTCATTTTCTATGAAGGTATCTTTACTTTTACTCAAGTATGACAATTGGGTACTTTTTCCACCACTGTGTATGCACCATCTGAAACATTTTTCTAAATATTTGCTGCTCTCTTGATCAAGAGAACATCCCTGGTCATCCCTACTGCCTCTGATCTGGCGGACTCACTAAACACACATGCTTCTTTTCTAATTGATGTCGGAGTGTTGGAGTGTGCCCCTGGCTATCCGTAAAAAAATAAAAATAAAAATGATAATAATATGGTGCCTTCTAGTTTGCTTAATATAAGGAATTTGAAATAATTTATACTTTTAGTTTTGTACTTAAGTATATTTTAGGAATTACATTTACTTTTGATACTTAAGTATATTTTAAACCAAATACTTCTAGACTTTTACTTTTACTCAAGTATGACAATTGGGTACTTTTCCACCACTGCCTGTTTCAGAATCATCTCAATGATCTTGAGTTGAAATGGATGCAGCTGTCTGACAGACTGGCAAACATTATCCACAAACATTGCGTTTAAAAATCTGGATTATTAGTTTAAGACCCATTCGAGACACAAAAACATACTGAATGTATGCCACAATGTATGCCTGTATGTACAGTTTAAGTCGGAAGTTTACATACACTTAGGTTGGAGTCATTAAAACTCGTTTTTCAACCACTCCACAAATGTCTTGTTAACAAACTATAGTTTTGGCAAGTCGGTTAGGACTTCTACTTTGTGCAGGACACAAGTAATATTTCGAACAATTGTTTAGAGACAGATTATTTAATTTATAAACTGCATCACAATTCCAGTGGGTCAGAAGTTTACAAACACTAAATTGACTGTTCCTTTAAACAGCTTGGAAAATTCCAGAAAGTGATGTCATGGCCTTAGAAGCTTCTGATAGGCTAATTGACATCATTTGAGTCAATTGGAGGTGTACCTGTGGATGTATTTCAAGGCCTACCTTCAAACTCAGTGCCTCTTTGCTTGACATCATGGGAAAATCAAAAGAAATCAGCCAAGACCTCAGAAAATAAATTGTAGACCTCCACAAGTCTGGTTCATTATTGGGAGCAATTTCCAAATGCCTGAAGGTACCACGTTCATCTGTACAAACAATAGTACGTAAGTATAAACACCATGGGACCACGCAGCCGTCATACCGCTCAGGAAGGAGACGCGTTCTGTCTCCTAGAGATGAACGTACTTTGGTGCGAAAAGTGCAATCAATCCCAGAACAACAGCAAAGGACCTTGTGAAGATGCTGGAGGGAACAGGTACAAAAGTATTTATATCCACAGTAAAATGAGTCCTATATCGACATAACCTGAAAGGCCGCTCAGCAAGGAAGAAGCCACTGCTCCAAAACCGCCATAAAAAAGCCAGACTACGGTTTGCAACTGCACATGGGGACAAAGATCGTACTTTTTGGAGAAATGTCCTCTGGTCTGATGAAACAAAAATATAACTGTTTGGCCATAATGACCATTGTTATGTTTGGAGGAAAAAGGGGGTTCTTGCAAGCCAAAGAACACCATCCCAACCGTGAAGCACGGGGGTGCTTTGCTGCAGGAGGGACTGGTGTGCTTCACAAAATAGATGGCATCATGAGGAAGGAAAATTATGTGGATATATTGAAGCAACATCTCAAGACATCAGTCAGGAAGTTAAAGCTTGGTTACAAATGGGTCTTCCAAATGGAAAATGACCCCAAGCATACTTCCAAAGTTGTGGCAAAATGGCTTAAAGACAACAAAATCAAGGTATCGGAGTGGCCATCACAAAGCCCTGACCTCAATCCTATAGAAAATGTGTGGGCAGAACTGAAAAAGCATGTGCGAGCAAGGAGGCCTACAAACGTGACTCAGTTACACCAGCTCTGTCAGCCAAAATTCACCCAACTTATTGTGGGAAGCTTTTGGAAGGCTACCCGAAATGTTTGACCCAAGTTAAACAATTTAAAGGCAATGTTACCAAATACTAATTGAGTGTATGTAAACTTCTGACCCACTGGGAATGTGATGAAAGAAATAAAAGCTGAAATAAATCATTCTCTCTACTATTATTCTGACATTTCACATTCTTAAAATAAAGTGGTGATCCTAACTGACCTAAAACAGGGAATTTGTACTAGGATTAAATGTCAGGAATTGTGAAAAACTGAGTTTAAATGTATTTGGCTAAGGTGTATGTAAACTTCCGACTTCAACTGTAAATATGAATGAGGAATTGCAATGAAAATGTTTTCCTCTATCTGCTATAATAAGACTGGGGAGCTCAACATGGCTTGACCGTATACAACCACTCAAACTACATTTCCTAGCTTCCTTTTCACGGACTCAAGTGGAAAGAATAGACCAAAGAGGGGAGAGCGGGGGTTCTGTAGTCGATTCTAAAAATCTTGCTAGTGGATAGCCCTGTATTCAACTACAGTACCCACACTCCACTGTCAGTCCTACTGTAGAGAGCTTTGGTTATCCGTGGATATCACACCATTGCTATCATCTCTGACTATCTCACTGTTCTCTCTCCTGTGTGTCAACGGATTGACATAGTAGAGTAGAAAACAAGCAAAAATAAAATAATCTCTAGCAGAAAATGGCAGAGCTTGGAGCGGGGAGTCTGCTGTTGGGGGATCCTGCTTTTAATTACCAAGAACACGAGCTAAATGAGCGATTGAAGCGGCTCTACCCGGCCGTGAATGAGGAAGAGACCCCTTTACCCCGATCTTGGAGCCCCAAGGATAAATACAGCTACATCGGACTCTCACAGAACAATCTGCGGGTACATTACAAAGGTATACAGATGTGACAACTAGTATAACATTTCGTACCTAGATGTCTGTCATTTACGTAAGACACTCCGGAGGGTTAGCGTCGAGTCTGTATGAGATTATGTGTATGCAATCTTCCCGATCTAGTTTGAGCTGCCTCGCTTTGCTTTGTTTCGGAGGAGAGCGAATGCCCAAATGGTTGACAGTGAACTCGCTAACCATGACAGTATTCAAGCATATCCATTTCTTTGACTAACGTTCAACTCCACGGTCTCTTTGTTTAACGTTAGTTTTATTTTTGCTTTACCACCACTTGGTTACCTCTTTGATCACGATAATCGAAATATTAACCTAACTAGCAATGCCACAATTTGTTAGTAATAACAAGCGACGCACAGCTAGCTATCTCGCTAGCATACTTGGCTATAAAGCGAGCTAATGTTAGCTCGCTAGCTAAATTTAGCTAGCTAACTAGCTAATAACAGATAGTTAGCTAACGTTATGCAAGATAATGCTAATTGCACGCCATCGTTGTTAGCCCAATACAGTAGCTAAATATGAGCTTGTAAACATTAGCTAGTTAGTAGTAACGTTATTATTATTTATTATTATAAGTAGCTAGCTAACAATATAAATGTACTGGCTAGCTAAAAGTTAACCCTGGCGTTAACATAAAAACAAATCTCCTTCACACAGTTGGCATAACCCACGAGTAGACGTTAACAATTTGCTTGTATTTTGTGATCAAATGAGCACCAGACAGTCCAGAACAAGGAAATATTGCGTTTTGTTGGCTTGCTAGTTCATGGAAACGTTTTGTGTTGGAATATAATTCTAAATCATTATTCATTCTGGATCCAGTTGGTGAGCATTACGTTACGCTAAAAGGATTCCATTGAGATCTTTATGCACAAAAGAACAACAACAGCGTCTGCCATTTCCAACCCAGCCAGCAACTACACTTTGCTGCAAGGGAGGAGGCCTTGACGCATTTGTTGTGCGTAAAATATCTGCACCTAGATCAGATGGTATTTATGCGGGTAGTTTGAGATATTTGACCATAAACAACTTGTTGGGATGCAGACCGTAGCCTAAGGGAGGTGTGTAACATACAATTGGTTCAGATAGTTATTTAAGTATTCTGCACAAAATCAAAAGTAGGATTTGACAGCTATCCATCTAGCTAGACGTCATCATGCTAATCCCAGCTAACAAGGAATGTTTCCAAGAGACCATTCCCTTAATGTGAAATAGCATTTACCCAGAACGTGGTTACTATGTTCTCAGAATTTAAGATATTAATGTTCTAGACACGTTTCATGGGAACATTGCAAGAACATTCATGTGTCCAGTTCTGTGGGTTAGGAGAATATTCCATCAACTCCCAAACATACACAGAACATGGTTGCCATGTTCTCAGAACACAAGATATTAAAGGTCCCGAATAGTGGAAATCAGGTTTTTCATCAAATTTGATGATATTTGGATGAAACCAGTTCAAAGTAGGGTGACCCAAGTATGAAAAATTACTGTAGCTGGTACATTAATAAAGTTTGATCATAAAGTTACTGGTCCCCTCCCCCATGTCAAACACTTGAATTCAGGAGGCAGGCATTACCAAGGATTTACATCGGGCTTTATGCAATGTCACATAAAGCCGGAAATGTTATACACCAATGGTAGCGCCTTATCATCTGAAATAATTTAAATATGTACCGCCTTAAAACCTTAATCACATGTGCACCTATGCATTGCTTTGACTTTGTTTACAAAACTGTAAACTAGCTCAAGTAGAAGTACTACCAAAGATACTGGTTACCTTTAATCTGTGGTGTGGGCCCCGTGTAGCTCAGTTGGTAGAGCATGGCACTTGCAACGCCAGGGTTGTGGGTTCGATTCCCACGGGGGGCCAGTATGAAAAAATTTATGCACTCACTAACTGTAAGTCACTCTGGATAAGAGTGTCTGCTAAATTACTAAAATGTAAAAATGTGTGACTGTTAGCTAGCAAGCTACTCACAGCATGCCGGCAAAGCACACTGTTATGAAGGGATGCCATAATGTAAAATTAAGCTTTTCATTTCGGGTGGACAGGCTGCACCGAAAATTACGATCATGTCACGCGTGTGTAGTGCACATTTCGAGTGAAGTTGCTTTATCAAATGGGAAGAACATTCGATGGGTCTTGCCAGGAAGCTAATCCTGAAGACGGATGCTGTACCATCATTGACAGTGGATCTTGCAAGCGCTGACCATAATGTAAGTATCAGAGTTTAATGAGTCTGACACGGTGGCCAACATTTTGGGGGATCGCGGGGCTAACATTAGGTAATGCAACTGTGGCTTCTTTGACTTGTGAATGGTATATTTTCTGTAACACACCTGATAATCACTAAATGGTTTTTGTTCTTCCATCCCTAAGCCCCTTACATTGAGTCATAGAATTGCCAGCACACAGCTGATACAAAGGAATGTTGTTCACAAAAGGAGTTGCTGTGTATATAGTATTTGTAATTTACTCCTGAAAATCATATTTTACCATTCCATTGTATGGGTTGTTGTCTTACAGTTGATGTAGCTTGTGTCGTTGGAGCTAATCATGATGTTTGGGGGGGATTATTTAACTTTCCAACTCCTTTTGTCTTTCCACTATCAAGCTGTAATGATATACATTTTACTCTGTCTGTACAGCTTCCCCGGCAACCACCACAGCAGGAATGCTGTGATACAAAATCAGCTTTCCCAAGGCAAAGAAGGGGGATATGCTGTAAAGACAGACCCAACATACTGCAAGTCATAGTTATTCATTTCAAATTTGCATCAATTGAGCATTTCAGGCACACAACAATTCTAAATACAAACATTGAAAAGTTTCACAAAACAGTTCATGACCAAATATTGCATATTTCAAATTGAGTACTTCAAAAACACACAAAAAAAACATTTGTAGAATGAGTAGATCACTACATCAATGAATTGATAGCATCAACTCAGAACAGTAAATTAAAGGAAATTAAACATTTCCCTTTTCAAAAACATTACAGGCTACGTAGACAGGCTCCAGGATCTCGTCTTCAACGAGGTCACCCTTGATCCAGCGCCGTATGTGGGGAAGCAGCGCGTGCTGTCCAGCCCACGACCCCTGTCTGCCCAGTGTGAGAGGCCTAACAAGGAGGAGGCCCTAGCTGGATTTGTCTCCAGCTTCAATCTTGGGAGTGAATGAAGCCAAGTGGGTGACTGAAGCCTTCTTGATTGAAGCGGGATACATGGTTCCCCCTCCTCTCCCGCTTCCCTCCCCATCAATCTCAGTAGTTGGTTGTTATTCACTTTTACTTTATATTATATAACATTTTGTTACTTTGTATAGTTTTTTTCAAGAATTAGGATTGGAGATGAGTGTTTCAAGTTTTACGAATCCTGCAGACTGTATGTGCCTATATTAGGCTTATGGCTCTATTCTGTAATTTTTTTAATGTCAAATGATTTCTCACCATTATTTCTCACCTTTATTTCTAATGAGTGTTCATGTTTGTTCATGTTGATCAATATTTCTGCAATGCTGGCCTATTTTAAAATATCCAATAAATGTCTGATCAATACATACAATGCTGAATATATTGTTGTTTATAACGCTAAAGCAGAGTCACCAATAAATTAGGGTGACTCCCCTAGCGACTCTCGAACCCAGGCCACCAGCACTAATGAAGAACATCCTAACCACTGTCCCAATAACGGATATCTCTAGGGCGAGTATAGTTAGGTCCTGTCCAGAATAAACCCTAAACCCTTCTCCCTAGGCACTTGTGTAGATCTGAAACGACTTGATAGGTGTAAGCAATATAGTTAATGTACTTTGAAGTAAATCTCAGCTCTGTTAAAAGTACACTCAAGAAAAACTTTCATTGATCATAGTGATTTAGGAGTATAATTAAAAGCAGGTTATTATGCCCCACCAATATTAGACAACTATACAGAAAGCCCTTAAATTGTTGAAATAAGTCAATCAAATCAATGATGAGAGAATGGTCAAATTAACTGACACTGACATGGTGGCGTAACAGGAAGATTTGATTTCCATGAACCAAGAGGTTGAGTTCAAATTCCGGGTGTAGACATGTTCAATAATTATTGCTGTGTAAATGAACATGCACTTACAGTGAGGGAAAAAAGTATTTGATCCCCTGCTGATTTTGTACGTTTGCCCACTGACAAAGAAATGATTAGTCTATAATTTTAATGGTAGGTTTATTTGAACAGTGAGAGACAGAATAACAACAAAAAAATCCAGAAAAACGCATGTCAACATTTTTATTAATTGATTTGCATTTTAATGAGGGAAATAAGTATTTGACCCCTCTGCAAAACATGACTTAGTACTTGGTGGCAAAACCCTTGTTGGCAATCACAGAGGTCAGACGTTTCTTGTTGTTGGCCACCAGGTTTGCACACATCTCAGGAGGGATTTTGTCCCACTCCTCTTTGCAGATCTTCTCCAAGTCATTAAGGTTTCGAGGTTGACGTTTGGCAACTCGAACGTTCAGCTCCCTCCACAGATTTTCTATGGGATTAAAGTCTGGAGACTGGCTAGGCCACTCCAGGACCTTAATGTGCCTCTTCTTGAGCCACTCCTTTGTTGCCTTGGCCGTGTGTTTTGGGTCATTGTCATTCTGGGATACCCATCTACGACCCATTTTCAATGCCCTGGCTGAGGGAAGGAGGTTCTCACCCAAGATTTGACGGTACATGGCCCCGTCCATCGTCCCTTTGATGCGGTGAAGTTGTCCTGTCCCCTTAGCAGAAAAACACCCCCAAAGCATAATGTTTCCACCTCCATGTGGACGGTGGGGATGGTGTTCTTGGGGTCATAGGCAGCATTCCTCCTCCTCCAAACATGGCGAGTTGACTTGATGCCAAAGAGCACAATTTTGGTCTCATCTGACCACAACACTTTCACCCAGTTCTCCTCTGAATCATTCAGATGTTCATTGGCAAACTTCAGATGGGCATGTATATATGCTTTCTTGAGCAGGGGGACCTTGTGTGCGCTACAGGATTTCAGTCCTTCACGGCGTACTATGTTACCAATTATTTTCTTGGTGACTATGGTCCCAGCTGCCTTGAGATCATTGACAAGATCCTCCCGTGTAGTTCTGGGCTGATTCCTCACCGTTCTCATGATCATTGCAACTCCACGAGGTGAGATCTTGCATGGAGCCCCAGGCCGAGGGAGATTGACCGTTCTTTTGTGTTTCTTCCATTTGCGAATAATCGCACCAACTGTTGTCACCTTCTCACCAAGCTGCTTGGCGATGGTCTTGTAGCCCATTCCAGCCTTGTGTAGGTCTACGATCTTGTCCCTGACATCCTTGGAGAGCTCTTTGGTCTTGGCCATGGTGGAGAGTTTGGATTCTGATTGATTGATTGCTTCTGTGGACAGGTGTCTTTTATACAGGTAACAAGCTGAGATTAGGAGCACTCCCTTTAAGAGTGTGCTCCTAATCTCAGCTCGTTACCTGTATAAAAGACACCTGGGAGCCAGAAATCTTTCTGATTGAGAGGGGGTCAAATACTTATTTCCCTCATTAAAATGCAAATCAATTTATAACATTTTTGACATGCGTTTTTCTGGATTTTTTTTTTGTTATTCTGTCTCTCACTGTTCAAATAAACCTATCATTAAAATTATAGACTGATAATTTCTTTGTCAGTGGGCAAACGTACAAATCAGCAGGGGATCAAAACAATTTTTCCCTCACTGTAAATCCACTCTGTGTGTGTGAGTATCCCTAACCTTGTCAACAGACAAAAGGAGCTGTGAATAGATCAGTGGTTCACCAATCAGGGCCTTAATGGGCTTGGCAACAGTAACAAGGTGTGATGTGTAATGATGAAACATTTTTTTGGGGGAAGAACGTTTCTTTGGGACCATCAGGCAACGTACTGACAACTGATACACAGAAATGTTCTTGCAACGTCCCCATGAAATGTGTCTAGAACATTAATATTGTATATTCTAAGAACATGGCAACCATGTTCATTGTATGTTTGATGTGATGTTGATGGAATATTCTCCTAACCCTCAGAAAACTGGACACTAAAAACATTAGGGGAACATTACGGGTAACATTACAAAAATGTTCTCTCTACCTAGAATTGTTAGCTGGGATAATGCTTGTTGTGTAATCATAGAAAGAGTAACATCATTCTACATGTTTAGTCAACTGTCAAATCTAATCCCACAACAGTGCTATGAATCATCAGATTGAGTTATTATAGGTCCACAGTCTGTGCTTAACACAGACAGTTAGCCTAGCCTTTAGCGCGTTGGGCCAGTAACTGAAATGTTGCTAGTTTGAATCCCTGAGCCGACAAGGTGAAAACTCTGTTGATTTGCCCTTGAGCAAGGCACTTAACCCTAATTGCTCCAGGGTTGTCGTCAATAATGAATGATCCCTGAAGGTGTCCAGAGGGAGTTGGGATATGCAAAAAAAAATCATTTTCCATTTCACACCTCACACTCATAAAGGTTACCCACTTGTACATGCAGTGAAACAGGACAACTATAAGCACCCCCTATTTGACATTTTGAATATCAAGGAAACAAAATCACACCTCCATTAAGAGACAGAACAATTGTAAGGTCAGTGTAAGGCCCTGGTATTAACATAGGCCTACCTCTTGAATCTACAGAAAGAATAGGCTACTTGTGCTGTTCTCTTAAAGGGATTAGACACACATTAGGCGGCTGTGGTGGTGGTGCTGGAGTTAGGCCTAGGTACACTGCTTTAGTCCGTTTTTGTCTGGTCTTGAAGGTATTAAGGATTTCATGATAATTTGTGAATGGTAATTGCATAATCCCATTAGTTGATAGTGGCTCAAAAAAGCTGTGTGTTTGTTATTTAGGCTGTTTTACATGGGTGGTCGTGTAGAGGGATTGTGGGACGACAGTACAGTCGGATGGGGGAAATGATGAGGTTGTTTCTCTAGACATCTAAAGCTATAGGCTTGTTACTCCCGCATATTTCCATCTAAAAGGACCCATGAGCACCAACGTGAAGTTATAGGAGTCTGTCAAGTTGGGTGTCAAATTATAATTTTTCGATCAATTAAGGCATATATACATTTTTCAATCATTTTCTATCATAAAAATTAGGAATGAGCAAAGGCTTGGATTTCTGGTCAAACAGATGGAAAAGGGTTCTTAGACAACATCTACCAGAAAAAGTGTTAAAATCCAAAGACAATACTGTTGCAGTAAAGACCCCTGCCAACTAATATCAACACTTTTATATTTAGTTTTGGAGAAATTATTTGGTTTGTTTCACAAGTTTGGACAGTACAATAGAGAAAAGTACAGAACAGAAACAGTTAAGTAAAGAAAAGTAGAGTTCAGTACAGTAGAGCACACGAGTACAGTATAATTTACTGTATTGTACTGTACATACTGTATCTACTGTACTGTACTGAACTCTACTGTGCTGTGCTGTACTCTACTGTGCTCTACTGTGATGTCCAAACTTGTGAAACATAGACGTCTATGATTGTTTCAGATTTGGTCTGGTCCGGACCAACCAAATTTGTTCTTGTTTGGGGGCAGAGCTCATTACAATAATACCCAAATATGTGAAAAAATGATATTGTATATTTCTACCTTTGTGTACCTATTCAGGATACATCACCATGAAGAGAATGATATTCATATCTATAATTATGCATTTCTGTATAGTACAGTTCAGGGACCCATTATGTAATTCTGTTACCGGATGTAAATCCACTTCACCATTGATTTAAAAGTTTAACAAACCATCAAATTGTATGCATAAGGCCTACAATTTACAGACATTTTCACAAAAACACATTTACCGTACTGGAAGAACTGTGCAAATGCAAAGTTTCATAACGGAATTACGGTACATTTTTATGCGACCACGTTTTCAAAAAACTCTTAAATATCGGCTCCGAATTACAATTAAAAGATGTCTGCAGAAAGAATGGGGTGTCAGCTATGACAACCTGAGTTTAAAAAAATGAATTTTGGTTATTGAACATGTTTGTTTGACATACGTTTTTAAGTAAAACATCTCAGTCCAAGCGGAATTCCGTGACTGGAACTGCCCTCCCCTAACATCACAGAAGCCACTGTGTGTTGTGTCAAGGACTTTTCAATATTGTATATGCATTTTACGTTTGTTTTTGTCCTCTGCTGAGTTGTCAGTTTCTGTTACTTTTCTTTACCCTGGTGATTTTGATGCTATTTTGACCAGTGTGCAGTTTCCTTTTTGGCTATGGTTAGGCCTAGGTCTATGTTCTGTTGAATACATGGTGGAGCTGGAAACTTGTGAGAGGCTATATCTCAGGATCTAGGCCTATGAAAGAGTTGTATGTAGCCTACATTGTGTGAGAATTATTCTGTAAGAATTCTGTGGTCAGTCTTATCTGTCATTGATGAAAAGAAGAAAGGGAGGGTGTAGCATACATTTATAGGCTAGTTATCAATTGTTGATTAAAGGAGGGCCATCTTTAGACTACTATGTTGTTTCATGGTTTCTATTGATGTTGAGCTTACGTCCTCTGCTCATCATTGGTCTTTTTTAAATTATTTTTGTTAGAAAAGGGCATCAGCTTACCTGATTAATTAAAGAGCAGATAGCCTAGGCTACGTGATTGTGTGTTTTATAAAGTGGTGGTATAGGAATGGGATTAGTGTACCATAGACACATATTGTAAATAATTGGCCTTTGTACTTGCTTCTTTGTGTGATTTAGCCTGTATGTGCTTTCTGCAGGTTTTGTATTTCATGCCACGGTCTTATGTGCTATTGTGTAATTATATAGCCTGTAGGACACATGGCTGACTGTTTAACCATGCCCTGTGATTCCTTTAAGCTGATTTGTAATGTTTTCCAATAGAGAGGGGTTTCTGTCATCTGAAGAACCAATCATGCATGTTCAGTCAGGGGTGACATCAGCAGATTGTGTGACATCACCAGATTGTGTGACATCACCAGATTGTGGTTTCCCCCCAGTCTCTGTGTGAAGTTGTGATGCAGTGTTTGCTAACACTGGCACATTTCTTCCTCTCATTTTCTTTTGTTTTTTATTAGTTTCCTTTGGCATGTTTTTTGTCTATTTATTTCTCATCTTCTACCGTGGATAGTTCTGCTCTACATATTTCTGTTGACCACTGCCTTGACCATGAGGGAGATCCTTTGACTGGACTGGAGCCTTGGAAAGAGAGCAGTGTCAATTTTTTTTTAGCCTAACCAGTAAAAACATGGAAGAGTAAACGTTCCCCACAATATGGTCAACGATTTGCTATATAAACAGACGACATCTTTTTTTTTCAAAGCAACAAAATGGAGCACATTATAATAGCCATGTAGCCTATAATGTTTGAGTACGCTTGCATTGTGCTCTAACATCACATTTTTAACCAAGTACTTAGGTCTATGTGAATGTTACACAACATTGCAACCAAAAGCTACCTCTTGATTTGTTAGATAGCCAGCAAAAAAAACAGCCTTCTTTCTCGCCTAAATGTTTGATTTGTTATTTGTGCCTTTTCTATTTAAAAAAGTGGCAAGTGTGTATGTGTGCGTGTGAGAGAGTGAGATTGACGGAGACAGTGAGGGAGTCTCACTCCCAGGACTGTGGCACTGCTGAGCTGAGTGCTGTCTGCTGAGGTGGTGGTGTGACTGAGTTGGAGGTATTTATAGATGCGAGTATGTGCATGTGTTGTATTTATTATGGGTGTTTGTCTGGTCATAGAGCGGGCCTGCTGAGCTTTGGTTACAGTCATTTCCATCTAAAAGGACCCATGAGCACCAACATGTGAAGTTCATAGGAGTATATCAAATTGTTTGTCAAATGAAAGCTAAGAGTCTATACTTCTGGGAAATGAAGGCATAGATGCATTTTTCAACGATTTTCCATCTTAAACATTTTGCATAAGTAATGGTTTGGATTTCATATATCAGAAAAAGTAGAAATTCATCAAAACACAATAATGTTGAAGTGAAGACCCCTGCCAACTAATATCAACACTTATATTTCGTTTTGGATAAATTATTTGCCTTCTGTAAATTTAAGAAACATTGCATTGTGCTTTGTAATTCCGTTTCCAAAAACCCACATACAGTATCTTAAAGATATTTTCTAATTTCTCTCTCTCATGAGGAGGGAGGATAATGAAAGTTCGCAGAAGTAACAAGTAAAGGTAGACCTACCAATTAGTTTAATGATTATTAAGTGATTAAAACTCTTAATTCTGTTACCAAACCACAGTTGGGTCACCTGCTACTGTCCTCCCTTCCACTGGCATACTGTTATGTTCAGCTCATAACTGTTTTCTTCTCTTTCTGTTGTCTGGTGGTCAAAGTGAGAGTGTGAAAAGTCTGGACAACCCCTCCCTCTCTCTGCCTCTCTCTCTCTTTTCTCTCTCTCCAGTTAATGTTACCTCTCCCGGCTCTTACTGACACCTACCCATGAGCTGCAACCACTGAGCACCGACCGACATCGGACATCCGTGGATGTTGAAAGTAGTTGAAATTTGGTCAGTCCACCCTGGCCTTGATTTCAACATCCACAGACGTCATTTTTTGGGCTGGACCGGCCTTGATTTCAACGTGCATAGACGTCCATGGTTGATGACTGGACCAAATCTGAACCAATCATAGATGTCTATGTTGTACAAGTTTGGACAGCACAGTACAGTATATTGAAGCCCAGTAGAGTACAGTAAAGAAAAGTACGGTAGTGTAGAGTATAATGTGCTGTACTGTGATGTCGAAACTTGTGAAACATAGACATCTAGGATTGGTTCAGATTTGGTCCGGTCCAGACCAACCAAATTTGGTCTTGTTTGCGGGCGGAGGTCATTAGAATAATTTCCATATATGCAAAGGATGATATTGTATATTTCTACCTTTGTGTACCTATTCAGGATACATCGCCATAAAGACAATGACATTCATATCCATAATTATGCATTTCTGTGTAGTACAGATCAGGGGCCCATTAAGTAATTGAGAATAATGAAATATAATAATAATGTATGCACTCACTAACTGTAAGTCGCTCTCGATAAGAGCGTCTGCTAAATGACTAAAATGTAATTCCGTTACCGTAATTCTGTTACTGGGTGTAAATCCACTTCACTTACTGTAGTTCAATAACCAAAATAGATTTTTTAAACTAAAGGTTTCATGTCATAGCTGACACCCCATTCTTTCTGCAGATGTCTTTGAATCTTAATTCGGAGCAGATATTTGAGAGTTTTTGTAAAACATGGTTGCATAAAAAACTGAGGGAGATTTTACCGCAATTCTGTTACCAAACTTTGCATCAGCACAGTTCTTCCAGTAAATGTTTATTTTATTTTGTTTTTCTGTGTAAATTGTTCAAAGTAGTCCTTGTTCATAGAGTTGTATGGTTTGTTTAACTTTGTAATCAGTGGTTTTGTTTGGAATACATGTTAAAGTGAAAAATCTGAGTCTCAGCGTAATTCTGTTACCATGGAATTGCCCTCACAGAAAGGCTAAAAATAGAAGTGATTAATGTTGCTGCTGAAATCAAAAGTGATTATAAATACACTGCTTCTCTATTAGTTGTAATGACTGTGGTAATGCATGAATGGTTGATTAGTGGATTTGTACAATATGGTAATGAAGATGGCTGTGCGTTACAGACAGGGATACAGTACAGAGGCACAGCTCCACTTACATAAATCAAATCAAATCAAATTTTATTGGCCACATGCGCCGAATACAACAGGTGCAGACATTACAGTGAAATGTTTACTTACAGCCCTTAACCAACAGTGCATTTATTTTTAATAAAAAAGTAAAATAAAACAACAACAAAAAAGTGTTGAGAAAAAAAGAGCAGAAGTAAAATAAAATAACAGTAGGGAGGCTATATATACAGGGGGGTACCGGTGCAGAGTCAATGTGCGGGGGCACCGGCTAGTTGAGGTAGTTGAAGTAATATGTACATGTGGGTAGAGTTAAAGTGACTATGCATAAATCATTAACAGAGTAGCAGCAGCGTAAAAAGATGGGGTGGGGGGGGCAGTGCAAATAGTCTGGGTAGCCATGATTAGCTGTTCAGGAGTCTTATGGCTTGGGGGTAGAAGCTGTTGAGAAGTCTTTTGGACCTAGACTTGGCACTCCGGTACCGCTTGCCGTGCGGTAGCAGAGAGAAAAGTCTATGACTAGGGTGGCTGGAGTCTTTGACAATTTTGAGGGCCTTCCTCTGACACCGCCTGGTATAGAGGTCCTGGATGGCAGGAAGCTTGGCCCCAGTGATGTACTGGGCCGTACGCACTACCCTCTGTAGTGCCTTGCGGTCGGAGGCCAAGCAGTTGCCATACCAGGGGGTGATGCAACCAGTCAGGATGCTCTCGATGGTACAGCTGTATAATTTTTTTGAGGATCTGAGGACCCATGACGAATCTTTTCAGTCTCCTGAGGGGGAATAGGCTTTGTCGTGCCCTCTTCACGACTGTCTTGGTGTGTTTGGACCATGATAGTTCGTTGGTGATGTGGACACCAAGGAACTTGAAGCTCTCAACCTGTTCCACTACAGCCCCGTCGATGAGAATGGGGGCGTGCTCAGTCCTCTTTTTTTTCCTGTAGTCCACAAGGGTGCCCACATAGATAGACATGTTCTGCGTGGCATGGCCAACAGATACACTATATATTCAAAAGTATGTGGGCACCCCTTCAAATTAGTGGATTCAGCTATTTCAGACACACCCGTTGCTGACAGGTGTATAAAATCGAGCACACAGCCATGCGATCTCCATAGACAAACATTGGCTGTAGAATGGCCTTACTGAAGAGTTCAGTGACTTTCAACGTGGCACCGTCATCGGATGCCACCTTTCCAACAGGTCAGTTCGTCAAATTTCTGCCCTGCTAGAGCTGCCCCGGTCAACTGTAAGTGCTGTTATTGTGAAGTGGAAACCTCTAGGAACAACAACGGCACAGCCGCGAAGTGGTAGGCCACACAAGCTCACAGTACGGGCCCGCCGAGTGCTGAAACGCGTAGAGCATAAAAATTGTCTGTCCTCGGTTGCAACACTCACTACCGAGTTCCAAACTACCTCTGGAAGCAACATCAGCACAAGAACTGTTCGTCGGGAGCTTCATGAAATGGGTTTCCATGGCCGAGCAGCCGCACACAAGCCTAAGATCACCATGCGCAATGCCAAGCATCGGCTGGAGTGGTGTAAAGCTCGCCTCCATTGGACTCTGGAGTAGTGGAAACGCGTTTTCTGGAGTGATGAATCACGCTTCACCATCTGGCAGTCTGACAGACGAATCTGGGTTTGGCGGATGCCAGGAGAACGGTACCTGCCCCAATGCATATTGCCAACTGTATAAAGTTTGGTGGATGAGGAATAATGGTCTGGGGCTGTTTTTCA
Organism: Coregonus clupeaformis; assembly: GCF_020615455.1. NCBI lineage: Eukaryota > Metazoa > Chordata > Actinopteri > Salmoniformes > Salmonidae > Coregonus > Coregonus clupeaformis. Next base: position 17,366,569 of record NC_059202.1, on the reverse strand, counting down.
TGGTTCGGGCTAGGCCCCATAGTTCCAGTGAAGGGAAATCTTAACGCTACAGCATCCAATGACATTCTAGATGATTCTGTGCTTCCAACTTTGTGGCAACCGTTTGGGAAGGCCCTTTCCTGTTTCAACATGATAATGCCCCTGTGCACAAAGCGAGGTCCATACAGAAATGGTTTTCGAGATCAGTGTGGAAGAACTTGACTGGCCTGCACAGAGCCATGACCTCAACCCCATCGAACACCTTTGGGATGAATTGGAACGCCGACTGCGAGCCAGGCCTAATCGCCCAACATCAGTGCCCGACCTCACTATTGCTCTTGTGGCTGAATGGAAGCAAGTCCCCGCAGCAATGTTCCAACATCTAGTGGAAATCTTTCCCAGAAGAATGGAGGCTGTTATAGCAGCAAAGGGGGGACCAACTCCATATTAATGTCCATGATTTTGGAATGAGATGTCTGACAAGCAGGTGTCCACATACTTTGGGTCATGTAGTGTACTTCACAGCAGCACTGTGCACAGGCCTTAGGTGTCCTGTTATCAACCAGTAAGGAGGGTTAGATTACAGTGTGTAACACACTCACACACACACACAGGGGTTGTGTAAGCTGTCACAATTACGAGCTGGATGGAGTGGCGAGACAGTGACAGCGTCACTATACTGACCCTGACATTACTCTGTTGCCGGAGTGTTCCAGGCTAAATGAACTCCGTGCTTCTGATTAGTTTGGCATTCATGTATACGGCTATGAAGGGACATTGGACCTAAGATTTCATGTCACAGGATTTAAGTATGAATTTGCATGAATATTATTGTAAATAGAGGTAGGATTGACAGGGAAATGGTTGAGGTTTGAAATGGTTTCGTAATTTGTACAGTATGAGGCTTTTCAGGGTCCTTGGGGAGAGAAGCCTTGACCTTTTTCAGATTGACAGAGTTGTGGGATGTTTGTGGTGTACTGTACTGACTGAAACAAAGCGTTTTGCTCCTTCTGTAGGCCATGGGAAGAATCATAAGGATGCTGCATCTGTGCGTGCCACTCATCCCATACCAGCCGCCTGTGGGATCTACTACTTTGAAGTGAAGATTGTCAGCAAGGGCAGGGATGGGTACGTAGTTGCTGATAGTTAGTACCCCTAATGTTCTAACCTCATACGTTTAATTATTACACCACGATCTGTTTACTCATGTTAGCTATTACTGTAGGCCATCTCTATTTGTGCAGTTGAAAATGGCATGTTGAGCAACATGTAGAGAAACTAAAGAGAGCAGTAAATAAAGGAAAGCAACTTTGGGTCTGAAAGGATTAATCAGTCCAGCTATTGACCCATATCAGACTGACTCATGTTGTCTAAGCTAATGATGTCTCTAACCTTTGACCACCTCCTGTTGTTGTTGTTGTCTCCAGGTACATGGGAATTGGTCTGTCTGCCCAGGGGGTCAACATGAACAGACTGCCTGGTGAGTATGAGGGATGGTAAGGGAAGAGGGAAGGGAGGGCGGTGGCAGAAGGGAAGGCTGAGTCAGTATGGGATGAGTGTGGGTTTTGGAGGTCAAAGGGTTCACAGCTAGAACCCTGCCCTGCTGTATTGGTTTATGACTGAAGGACAAGGGGTAGTAGTCAGTGTGTGCTTTGGTTGTGCGACTGTAATAGATTGTGGACAACTAAATGTGTTTTTTAAACACAACTCTGAAATTAGCACAACTCAAAAATGAAAACATGTTATCTTCAGATCTCCTCACACCATCACTGCAGCAGTGACTGATGTGATTCTAGATAAAAACCACATAAGGTTCAGTTTTTACTATTTGAGGGGCACAGTTTTAAGGTGTTAATCTACGTTTTAGAGTGCCATGGGAATCTATATCCAGATTTGTGTTTCCAGATTTGTCATCTTTCCTCTGGAGTGCCTGGATGGATCTAGATTCAATGTCACATTAAAACCATGTGTAGTGATGATGTCTCCTAGAGTGTCTAACTGCTCCAGAGCATGCATGGGCTTGTTTGAGCACAGCCGTTAGTAATGAGAGGATGAAATTTAACATGCGAAATACCAGCAAGTACCCTTTTTCCTCCACATAAAAGCTTTCGGTGTCTGTATGAAGGTCAGGTGATAGTGGAGCTGCCACAGGCAGGATGGCTGGCTCACATTCATTGAAGAGGAAGGGAGAAATAAACGAGTAATCGTTGATAATTGCATTTCAAGAAATCCGCTTAAGGCCATCTCATCCTCAATACAGTATAGGCCTAGGGCCCAAATTGAATTTTCCTCAATCATAAATTCTACAATAGTTACATATAGACCTACTGTTGAATGGTCAGAACATAGATCAAATTGGTCCATCTGCAGCACTCCTGATACAGTGAATGAAGCCATCCAAGCAGAAACTCAAGCCAAGGCCTGATGAGATTGGATTGGATTGAATGTAACCAAACAGGCTAGTAGATGAGTGTGTTTACCACCAAACACAGAGGGGAGATGTGAGCAGTATCACTGCATGAATACAGGGCCATCTGCACCCTGGACTGGCCTGGCCCACTGCTCAGCAGTAATTAGTTAACCAAACACTCTTTCTTTCATCACCAGTTGAACAGGCAATGGAGGTTAAACAGAAAGTACATGTAGATTTAATACATTCTTACCTCTGTAGCTCAGCTGGTAGAGCACGGCGCTTGTAACGCCAAGGTAGTGGGTTCGATCCCCGGGACCACCCATACACAAAAAAAATTTATGCACGCATGACTGTAAGTCGCTTTGGATAAAAGTGTCTGCTAAATGGCATATTATTATTATTATTATTACATAACTCCATCAAATTCTCTCTTGCCCTTTCTCTCCACTCTCATGCATGTGAAGATATCACTGATTGGCTGCTGGGGACACAAGACAGGTTGGAAGAGGGTTGGCATATTGCTGCCGAGGGGCTGACAGTATGTTTCCCCTTGTGCACTGATGCAATTCCCTGCCTATTAGATAATTCCTCAATGCTGCTCTGACCAATCATATGACCCCTGCCTCAGGCTGTGTCACCTGCCTATTGGGTTCTCCATGGCGCCTGAGGCCTTTGGAATGCTTTGGACTCATCCAGCCAATTCTACATGCTCTTGCTGACTACAACTGCTGTTTATTCACTCCCAGCTCTGAGTGCTTCAAATGTATCTCTGTTACACAATGGTTGGAATATGGTGGAAATGGCTGCATGTGTGTGTGAGAGAGTTTAGTTGTATGAACATATTGTTTATGAAGATTTATTTAGGTTTCTAGTACATTATATGCCAACGGACTTCAGTACATTTCTGTGACCCGTGTGTGTGTGGTCTGGTTCTGGCTGGAATAGTTGTAATATTCCCTGTTGACCTCTGTGTGTCTGATCCCATAGTGGAGCCCTGTCTATTTCATTAGCATGTAGGGAACACTGAGCCCAGCTTTAGGAGCAATATCCCTGTCAGCGCTGCTCCGCACATTCATCTAATACCTCACAGTTCACACACACAACCTACTTTCTCTGCGCCACTTTCACTTTTTGGTTGGTGACAGATATTGATTGAGCCAAGAATATACACTCACTGCACACACACATACAGTTGAAGTGGGAAGTTTACATACACCTTAGCCAAATACATTTAAACTCAGTTTCACAATTCCTGACATTTAATCCTAGTAAAAAATCCCTGTCTTAGGTCAGTTAGGATCACCACTTTATTTTAAGAATGTGAAATGTCAGAATAGTAGAGAGAATTATTTATTTCAGCTTTTATTTCTTTCATCACATTCCCAGTGGGTCAGAAATTTACATACACTCAATTAGTATTTGGTAGCATTGCCTTTAAATTGTTTCACTTGGGTCAAACGTTTCGGGTAGCCTTCCACAAGCTTCCCACAATAAGTTGGGTGAATTTTGGCCCATTCCTGGTGTAACTGAGTCAGGTTTGTAGGCTTCTTTGCTCGCACCCGCTTTTTCAGTTCTGCCCACAAATGTTCTATAGGATTGAGGTCAGGGCTTTGTGATGGCCACTCCAATACCTTGACTTTGTTGTCCTTAAGCCATTTTGCCACAACTTTGGAAGTATGGTTGGGGTCATTGTCCATTTGGAAGACCAATTTGCGACCAAGCTTTAACCTCCTGACTGATGTCTTGAGATGTTGCTTCAATATATCCACATAAGTTTCCTTCCTCATGATGCCATCTATTTTGTGAAGTGCACCAGTCCCTCCTGCAGCAAAGCACCCCCACAGCATGATCCTGCCACCCCCGTGCCTCACAGTTGGAATGGTGTTCTTCGGCTTGCAAGCCACCCCCTTTTTCCTCCAAACATAACAATGGTCATTATGGCCAAACAGTTCTATTTTTGTTTCATCAGACCAGAGGACATTTCTCCAAAAAGTACGATGTGCAAACCGTAGTCTGGCTGTTTTAATGGTGGTTTTGGAGCGGTGGCTTCTTCCTTGCCGAGCGGCCTTTCAGGTTATGTCGATATAGGACTTGTTTTACTGTGGATATAGATACTTTTGTACCTGTTTCCTCCAGCATCTTCACAAGTGCCTTTGCTGTTGTTCTGGAATTGATTTGCACTTTCCGCACCAAAGTACATTCATCTCTAGGAGACAGAACGCGTCTCCTTCCTGAGCGGTATGATGGCTGCGTGGTCCCATGCTGTTTATACTTGCGTACTATTGTTTGTACAGATGAACGTGGTACCTTCAGGCGTTTGGAAATTGCTCCCAAGGATGAACCAGACTTGTGGAGGTCTTGGCTGATTTCTTTAGATTTTCCCATGATGTCAAGCAAAGAGGCACTGAGTTTGAAGGTAGGCCTTGAAATACATCCACAGGTACACCTCCAATTGACTCAAATGATGTCAATTAGCCTATCAGAAGCTTCTAAAGCCATGACATCATTTTCTGGAATTTTCCAAGCTGTTTAAAGGCACAGTCAACTTAGTGAATGTAAACTTCTAACCCACTGGAATTGTGATACAGTGAATTGTAAGTGAAATAATCTGTCTGTAAACAATTGTTGGAAAATGTACTTGTGTCATGCACAAAGTAGATGTCCTAACCGACCTGCCAAAACTCTAGTTTGTTACCAAAAAATTTGTGGAGTGGTTGAAAAACGAGTTTTAACCTAAGCGTATGTAAACTTCCGACTTCAACTGTAGGCCTATATAATACACCCCCCCACAAACACATGCACTGACTTGAAGATCTATCATCCACATCTCCCTCTGCACACAGTCTATGTCCTTCCCGGTCCCTATTGATACCATGCACAAACATCATATGTACTGCTCTGTTTGAGTATGACTCATCAGTCAGTGCTCCTATTCAGAGACGGATGCCTCTCGCTGGCCAACCAGAGTATTTCACATGCTATACAGGACAGGAGTGGGGATATCCTAATTAGAAAGATACCATTTGTCAGGCTCAGCTCTACCCCATGTCAGTGTCTTTATGGGGATTATATTACTCATCACACTGCTGGGGTCACCCATCTCACTCCTTCCCCTCTCAAATTTATGAGTAGCACTGCCCTAACCATGACCCGATGCATATTAATCTAGCTAGATTTGAGATGAGAATGGTTACCTCTAGTTGTAAGCTTCTGAAAGTGTTAGTTCAATATGCCTTGATTTTCTCTGTTTCCTCCAGGTTGTTAATGTGTAATATTAAATATTCATGCCATGGGTCTAGATTTCCTCTAATCACTTCTGCCTTGTCTCCTGTCCCAGGTTGGGACAAGCACTCATATGGTTACCATGGCGACGACGGACACTCCTTCTGCTCTTCAGGGACTGGCCAACCATATGGCCCAACTTTCACCACAGGCGATGTGATTGGCTGCTGTGTGAACCTAATTAATAACACCTGTTTCTACACCAAGAACGGCATCAGTCTAGGTGAGAACTGCACACCAACATTGCAGGGAAAAAAACATCCAAGTTAATTGTTATATGAAAATACAATATGCTTCACCCATTTGAAATGTTCCCAGGCAATTTATACGATTCTGTTTACTTGGTTGCAGATTATAACATTTTAAATTTCTTCCAGTCCATTAACACTTTTCCCTCTGTTTGTTCTCCAGGTGTAGCCTTTACAGACCTCCCTGTGAGTATTACACTGAAATTTGGACATGTTCAATGTCAAGGACTTCTGTTGCAATCAGTAGTGGTAGCTTTGCTGCTTCCAATAGTGGTGATGATATGAAAGACCTACATTATTCACGGTTGCCATGCCATCAAATTATCAAGTGATCAAAATGAATGGCAAGTTCTTACCATTATGGCCAGAGGGGGAATGTGCCCTTGCCAAGGTGTGCATATTGTATATGCCTGTGTTTTCACACCTCTCCCTTTACCCACAGCCCAACCTGTACCCCACAGTGGGCCTGCAGACTCCAGGAGAGATTGTGGATGCTAACTTTGGCCAGCAGCCCTTTGTGTTTGACATTGAGGACTATATGAGTGAATGGAGGGCTAAGATCCATGGCATGATCGCCCGCTTCCCAATCGGAGAGAGACTGGGGGAGTGGCAGGCAGTGCTTCAGAAGTAAGGGATCCATACCCACACCACACTTATCACCCTAACAGACTACTGTGTCTTTCTCTGTACTACTGTAAGGCTAAACCATGTCTTTGATTCTTTCAGTATGGTATCCACCTACCTGGTGCATCATGGGTACTGTGCCACGGCCACAGCCTTTGCCAGGGCTACAGAGACCTTGATCCAGGAGGACCAGACCTCCATAAAGAACAGACAGAGTGAGAACCACACTAAGGCTCCACACTGACAATACCATGGAAACACTGAGGAGCAATCACTGTCATTCATTTGACCACAGTCATCCATCCAATCAGTTTTTAATGGTAACATGCATCTTTTTGTCGACAGGAATACAGAAGCTGGTATTGGCAGGGAGGGTTGGTGAGGCCATCGAAGCCACACAGCAGCTGTACCCTGGGCTCCTAGAACACAACTCCAATTTACTGTTCATGTTGAAGTGAGCAGCCTTGTACCCAACTATGGGACTCTAATGAGTGTTTATCAAAGGGCTAAATGAAGGAGTATTGGAATTGTGGGGCTTAAATAAGCACTGCTAGTCTTGTAGTGCCTTTGCAGGCTCAGGCACATGCAACACAACCCTAGAAGCACTTAGCAGTAAAGCTGTGGCCTGCTGCCCAGCTGTGTGTTTATGGCACAAAGACATTAGATTACATTAATAAATCCTGTGATCCGCTGAGAAGCAGACACACAGCAAGAAGGCCAGTATTTCTGGCTCTCTTATAGAGGTAGAGAGGAGCTTGTTGTAGCAATAGAGGAGCGTTACACAGAGAGGGGGCAGGGTGAGCACAAGGTCACAGTTGCTGCCGCTGAGGGAACTCATGATTTGATTGGTCATGCCTGTTGCTCCATTTTGTCATGGAAGAGGAGTGAGCAGAGCGGTCGCTGTTCTGTTTGACATTCATCCAATGGTAATGACATGTATCCATAAAACCAGATACTCATACTCTGGAACCAGTCTGACTTGTTCCTGTTACATTTATATATTTCTGGGTACAAAGACATGATCTTACATGGCCACACCTTTGCTGACCTCTGAAAGAAATTGAAGTATTGCAATAATTATTCAAGTTGACAATTGTGTTCAGACTGCATTCAGACTGTTTTTTGTTCAAGCAAGTGAGCATGCATGAGATATCAGACAGTTAAGCAGAATGTAGTGTTTGTTATCAAATAGTACAATGCATTCCTGGATAAAGAATGTCAGACATTGCAATATATTGTAGAGTAGTGATCAGACTCTTAGATGGATAGTAGAGTGGTTGTGAATGATGTCAGAGAGTAAGTCATTTAGCAGATGCTCTTATCCAGAGCGACTTACAGTTAGTGCATTCATCTTCGCAGTCATAGTACAGTCAAGTACATTTTTCCTTAATACAGTAGTTATCGACAAAGTCAGTGCTAGTACGAAAAGACAAGTGCGAGTGTTAGTGCAAAGAAGGCAAGGGTGTTAGTACATTTTTTGAGTGTAGATATAGAGTGAATGTCAGACAGATTAATGGTTGCCTGTCCCTCCCAGGTGTCGGCAGTTTGTGGAGATGGTGAACGGTACAGACAGTGAGGTACGATGCTTTAGTGTCCGCTCCCCCAAGTCCCAGGACAGCTACCCTGGCTCCCCCAGCCTGAGCCCCCGACATGGAGCCACCAACCCCCATCTGCACAGCGCAGGTAAGGGAAACACCTGCAAATCCACCCATCCACCCTACACACTCCTAATTACCTATCCATCCACCCAGTGTGTTACAAACACATAAGAGAGAGGATTGTCCATCTGTTGGATCTGTTTCACCCTGGCTCTCTGTCCATTCCAGGAGCAGACAGCCCAACATGCAGTAACGGGGTCACCCCTCCCAACAAGAACAAGAGCCACAACAAGTACCCTGGTGTCAGCTCTGCCTCCTCCTCCTCCTCTTCCTCCCCTTCCTCTGTCAATTACTCTGAGTCCAACTCCACTGACTCCACCAAGTCCCAGCCTCACAGTGGCACCAGCAACCAGGAGACCAGGTGTGTGGCAAGGCAAGGGTCTATGTGTTTAGTAATGTATCTCTGTTTTTACTGGGGTGCCAGGTGCGTGTCTGTCATCTGTGTCCGTGAGTGTGAGAGAGAGGCAGAACATCTGTGGTATAATGACGTTGTGTATGGATGAGTGAACCTGACTGTGAGTCCTCTGCAGTGACAGTGAGATGGAGATCGAGGCAGAGCACTACACTAATGGGGTGGCGGAGAACTCCTCTACTCGGATCATGAACGGCACCTACAAGCATCAAGAAATCCTGCAGGCTGAGGACGGCAGCCTGGGAAACGGAGTGGCAGGTACAGACGCTTGACACACACACGCTTCCTATTTTGATTGTCAGGCGCAAGTGTAAAATACACTCTGTCCGTGGCTGGCCTCTGACCCTGTGTGTGCATGTCCCTCCTTCCTTGGAGAAGACAGCTGTGCCTCCAGACAGCTGTGTGGAGGGAACCAGGCAGCCACAGAGAGGATGATCCAGTTTGGCCGCGAGCTGCAGGGCCTCAACGAGCAGCTGTGCCGGGAATACGGCAAGAACGCCACGCACAAGAAGATGCTGCAGGTACCAGAGGGGGAGAGGGAGGGGGGAGGAAAGAGGGACAGGCCTGGGAGGTTTCACACAAAATAAGACTGGCACACTGTGTGACTGTGACTCACAAATTGTATAATTTTCAACCACCGCCCTGGGGCATGTTTTGTTATGCTGCAGTACAATGACTTGCAGGATTTCCAAGGGCGGCAGGTAGCCTAGTGGTAAAGAGCGTTGGGCCAGTAACCGGTTCGAATCCCCGAGCCGGTAAGGCGGAAAAATCTGCCCTTCTGCACTTGAGCAAGGCAGTTAACCCACAACAACAACTGCTCCCGGGCGCCGATGACGTCGATTAAGGCAGCCCCCCCGCACTTCTCTGATTCAGAGGGGTTGGGTGGCCCTCCTGTAGCTCAGTTGGTAGAGCATGGCGCTTGCAACGCCAGGGTTGTGGGTTCGATTCCCACGGGGGGCCATTATGAAAAATGTATGCATTCACTAACTGTAAGTCGCTCTAGATAAGAGCGTCTGCTAAATGACTAAAATGTAAATGTTAAATGCAGATGACACATTTTCGTTGAATGCATTCAGTTGTGCAACTGACTAGTTATCCCCTTTCCCTTCTGAGCTGTTTACACACTACTACTTGTATATGGCCATTGGAAAATCTATCCCTAGTATTGTTCTCCTACAATTAAGGTAGATTCACTGAAAGCGTCTATGACGGGTTGGCAACAGGCGGTCCATGTGCCAAAACTGGTCCGCAAGAGATATTGTTTTGTCACCCCAAAGTTTTATTTATCTGTTTTTGGTCAGAAAATACTGTAAAACCACCAGGAATTCAGCTTAAAATGTGTTTAATTGAGCAAATCTGTTCCCAAGAGACATATGTGATCATGTCTTAATGTAATTCAAGGTATAAAATGGTTATTTTCAAATACAATCTCTTATTATTATTATTATTATTATTATTATTATTATTATTATTATTATTTTTTTTTACCCCCTTTTTCTCCCCAATTTCGATCTTGTCTCATCGCTGCAACTCCCCAGGGGCCTCGGAAAGCAAAGGTCGAGTCATGCGTCCTCCGAAACATGACACGCCTAACCGCGCTTCTTAACACCCGCCCGCTTAACCCGGAAGCCAGCCACACCAATGTGTCGGAGGAAACACTGTTCAACTGATGACCGAGGTCAGCCTGCAGGCGCCCGGCCCGCCACAAGGAGTCGCCAGAGCAGCCAAACCCTCCCCTAACCCCGACGATGCTGGGCCAAACCCTCCCCTAACCCCGACGATGCTGGGCCAAACCCTCCCCTAACCCCGACGATGCTGGGCCAAACCCTCCCCTAACCCCGACGATGCTGGGCCAATTGGGACTCCCGATCACGGCCGGTTGTGATACAGCCCGGGATCGAACCCGGGTCTGTAGTGATGCCTCTGTAGTGACACCACTCGGGAGGCCCCATACAATCTCTTTTTAGGCTTAGTTGTGGTCAATTTCCAGTGTACAAATTATTATAATTATGTTCCGGCCCCCCGACCATCCACTCCGACAAAAGTTGCCTACCCCTGGTCTATGATGTTCCCTCTGTTTACGACAGACCATTCTACTGCTTCCAAATCATAGTCATTAATGGGCTATTGGGCTTGAACTGGTCAGGCTGTTTTCTTTCTTTCTCTCGAGCTTCCTATCCCTCTCTCTTTCTTTTACCACAGGATGCATTCAGTCTATTAGCATATTCAGATCCCTGGAACTGCCCAGTGGGGCAACAGCTAGATCCAATGCAGAGAGAAAATATCTGCTCCGCTCTCAACAGCGCCATCTTGGGTAAGGCTACGTTTCACATACACAATGTCATGAATACACACTGTATATTGTTTTACTATTTTAATTTTTTCTACAAAGATGTTTTTGGGGGCAGTAACTCCCAGCACCACAAATGTGTTGGGCTTGGTAGTGTGCGTGTTAACTCTCTTCTAATGAATACACACTGTACATTTTGCCATGTACACGTTTGAGTCACACCAGTGGAGGCTGCTGAGGGGAGGACCGCTAATAATAATGGCTGGAATGGTCAATGGAATGGTATCAACCACATGGAAACCACATCTTTGATGTGTTTGATACCATTCCATCGACTCCATTCCAGCCATTATTATGAGCCGTCTCCCCTCAGCAGCCTCTACTGAGTCGCACATGCTTTATTAATGTACACACCCTGATGATGCCTGTGTTGTCTTTTGGCCCCTCAGAGTCTCAGAACTTGCCTAAGCAGCCCCCTCTGATGTTAGCTGTTGGTCAGGCCACAGAGTGTGTCCAGCTCATGGCTAGGGTCCGCTCAGGCTCCTGTTCCTTCGCCAGAGTTGACAGCTTTTTGCACTAGCCCCAGTCCAGGTGAGTCTGCACCGACACCCACACATAACGACCCTCCCCTTCTAGCACCACGTCAATGATTCTTTTTGAACCTATAGGGAACGTTTCAGGAACATTTTTGACTACACATGACCCATGCTGTTATCATCAACATGATCAAGCAGGATTGTAGTGTTGGACAGATTGCAATACAGCAGTTCCAAAATTGTTCCTTTCATTCTTAAGGCAATGTTCAGGACTGCAAAGAAGAGGACTTTCCAATGGGTTGCCAGATGACTGAGGAGATCATGTGTTTGAATTGGTGTGTTGCTTGCCATTTGGCAGAAGCAGATGGGCAGGGGAATGAGTAGAACATGAGAAGAAAGCTTGTTTTTAATTTAGTATTATCAAATACAAAATGTGTGACACTATTTAAAGATAATTAATTATTCTGTTTATCTAGTCATTTTTGAGTTTTTATTTGGTCAGTTTGTTGTGCTCATCTTGAAAAAAATAATCTAATTCCGTTTTTGTTTTTATGAGTGGATTTGAATTCCCTACACAGTATTTAAAGATGTTCATCATATCAAATAAATTCACATTGGTAGGCTTTGTCGTTACCAAGCAAGATACTCTGGTTTCTCATTCAGAACTCAGGTATTCACAAGACATTTGTCATCTCAGTATGGGATATTGTAGACAAGAGGTATGTTTAACCAGCAGTACAGTGGCTCCTATTTAGGACCATCATTTTTTGGTTCAAATTCTTACTTCTTAGTATGCCTCCAAAAATGGATTTAATTGAAAGTTAAAGGTCTGAATTGGCTTTTGAAAGTACACATGGCTGTAAGCCACTAACCTGCTGGTCACCTTAAAGCCCCAGACGGTAGCACAAATGAAATAATGACACTGATTCATTTGTGAGTTTCAATAAACAGTAAGTGTAGTGTATTTCCAATCAAGTGTCTCCACTAGTTTGATGTGTAACATAGGCTGCGTTTACACAGGCAGCCCAATTCTGATTTGTTTTTCACTAATTGGTCTTTTGACCCAATCAGATAAGCCCTGAAAAAGATCTGATGTGATTGGTCTAAAGACCAATTAGTGGAAAGAAGATCAGAATTGGGTTGCCTGTGTAAACGCAGCCTATGTTACACATCAAACTAGTGGAGACACTTGATTGGAAATATACTACACTTGCATACAGTAACAATACACAGACATACAGTGCTGTGGGTAATTTGAATTTGGAAATCACTCTCTGGTTTTTTACTTGCTAATTGTATTGAAGATACCTTTATGAAGTCAGATGTTGAATATATACAATATAATTATACATTGAATAAAAAAGTGAAACTATTTGCCAAATACAAGGCTTTTAATTTGACCTAAACTTTTCTAATAACCAATGGTACTTGCCAGTTGCCCCACTTATTCCACACATTCAGTCAATCAGTCTTTTCATACCAGTGCTTTGAAAGACCATTGTCTTATCATTGCCAACATGCTTATTCTCGCTTTCTTGCAGTTCTATTTTTCTCACACAGACCCGGTCACTTTTACAAACGTGGCCACAACTTTGTTTCTTGTTTGTTTTTGTTCATTGTATTCACAGTTGAATGTGTTTTGGTCTTTTCCGTTACAGTATGTATTCTCCTATATTTAACAGATGTTCTCTTGGCACATGGGACAAATGTCAATCATTGATGTATTAACCCAGTATTTCAGCCAGCCAGCCAGCAGGAGGTGCTCCACTGTGTGTTGAATGTAGTTTAGCAGATGATATTACATTTATGTTTCAGATTTGCTGCTGGCCACCATGAGATTGAAATTGACATCCCCTAGTCCTGTTAGACATATTGCAATGTGTTTCATTCACTTTTTGACAATCATGTAAAGCATGCTTGTGAAGCAAAGGGGTGGTGGGAGTAGAAATCATCTGCTTCTTTGTTATTAGTGTTTGGTAGACTTTAATATCCCATAATACTGTTCACAAAGGCCATTTGGATTATTTTTTTTATACAATCTTTACATTTGCACAACATCTCCTATCTGCATCATGGGTTTCTACTTGCTAAAATATGTGGAAAACAAGAACAAAAACCTTCACTCACTTATGTGAGGGTCCTCTTTTGTATTGCAGTAGGAAGCAAAAGAAAGGGCCTCATGACTTTATCCAAAACCTGTGAAAGACATCTGACATACTGGGGCACACTGTCTTTGAAGCATACCTATCCACATTGTAACCCATGTTGGATTCAAGTTTTTAGAGTTGTTTTAACTCGTGTTGCTCACTTAATTAAATCTCTAGGCTGCTCTATCCGTCACATGGGTTTTCACTATACTGTTTACCGGTAATTCAGAATACAACCAGTCATAGGCTTTCAATATTGGAAGCAGAGAGCAGATAGGTGTTGATAATAGCTTGACATGATAGCAAATCATGTATCTCTTGATTTCTTTCAAAAACAGCAAATGGCTTTTTGAACTCAATAGTATAGCCACCCAAAATGTATATTTCCATTTTAAGAGAATTCATTATACAGTAGAATTTCTAACTTGACTAATGTATAGGGATGTGTGTGTAGAAATGGAGGAATCTGTTGAGCTTCTCTTGGGACTTTTATAGACACACCTACACCTACTGTAGCAAGCAACCTCCCAGTTCTCCTTTTATGTTTTAAATTGGCCTTTGGAGCTATCCATGCTTCAAATGGAGAGGCGAAGGGAATTAGGAATTAAAAACAAGCTGCGCACAATATACTTCTATTATGATTTACATTTCGTTTTGAGTTTAGCAATTGTGAAATGAGTTACCCTGTACTTAGCATGAAACTTTTAAAACCTTTAAAACAATATTTAAAAAAAGAAAGAAACTATAATTTAAAAAAAACATACCTATGTACTGGAAACATGATAAAGAAATATTGTATTCTGTTTTATTTTGACAGAATTATTTTTATTAAAATACACATCCATAAGCATACTTTTGGTCTCTTGTCATTATTTTGTGGACATACTGCTTTTGAATGATGGTGACTTGAGGTTGATTTGAAGTTTCCAAAAAAATATACAAACTTATTACATACATACTTTGTTTGACAGAACATCTGGCTTATATATACACAGTATCATGGTTCCAACTGTGATGGAAGGTGCTTGCAGCTGCATGGTTGAGGAGCAGAACAGTATGTGGTAAACAGCTCACTGGAGCCCCCTACTGGATATTGGCACTATGTAAATCGGCAATAAACTAAAGAGCAGGTGGAGAAATGATTCATTGATGAGTCACACACGTCAACAAAATATAAAAATGTGTCCTTGACATACGTTTTTGTCAACAACTCCCGACACTACACTTTTACAGTAATTCAAGAAGTTGAGGGGTTAGTCGGAAGAGACTTGAGGAGCGGGATGTGTGGAGAGAGGAGGCAGCAGGTTAGTATTGCAGACTATGGATCTTGCCCTTTAGAGAGCTGCCCTCGACACTCATCTTGATCCTGAAATAATCAGTGAATTGTTAGGCTGCTGTCTCATCAAATAAGGATTGCATTGTATATTGGCTCTACTAGTGAGTCCAGGGCCAGTATATTGGACGACTAAATGAGCCTTAGACCAAATTGTCTCGTTAGAATCTAATTCTCATCTGTGTTAGAATGTGCTTCTGGATTTCAGTAGGCCTACCTGTTACCGTTGTGATAACCTAACATAGCAGGAGTAAAAGAAACGCCTGAAACTAGATATACTGGTCTTGACGAGAAAAAAATTACTGTTGGGAGAGGTTATCTTCTGCACTTTTGACCCAATCCAGTAAATGTGGAGGAGGAGTTAAGATGCAGTGTGGCCCTGTTAACGTCCAAAAGCAGAAGTCGTGTCACAGGCTCTCTTTCCATTTCCCCTGAAAACTGGAACATCCGGTTGTTGGGGACTTGGCAGAGCCTACCGTCGTGATGTTCTTATCAGACGCTTTCATGCAGGAGTCTTGAGTTTCAGAGGTAGCTGAATGATCCAGAGGAGAGAGTGAGGGAAACTTGGAGGCAGAATTTCTGCCTCTGGAATGTTGAAGTTTATGTAGTTGTATAGGTCTCTTGCTGTCCTTTTCATAGGAAAGTCTAAGCGAGTGGGAGAAGCACAGAACAGAAACGGATACATTATCACTGACTGAGAAACAGTCACTTCAACTAATGAAAACTCACTAAAATAGCAAACATTTATGGACATATTTTATTGAACACCATAGGTAAACAAAAACATCCCAAATAATTTTGAAACAATGTCAGTAGTAGCCTATATGAAAACCACAAAAATCTAATAGAAATGGCATACAATTGTTGTCATAGAATGTCCAGGGGGCTTTGTGCTCTCTGCTGTCTCTTTCTCTTCACAAGGGCCCTTCCAGCTGGACAGATCTGAGGACCTCTTCCATGCCTTGTCGACTTCTCTCATCTCTGTGACATTACAGAAGTCTGGGTGTTGAAATATGAGGATGTCTGTTCTGGACCTCCTGCATAGAATAAATGTCATACATGCATAATATCACAAATGCATGGAGATATAATGGCTTAGTTGGGGGGAAAATTCAGGCACACACCTTACCATCTTCTTAAAGCCGTTTTGTAAAGATGGAGAGGTCCACATTCTCTTTCACTTCAATTTCATAAAACATGCAGTTGATCATCTCGCCACTGCAGTGGCATATTAATCATGAAATAGGTTAATTAGTTAATAGGCTCATACTATAGTCTTATGTGATTGTTCAGAGCAGACATGGTTAGCTAGTTTTAGAAAACAGCAAAAATAGTGGCAGTTAAATATCATAGCAAATTCACTCACCTCGAGAGTTCCTATAAACTGGTTGTCCAATATATTTTTTAAATACCTCTAGGAGCTGAGTAATTTCTAATTGTCTGACTCTTTGGTGGAATATTTAGGTTAGCTTGCTTTTGTTTTGGGGTGATCGATTTTCTCTGCAGCCAGTAAGTAGCCAGAATATTACAAAATGTGATCTAATGATGACCATAACCACGGAAACCTAAAGGCGGGAAAGGCCAGGCTGATGTAGCAACATGTCCGATAAACTTGGCTGAACAGTTGGAAAGACAAATGTATGGTCAGTGCTATCTTGGCTCCTTGGTATGTCCCTACCCTAACCTTAACCCCTACCCATAGCCGCGGGAAGTAGGGGTGCTGAGGGTGCTGCAGCACCCCCTGGAAAAGTAGTGCACTGGGCTTTTACTAGTATTAGCGGACCGATATCATTTAGATGTCTGTAGCATGGGCCCCAAAAAAATGTTCTGCATCTCTGGTAGTTGTATAATTAAGAACAGTATCTTGCAGGATTCAAGAGTTGGAATTGTAAGAGTTGTTTCCCTGTCCCTTTCTCTGTGATTGTCATTCTAATGGAATCCAGAAAGAACAAAACCCTGTCCTCAAACGTTTACATCAAAAGGTGCAAAGTTATGGGCAAAGACACAAAACATCCATATCAAATTAAATATTTATATTAAACCACTTTTTGTGCAGTATTAATTTACCATCCTTACAAACCACTTAATGCAAATGTACATTACTGTATTGTACATAGGCTGGTCATCTAGGTTTGTACCTGTAGACTTTCCATCACCATGAAGAAAAACAATGCACAATACAGTATTTGAGTACATTGAGACATCAAGTGGTTTGTAATGATGTAGCTCAGTTGGTAGAGCATGGAGCTTGCAATGCTACGGTTGTGGGTTCGATTCCCCCGGGGGACCAGTATGTAAATGTATGCACTCACTATTGTAAGTTGTTCTGTATAGGAGCATCACTAAAATGGAAAAAAGTCGCAGCACCCCCACCACCAAACTACTTCCCATGGTTATGCCCCTAACCTCAACCCGTACCTTAACCATTTTAAATGTAAACTTCAATGGGGTAGGGACGCCCCAAGGATCCCGGATAGCATGGACCATAAATATATCTCTTCAGTGTTTCAATCATGTGGTATGCGACACAATGTATACAGTTTGTTGATACAATATCTCTGGTCTTGCATCATGATATTGCTGTATCAGACAGCAGAGGGCAGCAGTGCAAAGGGTTAGAGGTGACCTAAAAAACATGAAAATATAAATAAATGCAATGCAACAGTGGAAAGATTAATAATATGCTTATCAGTAATTGTTCAGGACCTTTTTGATTCACTGCAATACATTTTCTAATTTAGATTTTATTTCTGAGAGAGAGAGAGAGAGAGAGAACGCCAAGGTCTATTAAGCAGGAAATGAGAGTTGGCATGGGGGATCTATTCTCTTCATTTAAAAGCGGAAATTCGACATTACTATATCGTTATTTACACCAGAACATAGAGAAGTCAACACAAACACAGTGGCCTGTATTACTCAAGACTTCAGGTGCTATTGAGGTTCACAGTACTGTAATACTAATCCTCCTAACACCTAATTTCAGTCACAGAGCTATGAAACCTTTCAAGTAATAGCTGTAGGGAAGTACTTAGGGGAAAAAGACACATACTGTATCATTGCTTCTTGAATAAACATTTTAACACAAAGATACAGACATTCATTATTCAGTCTGGGACATCTTAGTGTCTCAGATTTGAATGTATACTGTAACGTTCAGAATGATGCATGAGTGATTTAAAACCAAAGGATGGCAGTATCCTTTTTGCCCTTGTGAGCGCTGACTGCAGCTCAAACAGCAATAAATAAGCATCGAGAGAGAGAGAGAGAAAAAATTCAGAGTGAAAGAGAGAGAGAGAGAGGAATTCAGAGTGAATTAGCCCTATGTGACCACAACAACAAAAAACATCTGAATATTGTATTTTTTAACAATATTTTATTATAATATGTAATTTCATAATCAGCATATCTCTATACCACATTCACAGTATTGTACACCCTGACCCATCAGATGCATATAAACACTTTGTTCCT
This sequence comes from Coregonus clupeaformis, assembly GCF_020615455.1. Taxonomy (NCBI): domain Eukaryota; kingdom Metazoa; phylum Chordata; class Actinopteri; order Salmoniformes; family Salmonidae; genus Coregonus; species Coregonus clupeaformis. The sequence goes on along the minus strand of NC_059202.1, from coordinate 17,348,176 downwards.
CTGTTTGGTTCCCGGTACTCAAAGAAATAGAAATGTCCTCTCCAGGATTCTCATATACAAATAAAAGTACAAGAATAAGAAAAATACTCTCCATATTTTACACATTTATAAAATGTTATATTACAAAAAATCTCCCGGTTAATCTAAAAATCCCTTGTTTATATAATTTTTCATTTGTATTTATAGATATATTATTACATACATGAAAAAATTATTCTGTACAGTATCTGGTAGCTTTTCTGTTATAGATGATAGCAGTTTTCTATAAGTAGATTAAAAGACAATATACTGTATCTGTGAAGATAGGTCATTCTTCTGTATGTTCTACAACAGGGGTGTCAAACTCATTCCATGGAGGGCCTAGTGTCTGAAGGTTTTGTGTTTTCCTTTCAATTAAGCCCAAGACAACCAGGTGTGGGGAATTCCTTACTAATTAGTGACCTTAATTCATCAACCAAGTACAAGAGAGGAGCGAAAACCCTCAGACACTCGGCTCCGGAGAATGAGTTTGACACCTGTGATCTTATGATGGCCTCTTTCCTCTTTGAATAAATAATTGCCCCTCCCCATATTAAAGTGAGCATCTTAATTCTCAGGTTAATTAATGTATCATGCTACCTGGCTGCCACCTGGTGCAGCAGTGCCAGTGACCCATACAACTGCAGCTCTAGTAAAACAATAACGGCCAGGCCACAGGAGGTCCTCATGCTCTGCTGGTTTTGTTGTGTCATATTGGTCAATTCAATAATCTAAGTCAACATTAAGATGGAGCGTTATTCAATTTATGTGTTATTCCTGCTGGTTCCAGAGTGAAAGAGATTACCTACAGATACATCATGTTCAATTTAAAAGACAATATTATCCCTCTGTTGTGGTAGGTCATCTGATGCTCCTTCTGTCTCTATGGATCACTCCAGACATTACACAAAGATCCAGCCAGACACAGACACAGTCCACCAACCAGCCTGGAGGTCATGGGCATTGCTAGCTGTGAGGGCCAGCAGCTCTCCCTCCAGTCCAGTACTAACAGAGAGTCAGAGGGCCCTTGTGTTCAGGTGCAGTGAGGGTAAGAACCAACAACAATAAGCTTGGAGTTTTGAGACTGTCTGCCTCAAAGCTCTCACTGCAAGATGATACCCTTGGCCTTCAAATTAAGAGGAAATCTCTCCTCCTTCCCTCCCCATGCCCCTCAGGTTTAGATATCAAGAATGGAGTGAAGTGTATGAACAAGGTCCCAATGTGCAGAGCTGTAGGTTTTTCAAACATGAAAGGATTTTCCTTATTTTACACAGCAACATGGCAGTCACAAGTGGGCCTGAAGACAGCTGGGTCTATGAGAGGCCGTGACCTTCTGGAGCAACAGCACTCCATGTTATTTCTTTTGTGTTTACTCTGTCAAATTTTCAGGGGAGAGAATCCTTGTCCTGAAGGAAAATGGAATTGGCTTCTTTAAAAGCAAGATAGCAAGCCTGCCAGGGAAATTCTCCTGGGTCTAATGTTTCATCCTGGGACCTCTGTAACTCCAGTCAACCACTGACTTAAATGAATATGAAGTCAAACCATCTGACTATGTTTTGGATTAAGAAAGTGTTTGGTGGCTGTGGAGTACATTAAAGGAGAAAACTGCTTAGAAAACGGTGGTGTTCTCTTGAAGATGGTTCTGAGCCAAAATCTATTGGATAGATATGCTGGTACGATGCATCCCCATTCCCCACGTCAGTGTGTAAACGCAGGCTTCGTTTGTCCCTACTGCATGTGAAAGTAAAATAAATATGATGTACCTCTACATGGGGGGACAGAGGAGCATATATCACCCCTATTTCCTATACTAACACCATGATGATCAACAGTACCATTACATATTTTCCTATAAAAGGTTATGATATGCCATAACTGTGTGTATCAAATGGGAGTAAGGATGTTCAGAGGGCTGAATAAAATGTTTAGTCTTGTCCTGTCCTGTCCTGTGGAGGTCCAAGTACACATATTGTAAAAGCCTCACTTGACTTTGTTGTGTTGTGTGTACAGTAATACCATGACATATTTGTGGTAACTGAGCGGAGGGAACAGGTACTGTATGTTTTGAGATGTGCTGTATGTGAATGCACTAAATAACTTCTGGACAGAGGAATACAAGCTATTGTAGGACAGCTAAGCAGGCTAACAACCAGCAGCACAGAACAATCAGCAGTGATTGTCACAGTCCCAGAAGAGAACACACTGTTTGGACATGCTGAGGAAGCATTGCAGAATGCAGGATCAAGTAGACTAATACCATGTTGTCTCTAACACTGTGTCCACACAGATCACATGTCCCTCACAGACAGACACTCACAGTGAGATAGAATTGTGAAGTGTTGTCTGCTTCTCCTCCTGCCAGTATTCACCTTTGCACTGACACCCAATGGCACTGTCTAGAATTGAAGAGAAAGGTGGTCTTGTTTGAAAGTAAAATAAAAGTGATAAATATAAGGCGATTTGAGCGGAAAGCCATAAGGCACTTCCAGTATGGTGATGATGACAGCCAGTATCATGTGTGTTGTAGTAAGTAGGCTCTTAGGATTGACACCACACTGTCTACTGAGTTCCTTACATGAAGGCTGCTAGTTCCACAGCGTTTAGTTGCATGGAATACACATCGGATACTTTTAAGGCAAAGCCATCATCATTGCCTGCATCATTGTTGTGAGTTGTTTTCTGTAATGAGGTAACAATTAAAATTGTTGTTTTGTGGTCAGCTAACGTTCATCATTTGTCTTGTTTTTCTCATGAGTCCAATTGTGCATGTTTTGTCTTCTCTTGTTGATGTCTCCTGAACACATCAGTAAAATTAGTAGTATGACAAAGTTTTACATTGTGATGATGTTCCCATCCTCTCTCATGCTCTCCTGGCTGCTGCTGGTCTTGGTGGGGCTGCCGTTGTGTGTAGGGGTGGTCAGGGAGCTCAGAGAGGCCTTGCTGTCTGACAGAGAACCGCTGCTGGGCAGGGACATGCTCTGGGGGAGGGGCCGTTGCCCCAGTGACGAGGACAATGGAAACTCCCTGTGGCTGCCGTTACCGTTGGACACACAGCGATGGGGCAGGTAAGATGGCAGGATGTCACTCTCAATGATAAGGTCTCCGTCCTCGTCGCTGTCGCCCTCCGCCACACTGTTAGTGTTGCTATAGTGACTGACACTTTGAGAGGCTGGGCTGGGGGCCGAGTCATGGGAGAAGGCGGAGCCTGCGGATCCAGAGGAGCTGTTCCCCCCTACCGAGACCTTGCTTCCTCGGAGCACCACGTTATTGCGCTGGTTGGCCGGCTTCACCGTCACGATCAGGTTGTGGCTGTTGGCCACCATCATGTCTGTCACCTGGTCCAGAGACTTGCCTGCCACGTCAATGCCGTTGACCTCCAGGATCTCATCGTTGACCCCCAGCAGGCCCGTGCTCTCAGCCAGGCCTCCACGCACCAGCCGGGAGATAAAGACACCAGGCACCTTCTCCACGCCCTGAGGCATGACCCGCACGCTCACCCCGTCCCGGATATAGAAACCCAGGGGCTTGTGGGTACCGTGCTTGTGCAGGCGGACACGCCGGTGTGTCTCAGGCAGGATGTCGACATCGATGATGGAGGAGATCTGGCGGAAGTCCTGGGGAAGGCTAATCATCAGTCCTGGTTTTGTCTTCTGCTGCGCTGGGCGCAACCCCGCCAGACCCTTTTTCCTCCTCTGCAGGGAGTTGGTGGCAAAGACCACAGGCTCATCCACATCTACAGGACAGAGAGAGGCACAGAAAAAGCCATGTCAGAAATACACATACTGTACAATGACAAGGCAGCACCAGGGTCTCAGTTCATTCCAAATATGGATAATAAAATACAGCGAAATATGTTCTGCCATAAAAAAAAGGCATCACATCCTGTCATTAGATCAAATCAAATCAAATTTCATTGGTCACATACACGTGTTTAGCAGATGTTATTGCGGGTGTAGCGAAATGCTTGTGTTTCTAGCTCCGACAGTGCAGTAATATCTAACAAGTAATATCTAACAATTTCACAACATATACCCAATACACACAAATCTAAGTAAAGCAATGGAATTCAGAATATATAAATATATGGACGAGCAATGTCATGTCACCTTCTCGTGTCAACAGCTAACCTGAAGGTAAGACATGGGTTAAATGTAGTTAGCTTAGAGAGTGAAAGGTGGAGGGACAGCACAGGTTTTAAATCTACTCTAATCTTTCCAATGCCTCTGTCTGTCTTTCCATGTGCAAACCGTCAATCTCAAACTCTCGGAGCAGGAGAAAGCTTACCTTCCAAATCTCAAGAAGGAAGTTTAATTTCCCTACTATATAAATACACCTATTGATCTAGAATGCAGTGGTCTCACTTTATCCTGCTGTATGTTTCTTTTGGCTTTTCTGCGGGAGATTCGTTAAGATAAAATATTATGTCAACCATAGAGATCCTATGAAGTTATATACTCATGTCTAAGATGGCAACAATCTGAGCTGAGAGTAGGATTTCCAAAAACATTGAGTCTCTATTCCACACTGTTTTCAAAGTTACGATCCCCACTGCCCTCTACCCCACTGCTCCTTTTCCACTCCCTATCCTCCACTCCACCTCTATCTTGATCTCCCTGTCTGTCTGTGTCTCCCACACACATCTTGCCATGTGCTGATTGAGAGCAGAGATTGCTGGGAACAGGAGAACAGTATTTCAGAACCTGCTCCAAAGACAGATGGAGACAGACTGAGTCTGAGAGATGGAGAGATGGAGCAGGGCTTCTGGGGTAGATGTTAGGACACAGTAAGGATTTCCATAACTCTCTCTCAGCCCCTACTGAGGGTTCAAAGGTTGTGAAACAGAATCAGATTACATAGCAGGGAGATGAATCACAGCTTCAGTCCCCACTGTTCAGATTAAATAGACCAGGCAGCCTAGATCCATCATCACACACACCTGACTCATCCTCTGGCGACATATAGAAAGTAATGTGTTGTTTTTAGTGCTAGCTGGCAGATAACAGCATGGGGAGGAACCACTCAGGGCTCAGGTCTAATGTGAAGCCATGCTCGCTGGGGAAGAGAGAATATTTTAAGTTATTTTTAAACTGCGGAGAAGGGCGTGCTATGTGAACCTGTTCCTCAGAGAGAGGCAGAGAGACACATAGGAGAGGTATGGATGTGGCTCTGGTGGGCGGAAACTTTAACCCGGGGAGACTTAAAACCGTTCTCTCACTTCTACCAACACGTCTCCTGCGCCACTAGGGGCGCTAAAACTCTAGACCACTTTTATTCTACCCACAGAAAGGCATACAAGGCCCTCCCTCACCCTCCCTTAGTCTGATTTGCCTATGACTTTATCTTCCTGCTTACTGTTAACAAACAAAATCTCAAAACAGGAAGTACCAGTGGAGCGCTCAATACGGAAGTGGTCCGGTGAAGCAGACGCAAGGCTACAAGACTGTTTTGCTAGTACAGACTGAGATATGTTCCGGGATTCATCCGATAGCATTGATGAGTTCACCACATCAGTCACAGGCTTCATCAAGTCACTGTGACGACGTCGTCCCCACAGTGACTATACTATATGTGTTGTAGATATGTGGTCGTAGAGTAGTGGCCTGAGGGCACACACTTAATGTGTTGTGAAATCCGTTGTGAATGTATTGTAATGTTTTTAAACTGCTAGAACTGCCTTCATTTTGCTGGACCCCAGGAAGAGTAGCTGCTGCCTCGGGGATTCATAATAAATACAAATACAAATACGAAAGTATCCAAACTAAAAACCAAGGAAAATAGGGAATATCCGTGCTGGGCTAAAGGCTAGAGCTACCGCTTACAAAGAATGGGACACGGACATAGACGCATATAAGAAAGCTTGCTAGGACCTCCAACGAGACAAAATTGACAAGAAAGGAGGAAGGTGGAGTCCTATTACACCGGCTCTGATACTCGTCGGATGTGTCAGGGCTTGCAGACGATAATGGATTACAAAGGGAAACCCAGCCTTGAGATGCCCAGTAATGCAAATAACACAACAATTATATACTTATTTAATTTATTTCATAAACAAAGTTATGCAACACCCAATGCACCTCCTCCATGAATGCAAAGAGTGTGCAAAGCTGTCATCAAGGCAAAGGGTGGCTATTTGAAGAATCTAAAATATATTTTGATATGTTTAACACTTTTTTGGTTACTACAAGATTCCATATGTGTTATTTCATAGTTTTGATGTCTTCACCATTATTCTACCATGTAGAAAATAGTAAAAAATTAAGAAAAACCCTTGAATGAGTAGGTGTGTCCAAACCTTTGACTGGTACTGTATATATTTTGTGTATAATATGTAAATGTATATAGTATTATACAGGGCGCATTTGGAAAAGAGACCTAGGTCTCAATGTCTTCCCTGTTAAAATAAAGGTTAAATAAAAAAATATCTTACAAGAGTGCCAAATCCCAGTATCTCCCATTGTCTAATTTACATCACTTTGCATGGCACAAAACATTAAAACAAAAAGGCATATATATAACTTCTCACGCATGCTCGAATCTAATCACCACACCTCAAAACCGTATGATAGGAGCGCAAGCTTGTGTCGCTCGTCTTTGAACTGAATAACAGAATAACAGTTTCCCTGTAAAAAAAAAATATCCATAGCACTTACAGTACAATAAAACATATACAAATCCGTAGCTCTTTATGAACACCTGAAACAATCCAAACATGACAATTTCATTCACACAGTAACATTATTTTAGTCGAGTTCACGTTTTTTTCCCGTCTTTGGTGTCCGTGCTCCCAGGGTTCTGTGGGAACGTCCCGCCCAGGAGAAAGCCACAGATAAGGTGTGTTTGACCCCTGTGATAGCCCAGATATGGTCAGCCATGCAAATAATGTCATAAGTGGTGATTGAGTCATCACACTGGGCCTCAGCCCCAGCAAGTCGCTAGATGCATCTTCATCACTGGCCTTCATCATCGTTCACATTTGTTCATTCTCTCTATTTTTCGACAACACACATACCAACACAACACACACACCAACACAACACACACACCAACACAACACAACACACATACCAACACAACACACACACCAACACAACACAACACACATACCAACACAACACACACACCAACACAACACACACACCAACACAACACAACACACATACCAACACAACACACACACCAACACAACACACATACCAACACAACACACACACACACACACACACACGCATACACACACACACTTTCACACTCATCATATGCTGCTGCTACTCTATTCTTTATTCTTATGATCTATTCTGATGCCTAGTCACTTTACCCTGCCTTTATGTACATACAGTGGGGAAAAAAAGTATTTAGTCAGCCACCAATTGTGCAAGTTCTCCCACTTAAAAAGATGAGAGATGCCTGTAATTTTCATCATAGGTACACGTTAACTATGACAGACAAATTGAGAATTTTTTTTCCAGAAAATCACATTGTAGGATTTTTAATGAATTTATTTGCAAATTATGGTGGAAAATAAGTATTTGGTCACCTACAAACAAGCAAGATTTCTGGCTCTCACAGACCTGTAACTTCTTCTTTAAGAGGCTCCTCTGTCCTCCCCTCGTTTCCTCTATTAATGGCACCTGTTTGAACTTGTTATCAGTATAAAATACACCTGTCCACAACCTCAAACAGTCACACTCCAAACTCCACTATGGCCAAGACCAAAGAGCTGTCAAAGGACACCAGAAACAAAATTGTAGACCTGCACCAGGCTGGGAAGACTGAATCTGCAATAGGTAAGCAGCTTGGTTTGAAGAAATCAACTGTGGGAGCAATTATTAGGAAATGGAAGACATACAACACCACTGATAATCTCCCTCGATCTGGGGCTCCACGCAAGATCTCACCCCGTGGGGTCAAAATGATCACAAGAACGGTGAGCAAAAATCCCAGAACCACACGGGGGGACCTAGTGAATGACCTGCAGAGAGCTGGGACCAAAGTAACAAAGCCTACCATCAGTAACACACTACGCCGCCAGGGACTCAAATCCTGCTGTGTCCCCCTGCTTAAGCCAGTACATGTCCAGGCCCGTCTGAAGTTTGCTAGAGTGCATTTGGATGATCCAGAAGAGGATTGGGAGAATGTCATATGGTCAGATGAAACCAAAATATAACTTTTTGGTAAAAACTCAACTCGTCGTGTTTGGAGTACAAAGAATGCTGAGTTGCATCCAAAGAACACCATACCTACTGTGAAGCAGGGGGGTGGAAACATCATGCTTTGGGGCTGTTTTTTCTGCAAAGGGACCAGGACGACTGATCCGTGTAAAGGAAAGAATGAATGGGGCCATGTATCGTGAGATTTTGAGTGAAAACCTCCTTCCATCAGCAAGGGCATTGAAGATGAAACGTGGCTTGGTCTTTCAGCATGACAATGATCCCAAACACACCGCCCGGGCAACGAAGGAGTGGCTTTGTAAGAAGCATTTCAAGGTCCTGGAGTGGCCTAGCCAGTCTCCAGATCTCAACACCATAGAAAATCTTTGGAGGGAGTTGAAAATCCGTGTTGCCCAGCGACAGCCCCAAAACATCACTGCTCTAGAGGAGATCTGCATGGAGGAATGGGCCAAAATACCAGCAACAGTGTGTGAAAACCTTGTGAAGACTTACAGAAAACGTTTGACCTGTGTCATTGCCAACAAAGGGTATATAACAAAGTATTGAGAAACTTTTTTGTTATTGACCAAATACTTATTTTCCACCATAATTTGCAAATAAATTCATTAAAAATCCTACAATGTGATTTTCTGGAATTTCTTTTCTCATTTTGTCTGTCATAGTTGACGTGTACCTATGATGAAAATTACAGGCCTCTCTCATCTTTTTAAGTGGGAGAACTTGCACAATTGGTGGCTGACTAAATACTTTTTTTCCCCACTGTATCTACCTCAAATACCTCATTCCCCTGCACAATGATCTGGTACTGGTACTCCCGGTATATAGCTTAATTCTTGTGTATTTATTCCTTATGCTACTATTAAAACAATTTAACTCTGCATCGTTGGGAAGGGCTCGTAAGCAAGTATTCCACAGTAAAGTTGTATTCAGCACGTGGAAAATAAAATCTGATGTGGTTATGAGGAGCACTGTCTGCTGAGAGGGTGAAAAACAGAAAGTCATCAACACATCAGTGAGGCCATGGAGAAAGAAAAGAGAGCTTTTCCCACTCTCCTGTTCTGATTTTACTGCCTGTTCGGTTATAGCTTTGGGAGATTAGTGTACGACCACTATACAGTGAGGGAAAAAAGTATTTGATCCCCTGCTGATTTTGTACGTTTGCCCACTGACAAAGACATGATCAGTCTATAATTTTTATGGTAGGTTTATTTGAACAGTGAGAGACAGAATAACAACAAAAAAATCCAGAAAAATGCATGTCAAAAATGTTATAAATTGATTTGCATTTTAATGAGGGAAATAAGTATTTGACCCCTCTGTAAAACATTACTTAGTACTTGGTGGCAAAACCCTTGTTGGCAATCACAGAGGTCAGACGTTTCTTGTAGTTGGCCACCAGGTTTGCACACATCTCAGGAGGGATTTTGTCCCACTCCTCTTTGCAGATCTTCTCCAAGTCATTAAGGTTTCGAGCCTGACGTTTGGCAACTCGAACCTTCAGCTCCCTCCACAGATTTTCTATGGGATTAAAGTCTGGAGACTGGCTAGGCCACTCCAGGACCTTAATGTGCTTCTTCTTGAGCCACTCCTTTGTTGCCTTGGCCGTGTGTTTTGGGTCATTGTCATGCTGGAATACCCATACACGACCCATTTTCAATGCCCTGGCATCGTCCCTTTGCTGCCTATGACCCCAAGAACACCATCCCCCCCTTAGCAGAAAAACACCCCCAAAGCATAATGTTTCCACCTCCATGTTTGACGGTGGGGATGGTGTTCTTGGGGTCATAGGCAGCATTCCTCCTCCTCCAAATACAGCGAGTTGAGTTGATGGCAAAGAGCTCGATTTTGGTCTCATCTGATCACAACACTTTCACCCAGTTCTCCACTGAATCATTCAGATGTTCATTGGCAAACTTCAGACGGCCCTGTATATGTGCTTTCTTGAGCAGGGGGACCTTGCGGGCGCTGCAGGATTTCAGTCCTTCACGGCGTAGTGTGTTACCAATTGTTTTCTTGGTGACTATGGTCCCAGCTGCCTTGAGATCATTGACAAGATCCTCCCGTGTAGTTCTGGGCTGATTCCTCACCGTTCTCATGATCATTGCAACTCCACGAGGTGAGATCTTGCATGGAGCCCCAGGCCGAGGGAGATTGACAGTTATTTTGTGTTTCTTCCATTTGCGAATAATCGCACCAACTGTTATCACCTTCTCACCAAGCTGCTTGGCGATGGTCTTGTAGCCCATTCCAGCCTTGTGTAGGTCTACAATCTTGTCCCTGACATCCTTGGAGAGCTCTTTGGTCTTGGCCATGGTGGAGAGTTTGGAATATGATTGATTGATTGCTTCTGTGGACAGGTGTCTTTTATACAGGTAACACGCTGAGATTAGGAGCACTCCCTTTAATAGTGTGCTCCTAATCTCAGCTCGTTACCTGTATAAAAGACACCTGGGAGCCAGAAATCTTTCTGATTGAGAGGGGGTCAAACACTTATTTCCCTCATTAAAATGCAAATCAATTTATAACATTTTTGACATGCATTTTTCTGGATTTTTGTTGTTGTTATTCTGTCTCTCACTGTTCAAATAAACCTACCATTAAAATTATAGACTGATAATGTCTTTGTCAGTGGGCAAACGTACAAAATCAGCAGGGGATCAAATACTTTTTTCCCTCACTGTATATCATGAAGAATGCAGTGGATATTATCCTCTTAATACCATTATAAAGTCACATTCAACATGGTGGCAGGTAGCCTAGCAGTTAAGGGCGTTGGGACAGTAAACAAAAGGTTACTGGTTCGAGTCCTTGAGCTGACTAGGTGAATAAGCTGCCGATGTGCCCTTGAGCAAGGCACTTAACCCTAACACACTGAGCTATAGGCTAGACACTGCAGAGAGGTTTTATGGATGACAACATTAAACAGATTTGAACAAATCCACAGGCTGTTGTATGGAGGGATAAAAAGGAGATTTGATGTATATCCAGGATCAACTAGAGGGCATGAGACATAATGGGCGGGTGACAGTCTGGCCAGACTAGTTGTGATCCCTGACCTCTACACTTAGAAGTGAAAACAATCATCTGCTCACCAACAGAAAATCTCTTCCAACATGGCGAGTAGACAGAAAACCCACTGTATGTGTATAAAATATATATTTATGTGTTCCTATACTATATACATCTCCAGTTATGAAAAGTATGTGTGTGGTATAGCTGACATTTCTCTGTATATTTGGGTTCATAACATACATGTTTGAGTGAGGGTTTGTTTGTGTGTGTTTGTCTGTTTGTGAGTGCTCCACACAGAGCTGTAGTCTGCCCTGCTTCCCTCGCTGTCACCTCCATTGGGCTTATTGTCTGGACCCCCACAAAGAGCAGAGCAGCCTCTGTTATTAAACCCACTCAGGGGCTGGAGAAGGCGGGCGGGAGGGAGAGCCCATCCGGAGAACACATGGGGGGAGGACTGGAAATGAACCAGCCAGACTGGCGTGACAGCCAGGCACCCAGGAGGAGGGGTAGGCTGGGGGCCGGAGTTACAGACCGGGGGGGGTTGGGTCTGCTCAACGATCTAGCTGTCAATAAAAAAAAAAAAGAGTCAGCAGTACAGGGAGAACTGCAGTACCTTCTGAATGATGCTTCCTGTGCACTGTGCACAGCATCCCCACAGAGAGAATGCCACTGTTCATTACAATGGTCTGTTAAAGAATCTATTCATAATGGCTAACACACAGAGACGTGCAGGTTAACTTGTCTACTGTCTATAGAGAAAAGAGGGAAACGTCTGAAATGCTACTAGAGATAACCCTGGACATAAAAAGCAGCTGGAGCTAGACTCACTTCCCTACAACATCCATTTCCCCCTTTTTCTTATTCTGTTCTTCTCTCCCTTGTGGCTCTGTGATTGTATTTGTACACAGTGTAAGCATTGCCAGCCCAGAGATCTGTGTGGTCTATGAGCATGTCTACACTGTGCTGAGCTGTATTATTGACCAACTGGGCTATAATGTGGTTTAATGGTGAGTGAGATCAGAGGCTAATGTGCAGAGTGGCTAGCTACAGAGTTACTGTCTCCCTAGTGTATGTGTGTGTGTGTGTGTGTGTGTGTGTGTGTGTGTGTGTGTGTGTGTGTGTGTGTGTGTGTGTGTGTGTGTGTGTGTGTGTGTGTGTGTGTGTGTGTGTGTGTGTGTGTGTGTGTGTGTGTGTGTGTGTGTGTGTGTATGTATGTATGTATGTGTGTGTGTGTGTGTGTGTGTGTGTGTGTGTGTATGTGTGTGTGTGCATTAGTGTTAATATAAGAAGGATCGTTTAAAACCATCCCTTCACACGGTCCAGTACTATACTTGTTTTTCATAGGAAAGAACACACACACACACAAACATGTACAGTGAGGGAAAAAAGTATTTGATCCCCTGCTGATTTTGTATGTTTGCCCACTGACAAAGACATGATCAGTCTATAATTTTAATGGTAGGTTTATTTGAACAGTGAGAGACAGAATAACAACAACAAAATCCAGAAAAATGCATGTAAAAAATGTTATAAATTGATTTGCATTTTAATGAGGGAAGTAAGTATTTGACCCCCTCTCAATCAGAAAGATTTCTGGCTCCCAGGTGTCTTTTATACAGGTAACGAGCTGAGATTAGGAGCACACTCTTAAAGGGAGTGCTCCTAATCTCAGCTTGTTACCTGTATAAAAGACACCTGTCCACAGAAGCAATCAATCAATCAGATTCCAAACTCTCCACCATGGCCAAAGAGCTCTCCAAGGATGTCAGGGACAAGATTGTAGACCTACACAAGGCTGGAATGGGCTACAAGACCATCGCCAAGCAGCTTGGTGAGAAGGTGACAACAGTTGGTGCGATTATTCGCAAATGGAAGAAACACAAAAGAACGGTCAATCTCCCTCGGCCTGGGGCTCCATGCAAGATCTCACCTCGTGGAGTTGCAATGATCATGAGAACGGTGAGGAATCAGCCCAGAACTACACGGGAGGATCTTGTCAATGATCTCAAGGCAGCTGGGACCATAGTCACCAAGAAAACAATTGGTAACACACTACGCCGTGAAGGACTGAAATCCTGCAGCCCCCGCAAGGTCCCCCTGCTCAACAAAGCACATATACAGGGCCGTCTGAAGTTTGCCAATATTAAAAACATCTGAATGATTCAGTGGAGAACTGGGTGAAAGTGTTGTGGTCAGATGAGGCCAAAATGGAGCTCTTTGGCATCAACTCAACTCGCCGTGTTTGGAGGAGGAGGAATGCTGCCTATGACCACAAGAACACCATCCCCACCGTCAAACATGGAGGTGGAAACATTGTGCTTTGGGGGTGTTTTTCTGCTAAGGGGACAGGACAACATCACCGCATCAAAGGGACGATGGACGGGGCCATGTACCGTCAAATCTTGGGTGAGAACCTCCTTCCCTCAGCCAGGGCATTGAAAATGGGTCGTGGATGGGTATTCCAGCATGACAATGACCCAAAACACATGGCCAAGGCAACAAAGGAGTGGCTCAAGAAGAAGCACATTAAGGTCCTGGAGTGGCCTAGCCAGTCTCCAGACCTTAATCACATAGAAAATCTGTGGAGGGAGCTGAAGGTTCGAGTTGACAAACATCAGCCTCGAAACCTTAATGACTTGGAGAAGATCTGCAAAGAGGAGTGGGACAAAATCCCTCCTGAGATGTGTGCAAACCTGGTGGCCAACTACAAGAAACATCTGACCTCTGTGATTGCCAACAAGGGTTTTGCCACCAAGTACTAAGTCATGTTTTGTAGAGGGGTCAAATACTTATTTCCCTCATTAAAATGCAAATCAATTTATAACATTTTTGACATGCGTTTTTCTGGATTTTTTTGTTGTTATTCTGTCTCTCAATGTTCAAATAAACCTACCATTAAAATTATAGACTGATCATTTCTTTGTCAGTGGGCAAACATACAAAATCAGCAGGGGATCAAATACTTTTTTCCCTCACTGTACACATTTCTAGGTAAGCCTGTATGCAGAGCCTGTATTGCACACAGACAGACTGGAACATCTATAAAGTTGTCCTCTCCCCTGCCCTGTCTCTGCCCTCTGGTGAGGGTTTGTGGGAGTCTCCAACACATTCCAGAATAGACTGCTCTGGTATCCATAAAGCACAGATGACGAATGCCAAATATTCCACCTGTGCTTCCCTCACTAGATAAAATTAATCAACTACCCTCCTCTCTATATCATGTGTTCTCTGTAGGCTACCGCATGAATCACCTGACTACTGCAGCACAAGAGTCAGTAAATGCCTGTTAATTAAATTAATAACCAGCATCAGGAGGTCAACTCAGTTCTGAATCACTGCTGACATCTTACATAACCTTGAGCATGTTGAGTTTAATAAAATTATGATTTGTAAGTATCATAAGGTGAGATACTGAATGTAAAATTCAAAGCTAGGCAGTCATTGGATTGAAACACTGGGAAGAAAGGCTGAGGTGGGTCCTTGCGACATGGGGCCATGCATTATCATGCTGAAACATGAGGTGATGGCGGTGGACGAATGGTACGACAATGGGCCTCAGGATCTCGTCACGGTATCTCTGTGCATTCAAATTGCCATCAATAAAATGCAATTGTGTTATTTTTCCGTAGCTTATGCCTGCCCATACCATAACCCCATCGCCACCATGGAGCACTCTGTTCACAACGTTGACATCAGTAAGCCACTCACCCACACAACGCCATACAAGCTGTCTGCCATCTGCCCTGTACAGTTGAAACTGGGATTCATCCGTGAATTGCACACTTCTCCAGCGTGTCAGGTCAAGACCTTGGTGAGGACGACAAGCACGCAGATGAGCTTCCCTGACACTGTTTCTGACAGTTTGTGGAGAAATTATTTGGTTGTGCAAACCCACAGTTTCATCAGCTGTCCGGGTGGCTGGTCTCAGACGATCCCGCAGATAAAGAAGCCGGATGTGGAGGTCCTGGGCTGGAGTGGTTACACGTGGTTTGTGGTTGTGAGGCCAGTTGGACGTCCTGCCAAATTCTCTAAAACGACGTTGGAGGCGGCTTATGGTAGAGAAATTATCATTAAATTCTCTGGCAACAGCTCTGGTGGACATTCCTGCAGTCAGCATGCCAATTGCACGCTCCCTCAAAACTTGCATTGTGTTGTGTGACAAAACTGCACATTTTAGAGTGGCCTTTTATTGTCCCCAGCACAAGGTGCACCTGTGTAATGGTCATGCTGTTTAATCAGAGTCTTGATATGCCACACCTGTCAGGTGGCTAGATTATCTTGGCAAATGAGAAATGCTCACTAACAGGGATGTAAACAAATTTGTGCACAAACTTTGAGATAAATAAGCTTTTTGTGTGTATGGAAAATCTCTGGAATATTTTATTTAATCTCATGAAACATGGGACCAACACTTTATATGTTGCGTTTATATTTTTGTTCAGTATAGTATTCATGACTCTACCAGAATTGGAAATAACTATAACTAATAATAATATAATAACTATAATAGAGCCAGTTGTCTGCAACCTACAGGCATAGAGCCTCAGACCTCTTAGACTTCTCCCACTGGATCCTTCAGACATGCTGATTTACCCACTTCCCCAAGCCACTCTCAGACTCACAAACAGAGGACAAGGAGGAAAGGGTTTGAGATAGAGAGGGAGGGAGGGAGAGAGAGAGAGACAGATAGCTTTTACCATCAATTTGCCTCCTTCCCATGTATAGTCTATAGTGACAGATCCCTCCATGCTGCCATCCATGCTAACCTTGGAGGGTGTCCCCAGAGAACTCACTGTGTCCCTGTCCTCAGGACCTGGGGGAAGAGGGTTGGTCTCCCGGGGAAAGCTCCACAGAGAGGTGTGTGTATTAAGTATCGATGGGTATAGAGTGAACATCTGTCTCTCTGCTCTGCCATAAACAACCTCTCCCTCAACGTGAGCAAGACAAAGGAACTGATCATGGACTACAGGAAAAGGAGGGCCGAGCACGCCCCCATTCACATTGACAGGACCTGTAGTGGAGCGGGTCGAGAGCTTCAAGTTCCTTGGTGGCCACATCACTAAGGACCTATCATGGTCCAAACACACCAATACAGTCATGAAGAGGGCACGACAACACCTATTCCCCCTCAGGAGGCTGAAGATATCTGGCATGGGACCTCAGATCCTCAACAAGTTATACAGCTGCACCATTGAGAGTATCCTGACTGGTTGCATCACCGCTTGATATGGCAACTGCTCGGCCTCCGACCGCAAGGCGCTACAAAGGGTAGTTCATACGGCCCAGTACATCACTGGAGCTGAGCTTCCTGCCATCCAGGACCTCTATACCAGGCGGTGTCAGAGGAAGGCCCTAAAAGTTGTCAAAGACTCCAGCCACCCAAGTCATAGACTGTTCTCTCTGCTACCACACGGCAAGCGGTACTGGAGTGCCAAGTCTGGGACCAATGTAGTCTGGCTCGATGTCCACTCACTGGACTCTAGCCACACACTCACACATACTACACTGACACTCCAACACACAGACACACACACATGCATACTGACCCCGCACGCACGCACGCACACGCACACGCACACGCACACACACATGCACACACACACACACACACACACACACACACACACACACACACACACACACACACACACACAGTGATGGAAAAAGTACCCAATTGTCATACTTGAGTAAAAGTAAAGATACCTCAATAGAAAATGACTCAAGTAAAAGTCACCCATTAAAATACTAATTGAGTAAAAGTATAAAAGTATTTGGTTTTGAAATATACTTAAGTATCAAAAGTAAAAGTAAAGGTATAAATAATTTCAAATTCCTTATTTTAAGCAAACCAGACGGCATCATTTTCGTGTTATTATTTACGGATATCCAGGGGCACACTCCAACACTCAGACATCATTTACAAAACGAAGCATTTGTGTTTAGTGAGTCCACCAGATCAGAGGCAGTTGACAAAGGATGTTCTTTTGGTTAAGTGCGTGAATTAGACCAATTTCCTGTCCTGCTAAGCATTCAAAATGTAACAAGTACTTTTGGGTGTCAGGCTAAATGTATGTAGTAAAAAGTATATTATTTTATTTTGGAATGTAGTGAAGTAAAAGTAAAAGTTGTGAAAGGTATACATAGTAGAGTACATTTACCTCAAAAAACTACTTAAGTAGTATTTTAAAGTATTTTTAATTAAGTACATTACACCCCTGCACACACACACACACACACACACACACACACACACACACACACACACACACAAACACATACATTCAATGAATAAGTTCCACAGACATGTGACTAACAGAAATTGTGACTTTTTGTCAAAATCAAAAGTAACAGTCAGTATCTGGTGTGGCCACCAGCTGCATAAAGTACTGCTGTGCATCTCCTCCTCATGGACTGCACCAGATTTGCCAGTTCTTGCTGTGAGATGTTACCCCACTCTTCCACCAAGACACCTGCAAGTTCCCGGACATTTCTTGGGGGAATGGCCCTAGCCCTCACCCTCCCATCCAACAGGTTCCAGACGTGCTCAATGGGATTGAGATCCGGGCTCTTCACTGGCAATGGCAGAACACTGACATTCCTGTCTTGCAGGAAATCACGCACAGAACAAGCAGTATGGCTGGTGGCATTGTCATGCTGGAGGGTCATGTCAGGATGAGCCTGCAGGAAGGGTACCACATGAGGGAGGAGGATGTCTTCCCTGTAACGCACAGCGTTGAGATTGCCTGCAATGACAACAAGCTCAGTCCGATGATGCTGTGACACACCCTATACCAGACTATGACGGACCCTCCACCTCCAAATCGATCCCGCTCCAGAGTACAGGCCTCGGTGTAAAGCTCATTCCTTCGACGATAAACGCGAATCCGACCATCACCCCTGGTGAGACAAAACTGCGACTCGTCAGTGAAGAGCACTTTTTGCCAGTCCTGTCTGGTCCAGCGACGGTGGGTTTGTGCCCATAGGCGACGTTGTTGCCGGTGATGTCTGGTGAGGACCTGCCTTACAACAGGCCTACAAGCCCTCAGTCCAGCCTCTCTCAGCCTATTGCGGACAGTCTGAGCACTGATGGAGGGATTGTGCGTTCCTGGTGTAACTCGGGCAGTTGTTGTTGCCATCCTGTACCTGTCCTGCAGGTGTGATGTTCGGATGTACCAATACTGTGCACGTGTTGTTACACGTGGTCTGCCACTGCGAGGACGATCAGCTGTCTGTCCTATCTCCCTGTAGCGCTGTCTTAGGCGTCTCACAGTACGGACATTGCAATTTATTTCCCTGGCCACATCTACAGTCCTCATGCCTCCTTGCAGCATGCCTAAGGCACATTCACGCAGATGAGCAGGGAACCTGGGCATCTTTCTTTTGGTGTTTTTCAGTCAGTAGAAAGGCCTCTTTAGTGTCCTAAGTTTTCTTAACTGTAACCTTAATTGCCTACTGTCTGTAAGCTGTTAGTGTCTTAAAGACCGTTCCACATGTGCATGTTCATTAATTGTTTATGGTTCATTGAACAAGCATATGAAACAGTGTTTAACCTTTTACAATGAAGATCTGTGAAGTTATTTGGAATTTTACGAATTATCTTTGAAAGACAGGGTCCTGAAAAAGTGACGTTTCTTTTTTTTGCTGAGTTTACATATTACCTCAATTACTGTACCTCGACTAACCCGTAGCCCTGCACATTGACTCGGTAACGGTACCCCCTGTACAGTATATAACCTTGTTGTTGTTATTTTATTGTGTTACTATTTTTCCTTTAGTTTATTTAGCAAATGTTTCTTACTTACTTTGTAAAAAATCTGCATTGTTGGTTAAGGGCTCATAAGTAAGCATTTCACTGTAAGGTTGTATTCGGTACATGTGACAAATACAATTTTATTTGATTATGCTGCCTCTCAAATAAATAGGGTGAAAAGGGCACTTGAACTGGTTTAGTTTGCCTCCATCTTGATACAATGCCTTCTTGTCTATAGTTCAGACAGACATGTTATTGTAGATATGATAGCTTATTGACAGTGTTACACCTCTGTATCACGTGTCATTGCAGTGTAACAGGTTATTGGCTGTGAGTTTGCACTTCATAATGTTGTGTTATTGCAGAGTGGAACAGCTTTTTGACTGTGTATTCATGCATCACAATGACAGGTTATTACAGAATTACAGATCTCACTGACTGACTGGCTGGCTGCTGGTGTTATGAGGCTGCTGAAATCTAGTCGCTTATTTCTGACCAAATACACAAATACTAAAAATGTGATGCCTTTTTCTGCAGCACCTGAGGCTTTTTTATATTTTTTACGGACAGTTTTCACTACTGAGTGAGAACCCAACACAGCTGTCACAAGTAGTGTTTGGCACTCTTTTAGCTGTCTGGGTTCCTTTGAGGATTAGCTGATTAGCTGATTTCACGCTCTAATCAGACAGACAGCAATAGTCCAATGACTTCAGTCACATCACATAAATCTGACTAGGAGAGTCCTGCCTTAGGGCACACACAGGCAATAAATACTCCCATGCGCCCTTACAGCAGCCTTGCTGGTAGGTCATTGAGGAGTAGGTTGTTTCTACTTTACCATTACTGTTCTTGTCTGCCTCATTATCTAGAATATGAAGATGATCATCAACCCGCTGGTCACCATGAATATGCTAGTGAGGTCCCTGAAGGGGTCCCACTCTGAGCCCATTGTCAGACCCTTGCTATCAGATGAATAATTCCCCAGTGAACAGGCCAGGCCGTGGGATGGGAAGCCTGGCCTAGCGCCACCAGCACCAGCGAGCCCCTGTCCTTCAGGGTAGATGGATACCTGATGCTGCCAGCGGGAAGCTGTTCACAGTGCTGTGGAGGCATCTCTTTGCTACCACAGCTTCTGGATCCCCTTACAAGGGCTGGCCACTGGCCGCAATGTAGCACTGCTCCAAGAACAAACTATTCCTGTCTACAACAGCTGAACTCTGTTGTCCATCAGTGTTCAGATATGATCCTGTCTTTAAATATGTGCTCCAAATACAGATCATATATAGGACCCAGGAGTTTTTATTGATCCTCTGATCTAACCAGGAAGAACTCTAGTACAGTATTAAGAGTTTTTTCCTGGTCAGGTCATAAGGTCAGGAAAAACTTGCCCTACCCATATAGAGTGACTGACCTCCCTTGCCAGGTCTCCCTCTGTGTGTGTATGTGTGTGTGCTGGACCATGCTGTACCCATCCTGAGCCTATGATCTCACTCTGTCTGCACTCCAACCATCTGGAGGCTGAACTGAAGCCCTGCAATATGGTCACCACAGCAACCATTAACGCGCCACTGTTTCCATCAGGAAGAACAGGCTTCAGTTGAATTTCCCTCTGCCGTCTACAAAGGGTTCAGCATAGCCTACCTACACTAATTGACAACACAGTCAAAACGTGTACAGTGCCAACACAGAAGAACACACTCATTTTCTGATTGAAAGACACTCAATGACAACAGAGTGTGTTAGTGGAGCAGCAGATCAGATCAACAACAACGTGCCGCGCGTGAGGCGGGAGCAGCAATAGGCCTCGTACCTGTGTGTGTGTGTGTGTGTGTGTGTGTGTGTGTGTGTGTGTGTTTGTCTGGGATTACCCTTTAAGGTTGAGGGCAGCTCTAATCCCAGGATTATTACTGAGACACAGACACGTGAGGGGGACCTGGTCTAACTGCTCTTGATATAAACCCCACCCACACGGGACTAACCCTGATCACACTATAAACCTCTGAAAGCTGGAGGATGGAGAACTACAGCTTTCACAATACAGACTCACACAGGGCATTGTGAGCATCATTCATACAGGTACATCCTCTCACCCACCAATTGCTTCCCTGTTCTCGAAGACAGGAACACAGGTAAAGGGAAGTTTACAGTGTAAACCTCTCATTTTGCTCCACCTGCGTTTGTCAATTTAACAGCATTCTATTATTCTCTTCTGTACCTCCTGTTGTATCATTCCATTATGAGCACAATGGGCTCCCTTACAGACTGCTTTTTCATGCCTCTGTCTGTCAACACTGAGCTGGATCATAAAACAGTATGATGTCCCCATCAGTAGGAGTTGAGTCATCTCCATCGTAGGCGTACTGTAGTGTACATACGTACACATTCCATTCATAATCCAGAAATGGGCTGTAGACAGCTGCCAATACCAGCAAGCTTTCTTGCAACCCCTAAACAACGCCCACACACCCTCTCTGAACTCAGCAGGCAGCACGCTCACGACTGTCCCTTCAATGTCCATCTCCTCCTCTAGCCTCTGTTTATGAGTCTGCTATGTCTTTAACCAGCCTTACTGCTAGTTTTTGGACAAACCAACACAACTGAATAGAATAGACCCCTGTGCTGCTGCACAATGTTCAGTGAACCACTGGGACTTTGATTGAAGGTCAGATCACAAATTACATGCAATCTGGGGGAAAGGAATTTCATCCTGTAAATCTGAGCGGGAAACTGGAAATAGAAAACTCTGTTTTACTCTTACAGTTTACAGTTGCTCCATTGTTATTTCTTTGATGAACTTGGTAAGTGCACCTCTATATCAACTAGTCAATACTGACCAGGCAAACAGTCAATAGCCCTGGGTCATACTACCCTTTATTCACATCACTGACAACCTTTTGATCCTCAGTGGCATGGGCACCCGCAAACCCACCACGCCAACCTGTGGTTGGTAACCTCCTGTTCCCACGCCTCCAGTGAACCTGCTGCGTGCCAGTACATTCCTCCCACTGCCCACACTCCACCCCGAGCCAGGCTCTGAGAATGTACCAAACAAGCCACGCACCAGGCTGGCTGTTTCACAGAAACAAGAAATCACAGCAGCTCTCAGAACACTAACAGGATGAAAGACATGGAGAAAGACTTGGCTAGAGAAGAGATTCAGAGTCTGCTCTAACAGTGGGTGATCTGTGTTGCCTCAGAGCAGGTGTTTTGTCTCGTGATCTGACATGGCATGCAGTGCTCCGAGCTGAGAGAGAGAACGCCATTCAGAACCCTGCCCAGAACATACACCTGCACAGCAGATGTTCCTAGCAGTACTCACACTCTGCCTACTTTCCTCATCCCTTTCTCTCTCACTCCTCTAGCTCTGTTATCCTAATATATACGCTACATGGCCAAAAGTATGTGGATTCGGCTATTTCAGCCACACCCTGTGCTGACAGGTGTATAAAATCGAGCACACCGCCATGCAATCTCCATAGACAAACATTGGAAGTAGAATGGCCCGTACTGAAGAGCTCAGTGACTTTCAACGTGGCACCGTCATAGGATGCCACCTTTCCAACAAGTCAGTTTGTCAAATTTCTGTCCTGCTAGAGCTGCCCTGGTCAACTGGAAATGTCTAGGAGCAACAACGGCTCAACCGCAAAGTGGTAGGCCACACAAGCTCACAGAACGGGACTGCCGAATGCTGAAGCGTGTTACGCGTAAAAATCGTCTGTCCTCGGTTGCAACACTCAATAACGAGATCCAAAGCCAGAAATCTTGCTTGTTTGTAGGTGACCAAATACTTATTTACCACCATAATTTGCAAATAAATTCATTAAAAATCCTACAATGTGATTTTCTGGATTTTTTTTCCTCATTTTGTCTGTCATAGTTGACGTGTACCTATGATGAAAATTACAGGCCTCTCTCATCTTTTTAAGTGGGAGAACTTGCACAATTGGTGGCTGACTAAATACTTTTTTTCCCCACTGTATAAGCGGGGACACGATCAATGTGGGCACCGTCCAATGTACAGTACTAGTCAAAGGTTTGGACACACCTACACATTCAAGGGTTTTTCTTTATTTTTACTATTTTCTACATTGTAGAATAATAGTGAAGACATCAAAACTATGAAATAACACATATGGAATCATATAGTAACCAGAAGAGTGTTAAACAAATCAAAATATATTTTATATTTCAGATTCTTCAAATAGCCACCCTTTGCCTTGATGACAGCTTTGCACACTCTTGGCATTTTCTCGACCAGCTTCCCCTGGAATGCTTTTCCAACAGTCTTGAAGGAGTTCCCACATATGCTAAGCACTTGTTGGCAGCTTTTCCTTCACTCTGCGGTCCGACTCATCCCAAATCATCTCAGTTGGGTTGAGGTCGGGGGATTGTGGAGGCCAGGTCATCTGATGCAGCACTCCATCACTCTCCTTCTTGCTAAAATAGCCCTTACATAGCCTGGAGGTGTGTTGGGTCATTGTCCTGTTGAAAAACAAATTATAGTCCCACTAAGCCCAAACCAGATGAGATGGCGTATCGCTGCAGAATGCTGTGGTAGCCATGCCTTGAATTATAAATAAATCACAGACAGTGTCACCAGCAAAGCACCCCCACACCATAACACCTCCTCCTCCATGCTTTACGGTGGGAACCTCACATGCGTAGATCATCCGTTCACCCACACCGTGTCTCACAAAGACATGGCGGTTGGAACCAAAAATCTCAAATTTGGACTCATCGGGCCAAAGGACAAATTTCCACCGGTCTAATGTCCATTGCTCGTGTTTCTTGGCTCAAGCAGGTATTTTCTTCTTATTGGTGTCCTTTAGTAGTGGTATCTTTGCAGCAATTCGACCATGAAAGCCTGATTCACACAGTCACCTCTGAACAGTTGATGTTGAGATGTGTCTGTGACTTGAACTCTGTGAAGCATTTATTTGGGCTGCAATTTCTGGGTCTTCCATTCCTGTGGCAGTCCTCGTGAGAGCCAGTTTCATCATAGTGCTTGATGGTTTTTGTGACTGCACTTGAAGAAACTTTCAAAGTTATTGGAATTGTCCATATTGACTGACCTTCATGTCATAAAGTAATGATGGACTGTCGTTTCTCTTTGCTTATTTGAGCGGTTCTTGCCATAATATGGACTTGGTCTTTTACCAAATAGGGCTATCTTCTGTATACCCCCCCTACCTTGTCACAACACAACTGATTGGCATTAAGAAGGAAATAAATTCCACAAATTAACTTTTAAGAAGGCACACTTGTTAATTGAAATGCATTCTAGGTGACTACCTCATGAAGCTGATTGAGAGAATGCCAAGAGTGTGCAAAGGTGTCATCAAGGCAAAGGGTGGCTATTTGAAGAATCTCAAATATAAAATATATTTTAATTTATTTAACACTTTTTTGGTTACTACATGATTCCATATGTGTTATTTCATAGTTGTGATGTCTTCACTATTATTCTACAGTGTAAACAATAGTACAAATAAAGAAAAACCCTTGAATGAGTAGGTGTGTCCAAACTTTTGACTGGTAGTGTACATATGCATAAATCATCAGATACATTTGTAAGCTTTTGCATTAAGCGTGCAAATACAGCAGGATTGTGGGGGCATACATTCACTCGCTCACCATCTCCCTCCCAGTCCTACACATAACACAAATGCATTCCCAGGCACACACACACACACACACACAACAGTATCTTCAATGTACACACACACACACACACACACACTGAGTTGCTCCTAGGTGTATTGAGCAGCTGCTACAGCCTCAGTTGAGCGTGTGCTGGGTGAACACAAGGGAATCTCTCTGACTATGCTAAAAACAGCAGCACAGCCAATGGGCTTTGCACCAGCATGCCAACCCACAATAACACCACTGATACACTACCTAAAGCACACCTGCATGACTACATCGGAGCACGGTATGAATTTGCATATTGTTTTGAATGTAGTAGCAGTGTATGGTTGTGTTTGTGCATGTGTGTGGGTAAGGACGATGGGGGGGTTGACTTTTAATGTTAGCTAGAGGAGCTCTTACTGGAGGCATGTTCAGGGCCCTCTCTGGAGAGAGTGAGCAGAGAAAATAAAACCCTTTCTTCCCTCTTTCCCTTCTCCCTCTTTGTATCTCTATATCTCTCTTTTTCCTCCCTCCTCAGCCTTTCTTTCGATGTGAATTAGCCGATTAAAGCCCCAGCTTGTAAAGCAGTCTGCTGAAATAAATCTTCAATGAAGTAGATTTAGCAACCACAAACAATGTCTTATTTTCACTCATCTACACTTCTCGGACTCAGCTATAGCCCAGCTAATTCCCCAGACCTTTGCTACTGGCCTCTTGTGAATGTACCGAGAGATTGTGGAGGGACATGGTAGCTAGAAGAGAATGGCAAGGATGGGCTAGTGGATTCACTGGGCTGACAGACACCATAGGTGTTTTGTGCTGGGATTATGGGTGAGGATGGAGGTGAGTGCTGGATCCCATCTGTATGGAATCACATTAGCCAGCCTGTCAATTGCCACTCTGTGAGATGAGCTCATGCTAAAAGCCCCATCAATCTCATCAGTGTTTCGGTGAACCAGCAGCACTCTGTGACATTAATGTCCCATGGAGGGGGAGTGGAGGAGGGAGGATCTGATCAGAGACTTTAAATGGCTCTACCAGCACAATGTGTCCATCATGACAGTAATGTGTCAATGGACCAAAGCTCTGTCATGTAGCAACCTCTGGGGGGAGGTTGGATAAGAGTCAATCTCTGGAAAGCAGCTTATTGGGCCTGATGGGCCAGTTGTGCTAGTCAGAGTTGTTGGCCAGTTTCCTAGGCGTGGTCCTAGACTAGTATCACCACTACCTGCACTCTGTTAGTATCAATACAACCTTTATATTAAGCTAGGCACAGACAGGGACTCCACCCCCATGTAGACTCTCACCATCTGATATGATTGTCCATAGTCCTCTGAGGTTATTATTCAAATATGCCATGTGTACTGTACTGTATGGCAAGGATCGATGGTCTCTCCAGAGATGAAAGGGAGATGAGAGATAGAATACAAAGAGAGAGAAAAGTAAGCGAGTAAGGTTGAGCATAAAGCAGTTAAAGTGAATGAAGAGCACTGCTCTAATGATTTGCTACTTATTTGCTCAACAAAAAAAAGAAGAGAGAAATAGAAAACTTGTGAGCGAAAAAGCCATTACTGTGGAAAAATGACATTCCTTCCATGGAGAAGATGAAGCTGTAATCACGTAGCGCCAGGCCCTGCATGGGTATGTCTGTAACAGTGATAAGCCCTCTCTGGAAATGGGTATGTCTGTAACAGCGATAAGCCCTCTCTGGAAATGGGTATGTCTGTAACAGCGATAAGCCCTCTCTGGAAATGGGTATGTCTGTAACAGCGATAAGACCTCTCTGGAAATGGGTATGTCTGTAACAGCGATAAGACCTCTCTGGAAATGGGTATGTCTGTAACAGCGATAAGCCCTCTCTGGAAATGGTTATGTCTGTAACAGCGATAAGCCCTCTCTGGAAATGGGTATGTCTGTAACAGTGATAAGCCCTCTCTGGAAATGGGTATGTCTGTAACAGCGATAAGCCCTCTCTGGAAATGGGTATGTCTGTAACAGCGATAAGACCTCTCTGGAAATGGGTATGTCTGTAACAGCGATAAGCCCTCTCTGGAAATGGTTATGTCTGTAACAGCGATAAGCCCTCTCTGGAAATGGGTATGTCTGTAACAGCAATAAGCCCTCTCTGGAAATGGGTATGTCTGTAACAGCGATAAGCCCTCTCTGGAAATGGGTATGTCTGTAACAGCAATAAGCCCTCTCTGGAAATGGGTATGTCTGTAACAGCAATAAGCCATCTCTGGAAATGGGTATGTCTGTAACAGCGATAAGCCCTCTCTGGAAATGGGTATGTCTGTAACAGCAATAAGCCCTCTCTGGAAATGGGTATGTCTGTAACAGCAATAAGCCCTCTCTGGAAATGGGTATGTCTGTAACAGCGATAAGCCCTCTCTGGAAATGGGTATGTCTGTAACAGCAATAAGCCCTCTCTGGAAATGGGTATGTCTGTAACAGCAATAAGCCCTCTCTGGAAATGGGTATGTCTGTAACAGCAATAAGCCCTCTCTGGAAATGGGTATGTCTGTAACAGCGATAAGCCCTCTCTGGAAATGGGTATGTCTGTAACAGCGATAAGCCCTCTCTGGAAATGGGTATGTCTGTAACAGCAATAAGCCCTCTCTGGAAATGGGTATGTATGTAACAGCAATAAGCCCTCTCTGGAAATGGGTATGTCTGTAACAGCAATAAGCCCTCTCTGGAAATGGGTATGTCTGTAACAGCGATAAGCCCTCTCTGGAAATGGGTATGTCTGTAACAGCGATAAGCCCTCTCTGGAAATGGGTATGTCTGTAACAGCAATAAGCCCTCTCTGGAAATGGGTATGTCTGTAACAGCGATAAGCCCTCTCTGGAAATGGGTATGTCTGTAACAGCAATAAGCCCTCTCTGGAAATGGGTATGTCTGTAACAGCGATAAGCCCTCTCTGGAAATGGGCATGTCTGTAACAGTGATAAGCCCTCTCTGGAAATGGGTATGTCTGTAACAGCGATAAGCCCTCTCTGGAAATGGGTATGTCTGTAACAGCGATAAGCCCTCTCTGGAAATGGGTATGTCTGTAACAGCGATAAGCCCTCTCTAGAAATGGATATGTCTGTAACAGCGATAAGCCCTCTCTGGAAATGGGTATGTCTGTAACAGCGATAAGCCCTCTCTGGAAATGGGTATGTCTGTAACAGCGATAAGCCCTCTCTGGAAATGGGTATGTATGTAACAGCGATAAGCCCTCTCTGGAAATGGGTATGTCTGTAACAGCGATAAGCCCTCTCTGGAAATGGGCATGTCTGTAACAGCGATAAGCCCTCTCTGGAAATGGGTATGTCTGTAACAGCGATAAGCCCTCTCTGGAAATGGGTATGTCTGTAACAGCAATAAGCCCTCTCTGGAAATGGGTATGTCTGTAACAGCGATAAGCCCTCTCTGGAAATGGGTATGTCTGTAACAGCAATAAGCCCTCTCTGGAAATGGGTATGTCTGTAACAGCGATAAGCCCTCTCTGGAAATGGGTATGTCTGTAACAGCGATAAGCCCTCTCAGGAAATATGTATTTCTGTTCCCCTCAAAACATGGTTTTTACAAATAGATCCTTTGAGAAAGCTACGCTAGAGAGAGAGAGGGAGAGAGAGAGAGAGAGAATGAGAGAAAGAAGAGAGAAAGAGAGGGAGAGAGAGGGAGAGAGCTGAGCTGAGCTTGAAAACCAGGGGCTAATCTGCCTTCTTATTCTCCTTTAAATATAAATACTTCCAGGCATAACTCATGAAGATTTCACTACCAGCATAGTATAATCTTAAAAAGAAGAAGAAAAAAAACACTAGCACATGCTAACTAAACTAAATGAAACTGCATTTTGATGAGGGAACAAACATATTTCCTGTTACCCTACGGTTAGTAATTGGAACTATAGCCACTCACTTAGCCAGTTGAAAGGCTGACAGGACACTAAAGAGCATCCCCCATAAGAACAGGAAGTAGCTATGTTGTCAGTCGGTGGCAGCAGAACAGAAAAACTCCTGCTGAGTGAACAAATAGAGCTCAAAGATTCTGATTGCTTTTGTCTCCAGAGCCATTCAAATTAATGATCAGAGCTTTGTCTGTAAGCAGGTGTGCTGGATCTCCTGGAGCATACATGGATGATGGCTTCCTGTTTATATACAGATAAACAGAAAAATATTCACTGTGCAAGCTATGGCTTTGTTATTCAACTAGGCCTTTCTTCCACACATATACTGCAGATGCTGTAGATGAGAACAGGTAGCAAACAGTGAGATGGATTGGAAAAAGATCTCATTACTATGAACTTCCTCTAGCAGTCTCTTTCTCTCCTTCTCATTCTATTTCTGCTTCAATTTCTCACTTTGCATCTCCATCTCTCCATTTCTGGGTTTCTCTCTTCAAGTCCCAAGGATCTCATTAGCTACATTCCTCGCTCTCCTGGTCTGTGCTGAACGCATGGCGTCCTCTAAGCTTCACTCCCCCAGCCACCAACCCACAAAGCCATACCTCTCAGTGCAGCTCACAAATAGCATTTCTATTGCTCTTCCTGAAATGTACTATTCCTGTGTGTCACTCTAAGCATCCACGTCATCTTTGTCCATCCAGTGTTATTGCTCCCACCCACACCTGTGTTGACCTCATCTCAGGCCCCAGCAGGGAGGGCTCTGTGCTCCCCACAATGACAGGCAGAGCCAGGCCTTGGCCCTGGTGCTGATGCAGCAGGAGTCACTCCCACAGAGAGCCATGGATAGAGAGGCAAAGCTGCACAGCCTATCTCTATTCTGACTGACACATAGCACAGTAAACCATTAGAGCTTCAGCGATCACACAGAGGGGGGTTGAACTACAGGGCACTACAGGGAATCTCCTCTCTCCTCTCTACCCACAGCTAAAGATGGTTAACTACAATACCCATCTATCCCCACTAGCCTGTATAACATTGTGAGCCTGATGGATAATTATATAAAGTGCTAATTGAGTCATGGATTCCATCCTGTAGCAATCACAAAGCAGCTGTACTTGGCTAATAAAGAAGGGTAATAATGGGAATTTCATTTAAGCTCTTTTCTTTGTTACAAAATAAAACAGAGCTGATTATGGAAATCTAAAACTGGGAACAATAGCAGCCATTCTCCAGATTAACATTTCCAAATGAATTATGCAAACAAACAAAACAATAAAACAACATAACATAGAAATATTAGACTATAAACAATAGGGGAGCAACTTTTAAAAGCATTAGTGGCCAATTTCCGGAATGCAGAATTGGTTTTGATCAAACTCACTGACCGTAATGGGGCATTAGGAATGGAGGGATAGAGACAGCGATAAAGAGCTGGAAACAGACCGGGGGAGAGCGGTGAGAAGGACAAAGTGTGTGGTGGGGAAGAGAGGGGAGCATCTGAGGTATAGTGTGTTTCAGGGCAGGCAGAGTGACATAAGGGTGAGGAGTCAGCCCCAGCCCCAGCCCCAACTCCAGCTCCAGCCCCAACTCCATCTCCATCTCCAGCCCTAGCCCCAACTCCATCTCCAGCCCTAGCCTTAGCTCCATCCCCAGCTCCAGCTCCACCCCCAGCTCCAGCTCCATCCCCAGCTCCAGCTCCAGCCTTAGCCCCAGCTCCATCTCCTCTCAGCACAGCACTCTGTCTCTGCATTCCTGAGGGCTGGCACAGCACCAGACAGCCCCACCCACTGAGGCAGGCCAGACTGGCAACAATGAGCAGAGCCCCAGACACTCATCCCCTCACAATACAAACAACAACGTCATCACCATCACCACTCTGACTGACTCTCATACTTTCATTATCAGTCACAGTAAGAAACAGAGCTGTCAACAGCAGAACCATTATCGCTAACAATTGCACAACAACATAAGACATAACACAGTATTTAATCATGAACACACACTACACACTGCACTACACTAGAATTTTCTGCTAGCTCACCTCGAAACTCATTTTCATGATTGACAACTGATTTAAAACACATCAACAGTGCCTATAACAAACAAGCATCAACAGTAGCACTGGCAAACAACTCACTTACACAGTGACAAGGCCACTTCAACAGTCAACAGGCATTGGAACAATATATTATTTTACCTTTATTTAACTAGGCAAGTCAGTTAATTAAGAACAAATTCTTATTTACAATGACGGCCTACCCCGGCCAAACACGGACGACGCTGGGCCAATTGTGCGCCGCCCTATGGGACTCCCAATCACGGCCGGATTGTGATACAGCCTGGAATCGAACCAGGATCTGTAGTGACGCCTCTAGCACTGAGATGCAGTGCCTTAGACCTCTGCGCCACTCGGGAGCCCATGACTCAGAATACAGTGAAATAAGGTCAACATCAATAGCACAGAGCTTTAACCAACAATGTAAGCTAACAATGAGGAATGAGGTTTCTCCTATAAATAACTCTCCTCTCCCACCCCATCCCTCTCCCCTCTCCCCTCTCCCCTCTCCTCCCATTCCTCTCTCCATGCTACAGCCTCACCTCTCTTCTGGATGATGATCCTGAGAAGTGGATTGGCTGAGGACAGGGCCTTGTAGAAGTTGTCATCGTTGTTGATTGGCAGCAGGTCACCGTAGATGTCTGCGTATCCCAGCAGCACCTCCACACCGGGGATGCGGTGAACAGTCTGCAGCAGCCGGTAGAACTCCTGAAAGCCACCGGTGCCGCTCTTCTTCAGAGCGAAACGTCTGTACTCCGCCTCAAACTAGAACACAAAAGGTCAGAGAACATTGTGTCATGAAAGCAATAAAGCAAACTCATAAAGAATGGTGCAGCAACAAAACCCAGACGATTGATCCAGACTCCAATAAAAGCCTCGGCCATGACATTGCCCTTCACTAAACAATTTACAATTCACCTCTATTCCTTTTCATGGATGCATTCTGGTCCTCATAACATAACCTAGGTATTAATTTGACTAGATACAGAACTAGACATATAGACATAGTCCAGTATGTAACAACTGGGATCATGTTCTGAGATGTCTCACTAGGTGCAACACAGTGGAGTGTGGGTCATTGTGAGGTAGCCGTGTAGCACAGATACATAAAGATCGTTTTGGGGACAACACAAGCTGTGAGATGTGCTTGTTTGTGTGGAGCTGCTGCCCTGCACGGCCAGTGAATTTACCTCTGAGGTGCTTATCATACAGAAGGTTGTGTCACTCCTCTCACATAATGTGCAATCCTTATATGGGGATATAGACTTCCTCAATCACAAAGACAGGGAGACAGATAGACAACAGATTGGCAGACTGATACAGATTACACAGGGAAGGAAAAACAGGCAGGCACGCAGAGATAGGATGGGCAAACAGAGCTAGACAGTATGGAGTGGACTGGAGAGTACTGTATGGTGCACCACCAGTTTTCATAATAGCATGATTGACTGGTTTATGTGTCCAACCGTATTTACAGACTGAAACAAATAATGGGATATGTACTTTGTGAGTGATTGTAGATCCTTACAGAAAGAGTGGTCAAGGGCCTAATCTCCTTTTCCTCTCACGACTGTACCTCTGCAGTGGTTTACTTTTGAAGAAGAAGAATATATTGCATGCTTTACTGAGCAGAAAGGGTGACTGATTATGCCATTTCCACCCATTCACATATAACACAGCTTCTGAGCTTCAGTCTATTTCACAAAGATCAGAGCAGAGCTGCAGGGGAAATCACCATATTTATAATGATCATCAGAGATACAATGCACACTCTCATCTCAAGTCTTAACACATCATCTCTGTTTGCTCTTTATCTCCCCTCCTCTGATGGTGGTATCTATGAGGACATGGAGTTTTCATTTTGTAACGATATCAAGGAATGTACTCTGGAGAGCGAAGTCAAACAGTTTAGCTTCAATTCCTTAGTTCTCTTCATACCTTAATTAGCCATTTGGGTGGATACAGTAAATTACTGTATGGGCAGAATGGCTTCTATCAATTCTGATTAAATCAACTCTGCCTAAATATCACCTTCATACAAAGTTATCAAGTGAAAGAGCATTTGAGTGTGTGAATATAGAAGGTGATGGTAAATGTGTGAGAAAACAAATCAGTGAGTGAGTGAGTGCTGGACAAGTTAGTGTAGAAGATTCTACTGTTTTCCCAATCATCCCAGGGTGTCAATGAGTCAAGAGAGGCTGTACTAGTTTGCAGAAGCCATCCCTCTGGAGAACCGTGTTAAAGGCTGGAGAACAGGGGAGCAAACGATGGGCCTATTTGTCTTCGAACCATTTTAAGATGCAGTGCTGCTGCTGAGGCACATACTTGAGATACTAACAGAATTAGAAAGAATCCACTGTCAACAAGTTGTTAAAAATCACTGTTGAGGAGAGCCAGAGAGACAGACAGTGAGGCAGTTGCACATTACACTGCAGAGATATTGCCTGTATAGATTTCCCCATTAGAGTTTAACACCACAATCAGTAGCATATTGTCTGAATTTGATAAACACACATGACCTGTGCATTAGGACCATACTAGGTTGTTAAAGTTCCAAGGCAGCTATTTTTATCTCAATATCAAATCATTTCTGGGTAACAATTAAGTACCTTACTGTGATTGTTTTCAATTAAAATGGTCAAGAAGAAACAAAAATAGCTTCTTAGCAAAGAGCAATTTCTCAAGCAAGAATTTTGCTAGGACTGTCTTCGTGTGGTCTGAGTGTGGAGGGGAAATCCAAAAACTAGCTGTTTTGGGCAGAGAGGTTTGGAACTCTCTTTCTTATTGGTCTATTAACTAATTTACCGCCTGAGGCAGGCCAAAACTCTATCCCACCAAAACAAGCTGAGATTTCAGGTGGTCTTTTCAAACAGCTCTTTAGCAATAAAATATATATAAAACACAGGAAAATCACGTTTTTGAATGAACTGGGCATTTAAAGATTCTGACCTGTAGTGAACAACAATAGTCAAATTGAAAAAGTGATCATCAGTTATTAACCCTATTTTTTTATTTTATTTTTACATAAACTCAGTTACCAATTTTGCTTTGTCTGAGAAAGAAGTGCATGGAGGCATGGGTTTTACTTTTCACACTAGCTCATTCTTGTCTTGAAATGAAAACATGCAGTCTAAAAAAGGAAAACTACAAACACTATTGAATTTGAGATCTAGTGACAGCTATAATTAGATTATTTTTGCAACAACTTTATTCCTGTTGAATTCCTAGCTCTTTGAGTACTCTTTATCTTCGGGGGATCCATGGACCCATTGCAAGTTGTACATTTGCAAAAACATATTTGTTGCCTGGACAGACAATGTGTGTAAGAAGTATTGTCCTCACTGTTATTAAGGACAACTTAACCAATATGTCAGAGTATAATTGACAGAAGGTCAGTTGGTTTTAACTGATGAGGATGAGAATGATGATGATGATGATAAATGATAACAAATATATAATTATATTTATGATAATTTTTACAGGTAGGCTACGGTATTGTATTGGCTACTATGGCCTATGGCCTATTCAATTATGGGGCAATTCATAAACAGTGGGGTTTAGAAGCCATATGGTTTGTAGTATCGCTACTAGGCCTACTACCATGTTTCATGCATAGCCTAATTAATTAGCCAGGCCCTATATTCTAATTAACCACGTACAGTTACGCTCCATTCTGCACCATAGCAGCGCGCTACAATGCATCACAGAAACAGCAACTGACAGTGCGCTTTCAGAGCAGAGAGCGACCATGCGAACTGTCATAGCCTCCTGGCCTGCTACACATGGATAGGGTTTCTGTCCACTAGTTACCACAGCCACAAAGTAAAAATTGGCTATATCGTATAAATTTATGAAAACAAAAATGTGCCTTTTGGGCTTCATTTAAGGTTAGGATTAGGTATAAGATTATCAGTGTGGTTATTGTTAGGGTTAGGTTTAAAATCAGATTTTAAGTAGACACATTTTAGAAATGGGCGGGGTATATGACTTTGTGACTGTGGTAACCCCATGGATAGAGACAGACAGACACGCTCGCGCCCGGAACGTCGTGGTGACAAGCATAAAATGAGGACACACCAACATCAGTGTTTCGTGCTCTAATATGATTAGTTTAGTGGGGGATTCAAGAGCGCCTTTGTGACAGATAGCGCAATACGGACAGATCCCATTTATAGGCTACATCTTGATTTTGTATCCCATGCGCGTGCCTGATACGGTAGCCTACCAACCAATAAACCGCTGTCTACCGGTTCGTTCCACTGTAACCGCATTATGAATGTGAAATCAATTAGCCAGCCACTTACTTTGCTCTTGACCTCGACCACATTGTCCGTGTTTTTCAAGGGGGTCCTCTGATGCCTTGACATGTTTGCGCGTTGAACCCCGGCGGATAGAACCATCCACAGGCTTTCCTCGAAACGGGTTTGAGTAGATAGTCAGTCACTTCGTTGTAAGCTCATTTGCTCGCAGCAACGTGGGGGCTAGATAGACGCACAGGTACAGTCCTTGAACAGTCCTGGTGCTGTAATAGGAATCAGATATGTATGGGAAAAGGGCGATGGGCAGAGCTACACCACTGCCTCAATAACAATGACGTCACATAGACACGCCGCTTGAAGGCGGGGATGGGGTCGTGCGTGGTGTCAGATGAAATGTTTCAGTTGGTGTTGCCCTGGAGACAGAGAAGGTGAGACAAGGCCAAAGATGGTGGATAAATGAAGATAGTCAGAGAGGAAAGAGGCGAAACGAGAGGGTTTACTCCGCCCAAAATCTGTCCCAGATAAGCCTTTTTTTGTATGGAGGTCTATGAGAAAGTGTCAAATTACGTGAAGCTTATTTGATTGAATAGAAGTTTCTTAATGTTTTGGCTGTTACAAATGTACTTATATAAGTGGATGCACGTGGTATTCCGGCAACTGTAAGAAAAACCACATATACTGCTTTCAAGTAGGATTTATGGTATTTTGCCTGTAAAAAAAAAAAAGGGCAATGTTTATATGAGCCTGTTACAAACAGGCCCATTTTTACCACATTCTTGCCTGCATACACATTGTATACCTCCCATGTGCATGCATGCCGAGGAAGAGTGTTAGTAGTGGTGTGCAGATGTGGGTAGGCATCTATTTTAATCAATCAATTGAGAATATACCCCATCAATAAGTAATCCATTATTAACTCATTTAGGCAGGTCCTAAGAAACATTATAATACTAATAAAATGTATTTTCAAAATAATAATATAGCATATTTTTGGTTTAATTAGGCCTATGTTATGGGCTGTGCATTCATGACTGCACCATCTAAATGAAATCAATAGTTTATTTTGTTCATTAAACAGACAAGACACATCTACCCGATAACAGTCAACACACATTTTATTTTAAAAAAGTGATATTTTGAAACAGAGCCCAATCTCATGCTTTTTAAAATCCAAGTTTAATCTCTTTCGTACCCTCACTCCACTTTGTTAGGGAGCATGGATAGGGTCTTACCATCATCATGATACCAATAGAACATAAATCCCAATCGAAACGGTGCTGACATTATCATCTAGTTGACCACATGTGGGTAGGCTATTGCTTCAAATGTAGCCTATTACAAGGATTGGATGACTTTGGGAGTTTCAGTAAGCAACAATTTGATACATGCCTTCAATTGCATTAGCATACTTTATTCCAATATTTTCGTAATTCAGTAATATTTATTCCCACAGTAATTCTTTATGGATCCATCCAGTTGTGGTTAAGAAAACAGTGCATGCTTGGTGGTGGGCTATGCGAAGAGAGTTTCACAGTCTCTCTCTCTCTCTCTCTCTCTCTCTCTCTCTCTCTCTCTCTCTCTCTCTCTCTCTCTCTCTCTCTCTCTCTCTCTCTCTCTCTCTCTCTCTCTCTCTCAGCACTGATACTCCAGCTCCATCCTCCACTCAATAAGATTTAGTACCATGACCTTGTGTAATCAGTATCACTCTGTGTGTCTCTGACTAAGGAACATGGGTTTGGTATGGCATGTACCCTACTAACTTATGTAAGTGCCTCAAAAGCTTTCCAGATTAGGATACTAAGGATTAGATTGTTCATTTTGTGTAGCTAAAGCAATCATTCATGAATGAGATGTTTGTGATCTAACCTTCTCTGTTTCACCCCTGTATTTTGTACCATCTTTCTCTTCATTCACAGTTCAACCTGTTCAGACTGGGACAATGACAACCTCCTGACTAAAAGCTGACACCCGACCAGATCTCTAGCAGCAAATGTATTTAGTGTGGAGCTCCCTCCCGGGGCCCCACAGTGTCTCAGATGATGGAGAGAGCTGGAATGCAGGAATGTGGAGAGATAATCCTGCAACCTCAGTGGATGCTGCTCAACGCCTGCCAGTGCTTTGAACTTCACACCGCTGCCAAGGGGGCCAAGCAATTTCCTGAGCTCTTCTCAGAGGAAGGTTCCTGTAAATGCATGCTCCACGTCAGCATGCAGGTGTCCATGGAGCCTACCCACATGAACACAAATATATTTAATATGGTTAATGCTGCTAATAAACAGATTCTGATCATGAAACTCCTCCATCACCCAGGAGGAAAGGGTGCATGTCAAAGAAACTCTATACGTTTGCAGTTTCACCTCTGTAGCCACACCCTTGAGAGAGTCACAGGACAACTTCCATCAGAATTTCCTCTCGTTGTTGCCTAAGAATGTAAGCGACTGTATGTGAGTCAGCCATGTCAGGTTTCTGAGCAGTAATGTTGATAAGATATATAATGCTCCCACCCCTGACTCCATGTCCTTCTGGCGACTGCCCTGGAAAAACATTCTCATCTAACAGGGATGTAATTCACTCTATAGTGACTGAAAATACTACTAAGACAAGGTTATCTCTGTGAAATATTAAATTAACTGGTATCCTGAAATGCAATATTCTTCCAAAACAAAGTAATATGACATCAACACTGGTGTGATGTCTCTGTCTGACATCTCTAATTTGGGGAAACTACAGTAAACTACTGGGCAAATGTTACAGAGCGTTTTCAGTAGCATATGTCTATCAGAAGCACTAGCACAGAAATCTAAAGCCCTGTGATAGCTGATAGATAGACTGGTGGGGGGGACAGGTACAGGTGATGACGTTGAAGAGATGTTTCCTCTTTGAGATGCCTCTATTCATATTCTGCTACCAAACAGACAATGGGGTGGGGGGTGGGTGCTTCAGTCTCATGGTTGTGATTCCTATTGTTGTATTCAATAGCTGCCACTCACCCACTGTTGTGGTACTACCTTTCCACGGCCACCTCTCTGGTTATTCACCTTTTCACATCCTCTTCGAATATAACGTTTATAAATTAGATTGATTTACTTAATTGCCAACAGTTGTCTCCTCCACACCTTTTCTGATAAGATTTTATAGGGAAAAGAATATGCTGTACCTTTACTGTAACTTATCTGAGCATACTATCACCACCACCACTACCTGAGCAAGAATACATATTCAAACTTGTACCAATAGTACTGAAGACTTGCCAGGGTTAAAGAATTTAAGAGAGACACCAATTATAGTGCAGCAGAGCAAGCAGCAGATGCTTAAATGATTAATGAGATATAACTGACAGCCTTTTTTTCATTGAATGAATGGGTCTATTAGTAATGTAAATATACATAGCCAAGCCATCCCCCAGTAAACACAACACAGTGTACCCAAGGTGGATGATGCAGGTGGAACCTGTGCAGTGCTCTAAAATCTGAAGAAAGTAATGTGGAATGCTGTAGAAGATTCCTGGGGTGGGGTGGTGGTTGAGTAATGTTGTCAGACCAGCCTGTCCACTCTGGGCCCTGCATACCCTCAGCTCTCTGACTCCCACACCTCTCAGCAGGTTACCAGGTCCGACCGCTGGCTCAGAGCAGCCTGGCTACCTACCCAGCATTCCTCTGGCTTTAGTCAAAGGATTCCGGCATGGTATGTCACTGCATCTAGTGCAGGGCAAGTTGCTGTAGAGGTCCCATACGTCTTACTGGAGCATTCAGACATTTCTGAGTCAAGCATCAAAATAAAAAGAGACTTAACTCTGTAAAGAATGTTTCACTGTGATGGGGGACTCTAATATACTTTGTAGGAGTCAAACTAATGCACATAGACAGTAGTGAGATAACCACTCATGGTTGGCCTACAATCAGCCAGGTGTATTCATAGCCCTAAGGAGAAATACGAGCTTGTACACATTCTTTCTTGTAATGTGTTTTCGTCTGGTTGAAATGCCAATCATGACACATCATATACAAGCTTGTTTAGCTGTTTGTGTCCCTTGAAG
This sequence comes from Coregonus clupeaformis, assembly GCF_020615455.1. NCBI lineage: Eukaryota > Metazoa > Chordata > Actinopteri > Salmoniformes > Salmonidae > Coregonus > Coregonus clupeaformis. The sequence goes on along the minus strand of NC_059202.1, from coordinate 17,309,354 downwards.
ATAAAAACTAGTTAGCTTATCTGAATGCTTGTTTTATTTATTTACTCATCCATAAATCCATAACTTTTCAGTATGATTAATCATGACTGCGTGAGGATTCAAGATTGATTTGACATTTTAGTCATTTAGCAGACGCTCTTATCCAGAGCGACTTACAGGAGCAATTAGGGTTAAGTGCCTTGCTCAAGGGCACATCGACAGATTTTTCACCTAGTTGGCTCGGGGATTAGAACCAGCGACCTTTCGGTACTGGCACAATGCTCTTAACCACTAAGCTACCTGCCGCCCGACATAACTTAAATATATTGGATTCTGGTGAAAACAAGTATTATTCTTAATAATTATTCGACTACTGTAACTGGAATGTGAAAGGTAACCATGGTCACCTGACTGAAACGCTTTATTCTCGAGTTGAGAGGAGATACTGTTTGTGTGTGTTTGTTCACTCATGGTGTATGTGTGGGCCCTGTGTAGCTCAGTTGGTAGAGCATGGCGCTTGCAACGCCAGGGTTGTGGGTTCGATTCCCACAGGGGGCCAGTAGGAAAAAAAAGTAGGAAAAAAAACATGTTTGCACTAACTGTAAGTCGCTCTGGATAAGAGCGTCTGCTAAATGACTCAAATGTAAAAATGTGTGTTTACGATGGTCTAGTTTCAATGAAGTCATGTGAAAGTTCCTTATCTGACATCAGCACCTACCATACCTTGGAGAGAGATTGTGAAAGGAAAAAGCATCCATTTATGTCTTGCAGATATCATTGGTCCATCTTCTCACCACTTCTATTCCTCAGTTGTCATGCTTCCCATAGTTCTGCTATTTTTAATGTCCCAGAGCCACTGGTCAAAATAAAAGCAATTCCAGATCCATTTGTTCATGGTTTTACCAGGCGATTGAAAATTAAAATAGTCCACCACATTTCCTATCCACCACATATTCAATGTGTTTTGGGGAATTTTCTGTTGCAAGTGGTATCACAGCATACCTTTGCTGTGAACTATGGGTAACTCATGCCACCTGGTGGACATAATGCATTATCTCCCTTTGGTGAAGTCTTTTTTATTTATTTTTAAAGATATTTGGCATGTATTTCACAACTAGGGTCTTATGTGTGGTCCACTGCATAAATTGTCCATGTATTTTGTCTTCTACTGGTCTTGCCATGAAGAATGTACTGCCCAATTCAGCTACAGATGTGGTTTGAATTATAATGGGAATTAGCGTAATAAGATCCATGGGTCTCTGCTGCTGAGCCTTTGTTGGTGAGCCTGGTGAGCCATTGGCAATACAGAAGCATTAGGAAAATGCTAGCCTATATGTTTTCTGAATAATAAGTGGGCAGGCCAGGCATTTTTTGGGAAAAGGGTTGGTACTAACGTGCAGCCCAGGCAGAGTAAACATTAACATAGGTAAAGATGCATGAACTAAAGAGTGCATGAACTATGAATACTGTACTCCTTCACACATACATTATCCATATGTGACCTCTCGGTCCTATCCTCCATGTCAGTGAGTCAACACGAAGGAGTGGTAGATGACAGTTCATTTATTGCCATGCTGCAATGATGGGACACAGTATAGATAGATGAATGTTCAGTCTTCAAAGTGTTATTAACAGCACTCCCACAATTCTCCATAGAGATGCTGTATAATATACTAACAAAAAGAAAATCTAAATGTCTATAAAAGTTATAGTGATCGTATAGTGGACTAAACTATTTCTAATAATTAATCATTTACTATAGTAAAAATACATTGTTTTCATATGTTCTCATGTGTACAACAGAATAAACTACTATCATCCATTTTAGTATACAAAATATATAAAATGAACCTGAAAAGTGACTTAATGTCACACTCTTGATGAAGAAATAGAATGCACCACACAATACTTTCTGAGTTAACAACCAGGCTAACATGCACATCTAACAAGCTAGCTGGTGCTCATGAGCTTATAAAAACATTTATACTTTGTACAATCGTAAACAATAAATTACCTGCAATGATGGAATAAAGTATAGATTAATGTTCAGTCGTCAAATGGATATTAACAGTACTCCTAAAGAATATGCATTTGAGTTACAAAGGGGCAACCTTACCTAGCATAAAGACCACATGGGAGAGATTCGATTTTTATGACCTAATGACAACTTTATGACCGTTTTTATCCCTGGACCACTCAACTCTCAACTCACCTACAACAATTCTCCATAGAGCTGCTGTGGATTACCCATAATTCGCTTTTGGGCGGCAGGTAGCTTGGTGGTTAAGAGCGTTGTGCCAGTAACCGAAAGGTTGCTGGTTCTAATCCCTGAGCCGACTAGGTGAAAAATCTGTCGATGTGCCCTTGAGCAAGGCACTTAACCCTAATCGCTCTGGATAAGAGCGTCTGCTAAATGACTCAAATGTAAATGTTGTTGTTCTTCTTCAGTGGGGTTAATCGGCAGTTGGCATCCAACATTATGGTGCATTACCACCACCTACCGTACTGGAATGTGGGCCAGAGACAGGAAGAAACTAAATCCTACCTGCCAACCCCGTCTCTCTTAAAAAATATAAAATATTTGAGACTATATCTAATGACGTTCTGCTCAATATACTCTTTAAACTAATTTCCTGTATCCCCTTCTCCCTCATACTAAATCTCATCCTCTCTCTTTCCCTCTGATACTGCCCACACTGTAGCAATACATGCTCCACAGTCTCTATTTCCTGACAATAATCACACTTTCCTGTTGGATGCTTTCCTATCACGTTTAATGTCTTATTCAACTGGCTGTGTCCCACCCTTAATCTTGTAAAAATAGCCTCCTCTCTTCTGTCCCTTCCTGCCATCCTCCCCTCCCTGACTTTCCTCTGTACCTGAAATAAATGCCTTCCCTTATTATTTATATTCCACTGCTCTTGCCATCTCTGCACCATCACTGAATATATCAGTATTTTTGCTTCTGACTTGCTCATTGATACGTCAACATCAACAATCCCCCTAATAAGTGCTTGTTTAGCATGTTCATCTACTGCCTCGTTCCCCTCCACCCCCACATGGGCTGGGACCCAAGTAAATCTTATCTGAATACCCATCTGCTTAATCCTGCCATGAGTTTGTAGCACCTCATAAAGTAGGTCTTGTCTGCTACGTGAGCTAAAGGACTGAAGACTCATTAACACTGCACATGAGTCAGAGCAAATAACTATTGTGTCTGGCTTAACTTCCTCCACCCACTGCAAGGCCAACAGTATGGCCATCAGCTCCGCCATATATACAGTTGAAGTCGGAAGTTTACATACACCTTAGCATTTAAACTCAGTTTTTCCACAATTCCTGACATTTAATCCTAATAAAAATTCCCTGTTTTAGGTCAGTTAGGATCACAACTTTATTTTAAGAATATGAAATGTCAGAATAATAGTAGAGAGAATTATTTATTTCAGCTTTTATTTCTTTCATCACATTCCCAGTGGGTCAGAAGTTTACATACACTCAATTAGTATTTGGTAGCATTGTCTTTAAATTGTTTAACTTGGGTCAAACGTTTCGGGTAGCCTTCCACAAGCTTCCCACAATAAGTTGGGTGAATTTTGGCCCATTCCTCCTGACAGAGCTGGTGTAACTGAGTCAGGTTTGTAGGCCTCCTTGCTTGCACAGACTTTTTCAGTTCTGCCCACAAATATTCTATAGGATTGAGGTCAGGGCTTTGTGATGGCCACTCCAATACCTTGACTTTGTTGTCCTTAAGCCATTTTGCCACAACTTTGGACGTATGCTTGGGGTCATTGTCCATTTGGAAGACCCATTTGCGACCAAGCTTTAACTTCCTGACTGATGTCTTGAGATGTTGCTTCAATATATCCACATCATTTTCCTTCATTATGATGCCATCTATTTTGTGAAGTGCACCAGTCCCTCCTGCAGCAAAGCACCCCCACATCATGATGCTGCCACCACCGTGCTTCACGGTTGGGATGGTGTTCTTTGGCTTGCAAGACACCCCAAACATAACAATGGTCATTATGGCCAAACAGTTCTATTTTTGTTTCATCTGACCAGAGGACATTTCTCCAAAAAGTACAATCTTTGTCCCCATGTGCAGTTGCAAACTGTAGTCTGGCTTTTTTATGGCGGTTTTGGAGCAGTGGCTTCTTCCTTGCTGAGCGGCCTTTCAGGTTATGTCAATATAGGACTTGTTTTACTGTGGATATAGATACTTTTGTACCTGTTTCCTCCAGCATATTCACAATGTCCTTTGCTGTTGTTCTGGGATTGATTTGCACTTTAATCTGTCTGTAAACAATTGTTGGAAAAATTACTTGTGTCATGCACAAAGTAGATCTCCTAACTGACTTGCCAAAACTATAGTTTGTTAACAAGAAATTTGTGGAGTGGTTGAAAAACAAGTTTTAATGACTCCAACCTAAGTGTATGTAAACTTCCGACTTCAACTGTACAGCCAGATGATCTGTAATACGTTTCCTGACTTCCATCCCACACTCCTGCACTACAAATGCTGACCCAGTATGTCCTGTCCTTGGATCTTTTGAACCATTTGTGTAAATGGCCACAAAATCCTGATACACAGTTTCCAGACGTCTCTTAAAGAAATCAGCTGGATCAACCCCCTCCCTATCTTTCTGTAGTCTCTCCAACACTTCTAGATCAACTACTGGAGGCGGGAGTAGCCATGGTGGATTTACAGGAATAACTACCGTTGGTCTAAACTCCCTTCCATACAGTCCCATCTCCTTCGCCTGGGTATTACCCACCCAAAGCTCGTGTTCATCAATCCTGGTCCCTCGGCCATCATTCAGGCATACCAGAGCTTTCTTTTTATCAAATTTTCCATCACTTGGCCATTCCCCCCCTTACTTCTTTCCTGGCCCTCCACCCTCTCCAGCACTTCCATTTCCAATATCTGACACAGATTATAGTAATTTACTACCACTAGCACCCCTCCTCTCATCCACACCTCCACCACCACATACTCCTGTTCAATACCTTTGCCTATCATCTTGTGGGAATTCCTTGCTTTATGAAGGTGGCACATCTCCCCCCTCCCCCTATATCTCGGTCCCTACGAACCACTACATATCCCTGTATGATAAACTGCACATTCGGTTTGAGCCATGTTTCCTGCACACAAATCACATCAGGCTTAGCTATCATATCAACAATGAACTGCTTTAATTCCTGCCCATTAGCCAACAGGCTTCGAGCATTCCATTGTAGTACTACCACCATAACTAAGATCCAGTAATACATGACTCCACCATCGGCTGATTGAGGTCATCTCGAACCTCTTCCCATGTCAACCCTGTCATACTCAAATGTCTACCAGCAGCTTTCACTATTAGTTTAATCCTCTCCGTTTTAGACTCTACTTTATCAGTGCTATTGATAGCTCCTGCTATGAACGTCACCAGCTTTCTCTTTTCTATGTATACCATATCGCTGCCCACCTGGCCCGTAATCCCCGATCTAGATGCTCCTACCCATCTCTCCCTTGAACCTGTATCTCCCTGGACCTAGACCACCCTCACTGCCTCAGCATATGACACCCTTCTCTCCTGGACCACCCTCACTGCCTCAGCATATGACACCCTTCTCTCCTGGACCACCCTCACTGCCTCAGCATATGACACCCTTCTCTCCGCTCTCACTTGTTGCACCTCCACGGCCTGCTTCATAGCCTCACACCCACTATATGCCACACTATGAGCACCCCCACAATTGCAACACTTTGGTTGTACACCATCTCCACACTTCCCATACTCATGCTCTCCTCCACACCTGGCACACCTCTTTTTCTCTTTACAGACTGTTGCCACATGCCCAAACCTCTGGCATTTATAACATCTTAAAGGCTTCGGTACATAAGCCCTCACATAATAACTCATATATCCTATTGTTACCTTATTTGGCAGTACCCGGTCCTTCAAATGTAACAGAACAGACGTACTATCTACCCTATCTCTGCCCCTTGTTGCTTGCAATCTGTGTACATTCACTAGAACGCCTCCTCTCAAATAATCCCTTACCTCTTTAGTGCTAACACTCACAGGCACTCCTGTTATCACCCCTTTACTCCACTGCTTCCCTGCTTGATCAGTCCAGCTGCTCGACACCACCTTACACTTCCCTATTTGCTGCACCCCGATAGCCTTTTCCCTCTGCGCCATGTCCTTACAGCACACCAACAATCTCCCATCTCTTACACTTCAGCATTAACAACTTCCCCAATCAACTATTTTATCACAGCCATCAACCTTATCGGACTCATCGCCCCAACTCCTCCTTCATCCCTAAACTTCATAATCACTTTATGCTCCTCCTCACCTCCATGTTCCTCTTGTGTCTTATCTTTCTACCTCCGAACTTCCGCTAGCGTTGGAAGCTAGGTTGCTCTCCTCAAACTTCCTTTTCTGCCTCCTCTCTACCTCCGTAGACCTCTCGCCCCCCTTCATTCCCTTACTCCCTTTCTCTCCCGCTTTCTTTTTCTCTTTCTTACTCCCTCCTTTATTTGTACCACTATGTTCCATACTTGCTTCACTTTCCTCTCCATCACTATCTCCTACCATCTCTGACCCATTCACAGCACGGCCGTGCCGAACCTCCGCCACACCGAGTAAAGTTTGTTTGTTTTTCAACTATTTCAAAAATCCCTATCCTGGCGGCCCGAGTCCTCAGTATCCGCACTCGCGTTTGCGTCAGCCCGCCCCGTTGTTCTTCTTCTTCTTCAATTAGGTTTCATGGCAGTTGGCATCCAATATGTTGCATTACCGCCACCAACTGGACTGGTGTATAAATCCATTATACTTTCTGACATTAAAAACCCACCACCCTATTCCACTAAATTAACCAACGGCCTATGAAGACTGGACACCACCACTCAGCACACCCTGTAACTCTTCTGAAGTCAAGCCACCTACACCCAAGTACTTCTCTGCAGCTGCCACCACAACATCTGTTTTCTGTGATTTTGGGGAAATCGAAAACCAGTTGTAGGTTTCCCTGATTAAGTACTCAACACTCTTAGGGATGGTTTCTTTGGATGCTGCACTGACAGCCAATTGTAAAGAATGGCACACACAGTGGATGAGTACCAAATTGGACAATGCACATTCTTCCTTTAAAATCTTGTGCACCCCTTTGTGCACCCCAGTCATCACGGACGCATTATCAGTGCCAATACCCTGAATATTCTATTTTTTAAGGTTACACTTCTCAAGAAACTCAACTACCGCCTTTGCTATTGATCTGGCATCGCCCCCCTCCAATTCAACCAGCCCGAGAAATGTTGACACAACAGTTCTTTATTTAGCACTGAAATACCGAATCTTCACACCCAGGTACTTCGAGACACTGACATCAGTGGACTCATCCAAAAGGAGACTGAACTTCTCATCCCCCACATCCGATGTTAACCTTTTGAGAAAATAAGGAGCCAGTACTCCCCTAATAATTTCTGTGCACTTGGTGCATTTGGAAGTTTGTTGCTGCCACAGAATCTGAAAAGGCAGCTTTGCAAGCCATACCTACAGTGGGGAGAACAAGTATTTGATACACTGCCGATTTTGCAGGTTTTCCTACTTACAAAGCATGTAGAGGTCTGTAATGTTTATCATAGGTACACTTCAACTGTGAGAGACGGAATCTAAAACAAAAATCCAGAAAATCACATTGTATGATTTTTAAGTAATTAATTTGCATTTTATTGCATGACATAAGTATTTGATACATCAGAAAAGCAGAACTTAATATTTGGTACAGAAACCTTTGTTTGCAATTACAGAGATCATACGTTTCCTGTAGGTCTTGACCAGGTTTGCACACACTGCAGCAGGGATTTTGGCCCACTCCTCCATACAGACCTTCTCCAGATCCTTCAGGTTTCGGGGCTGTCCCTGGGCAATACGGACTTTCAGCTCCCTCCAAAGATTTTCTATTGGGTTCAGGTCTGGAGACTGGCTAGGCCACTCCAGGACCTTGAGATGCTTCTTACGGAGCCACTCCTTAGTTGCCCTGGCTGTGTGTTTCGGGTCATTGTCATGCTGGAAGACCCAGCCACGACCCATCTACAATGCTCTTACTGAGGGAAGGAGGTTGTTGGCCAAGATCTCGCGATACATGGCCCCATCCATCCTCCCCTCAATACGGTGCAGTCGTCCTGTCCCCTTTGCAGAAAAGCATCCCCAAAGAATGATGTTTTCACCTCAATGCTTCACGGTTGGGATGGTGTTCTTGAGGTTGTAATCATCCTTCTTCTTCCTCCAAACACGGCGAGTGGAGTTTAGACCAAAAAGCTCTATTTTTGTCTCATCAGACCACATGACCTTCTCCCATTCCTCCTCTGAATCGTCCAGATGGTCATTGGCAAACTTCAGACGGGCCTGGACATGCGCTGGCTTGAGCAGGGGGACCTTGCGTGCGCTGCAGGATTTTAATCCATGACAGCGTAGTGTGTTACTAATGGTTTTCTTTGAGACTGTGGTCCCAGCTCTCTTCAGGTCATTGACCAGGTCCTGCCGTGTAGTTCTGGGCTGATCCTTCACCTTCCTCATGATCATTGATGCCCCACGAGGTGAGATCTTGCATGGAGCCCCAGACCGAGGGTGATTGACCGTCATCTTGAACTTCTTCCATTTTCTAATAATTGCGCCAACAGTTGTTGCCTTCTCACCAAGCTGCTTGCCTATTGTCCTGTAGCCCATCCCAGCCTTGTGCAGGTCTACAATTTTATCCCTGATGTCCTTACACAGCTCTCTGGTCTTGGCCATTGTGGAGAGATTGGAGTCTGTTTGATTGAGTGTGTGGACAGGTGTCTTTTATACAGGTAACGAGTTCAAACAGGTGCAGTTAATACAGGTAATGAGTGGAGAACAGGAGGGCTTCTTAAAGAAAAACTAACAGGTCTGTGAGAGCCGGAATTCTTACTGGTTGGTAGGTGATCAAATACTTATGTCATGCAATAAAATACAAATAAAAAATCATACATTGTGATTTTCCGGATTTTTGTTTTAAGATTCCATTTCTCACAGTGGAAGTGTACCTATGATAAAATGTACAGACCTCTACATGCTTTGTAAGTAGGAAAACCTGCAAAATCAGCAGTGTATCAAATACTTGTTCTCCCCACTGTAAATGGTTGCATGCTAGCAGAGAACAATGCTCCGCAATGGCCATTGCCATAGTAGCTTCTGCGCTTTTGCAGTTATCCACTTTCTTAACCAACTGTGGTAATGTAGACTGCGTTGCGGGGTTGTACGGTTTTGATTTATTTATATGCTTTGCTGTAGTACAATGTTTATTGATGTTTATTGAAGTTTTTAAAAACTTTGGCAAAGGGATAAGTCTACGAAACTTAGTCTACTGTGTTTGTAGTTTGGGGAACAGAAAACTGTATTTAGATCAAATGTTTAATCAATGAGTAAATTAGCAGAATGTCGGACAAAATCTATCTCGTTCCATCTTCTCCCACTGCCGGCCACTGGGCTTCCTCTCACTACCATATTTGGTAGTGAGTGAAAACGCCAACCGGATGCTTCACATTTATACATCCGGTGAAATAGCTGTCTCATTGTTCTATCTATGGTGGTGTTCTTAGTGACACAGTATGCAAAAGAAGAGCTACAGCTAAACGGCTAACTTCAAAGGACAGCGCCGCCAGCATTCAGCAGTGCACTTCAGGGAACCAGCGCTCGTGCGCAAATGTGGAAGAGAGCACAGACCTCGCCAGTGCCCAGCATATAGAAAGAGAGTGTCACAACTGTGGCATGAAGAACCACTTCGCACTCAAATGCCGGCAGCGGAGACAACAAAATACAGTACACTGTGTCAACTAGGACCAAGACAACATCAGTGATAACAAGTACAGTGAGCGGCCTTTGGGTGACCTCATTGTGGGAACAGTGGCGCTTGCAGGACCAGACGAAAAGGGAAAGGGGGATACCTAGTCAGTTGCATTCAACTGAAATGTGTGTTCCGCATTTAACCCAACCCCTCTGAATCGGAGAGGTGCGAGAGGACAGGACTGCTACCCACAAGACTAATGGAACTAACATTGTGTTCAAACTTGACACTGGAGCACAGGTCAACATCATTCCAGAGACTGAATTGTTACGGTTACAGTTAAAACCAGTGGTGAACACAAAACACTTCAGGGACATGCACATTGGTGCTGGCGATAGATGATACATCTCACAAGGTTCCGTTTGTCATAGTAAAGGGAGAAAAACACCCATCATTAGGTTCAAGTCATGTAACTTACTGGGTCTAGTGAAACGGGTTCATACAGTGAATGGTGAAATGACTAATGTTGAGGATGCATATTTACATTTACATTTTAGTCATTTAGCAGACGCTCTTATCCAGAGCGACTTACAGTTAGTATATGCTGATGTTTTTCAGGGAATAGGAAACTCAAGGTGCAGCACAACATGGAGTTAGAGCAGCCAAATGATGACCAGTGATCCAAGCACCTAGAAAGGTACCATTATCACTAAGAGACTAGCTCAGTAGTCCTTAGATATCCTAGACAAAGTAGAAGAGCCTACTGAATGGGTCCACTCACTAGTAATAGTTGAGAAGAAAGACGGCTCTCAGACTGTGTATGGATCCAAAAGAGCTAAACAAGTATGTAAAAAGGGAACACTTTTAGCTGCCTACCAGAGGGGAGATATTCGGGGACATAGCAGGGGCTAAATACTTCTCAAAGCTAGACGCCTCCTCAGGGTTTTGGCAGATCAGTCTAGACAAGGAGAGTACAAGGCTTTGTACATTCAGTACTCCTTTTGGTAGGTACTCATTTAAAAGGTCCCGTTTGGTCTCACTTCAGCACCAGAAGTCTTTCATAGAACAGTCCAACCGATATTTGAGAGTGTGCCAGGCACAAAAGTGTACATTGATGATGTGCTAATAATCAGAAAGCAGCACTTGATCTCGCCAGAGCTAATGGGCTAAAGCTAAACACAGACAATTGTGAATTCAGAAAGACAGAAATAACCTTCTTGGGTGAAAAATGTACATGTGAAGGTGTTCAGATAGACCAGAGCAAAGTGACAGCCATCAAGAACATGCCGCCGATCAAGAGGGTGTACAAAGGTTCTTGGGTATGATTATCTATATGGGCAAATTAGTACCTAATCTGTCAACTCACATGAGTCAGATGAGAAGTCTGCTGTGTAAAATTACAGAGTGGTGTTGGAACAGTAATGACCAGAAAGAGTTTGAGGAGCTCAAGGCATGAATTATGCATGCACCAGTACTGAGGTTCTATGATGAAAAGCACAAAAACAAAATCTCAGCAGATGCCTCTAAAGCAGGTTCAGGTGCAGTGTTGTTACAGCAGTATGGCACTAGATGGCGCCCAGTCGCCTATGCCTCCAGGGCTCTGACAACTTCTGAGTGTAACTATGCTCAGATTGAGAAAGAGGCATTGGCACTGTCATATGCATGTGAGGAATTCTATGTGTTTGTCTTTGGTAAAAAAGTGTGGGCTGAAACAGATCATAAACCTGCAAAGAAGGGTCTAACATACACACCACCAAGGGAACAGAGACTGTTTCTAAACCTTTAGAAATATGACTTGCAAATTGAGTACAGGCCAGGGAAAGAATTGTTAGTGGCAGACACTTTGTCCAGAGATTTTGACAGCTCAGAACCAAACCAGGTATACGAGCAGGATGAGACCATACATGTAAACTTTATCAGAAAGAGTTGCCCAGTCTCAGATGAAATGTGGACAGTTATTTCACATGCTACTGCAGAAGATGAGTGTTTGCAAAAGTTGATTCAAGCCATAACATGCGGGTGGTCTGTACAAGCTATACTATACCCTTATGGTCAATACAGGGATGAGCTATCTGTACTTAGCTGGAATTCTGTTTAAGGGTTCAAGAATTGTGATACCAAGTGTGTTACAGAAAAACAGGCTGATCAAAATACACAAGGGCCATCTAGGGATGGAAAAGTCAAAATGACGTGCAAAAGCAGTGTTATTCTGGCCCAAGATGAATGCTGATATAGAGCAGACAGACAGAGCCTGTGAAAGATGCCAGAAATACTGGTCAAAACAGAGCAAAGAGCCAATGTGGGTTGAGGAAAAAGAGGTGTTGAGACCATGGGGCAAAGTAGGAATAGATCTCTTTTCTCTTGAGGGCAAGAACTATGTTCTACTGATGGACTATTACTCTCATTACCCACAGATTACTTTACTGAAGGACATTACTGCTAGTCAGGTGATGACTCACATTAAGCCATTCTTTGCTCGCCATCGCCATGGGGTCACAGAGGTAGTCCGTACGGACAACACCTCACAGTTCAGCTTTCAGTGACTTTGCTAAACTGTACGGGTTCAAGCATGTCACATCCAGCCCATTGTACCCACAGTCTAATGGGTTAGTCGAGAACGGTGTCAAAACAGTGAAACTACTGCTTAAGAAAGCTCTCGACTCAAAGACAGATCCGTATCTAGTTTTGTTAAACTACAGGGCTACTCCACTAAAACATGGTCTGTCTCCTGCAGAGCTGTTGTTCAACAGGAAACTCAAAACTAGGTTCCCAGTACTCCTAGAAACAGAGAAGGATGACAAGGTCATTCTTAACAAAACAGTGAACAGAAAAGGTATTATGACAATGGGTCCAAGGTGCTCAGTGCACTCATTCCAAATGATAGGGTGAAAATGCATGATGGGAAAACATGGAGCGTTGAGGCCCGTGTGGTGAAAACAGTGGCAACCAGGTCATATGATGTAATGACACCTGACGGAGTTACATACAGGATAAATAGAAGACCCTTGTTACATGAACCTGAGTGTGAACAAACGGACAGGCAAGAGAGTGACATTACAGGTCAGACAACGTCAAGCCCAGACACTCCTGTGTCAGACCCACCAGGGCAGCCTATTGAAATGAGACGGTCAGGTAGAGAAGTAAAAGCACCTCAGAGGCTGATTGAGATACAACAATCTCAGAGCGATGTTCTATCGATTCCCGGGGTCATTTTATGTTTTCATGTGTATTTCCGGCCTGCGATAAAGCCGCTCTCAATACACTGGAAGTTAATAGGAATACGACTTTTAGATAGCGAAAACGTCTATCATACATGTCAGATTTAAATACTGGCCGATGTCATAACGCGGGAGGTTGTCTTCTCTCGAATGAGCCATGGGATCATATTTTTGCGAAATTCCTGCATCGAGAAATGTGTAATTGAACAGAGGGTCCACCATATCTTATTTATCTGCCTCTTCAGACCAGGGTGCATTGCATGGTGCCGTTGCGAATGTAGACTCATAAATTGATAGTGCATTTTGTTTAGGCGATTTTACAGCTAACTAGCTACTTCACATGCTGATATTGAATTTGGTATTATTGTGTGTAGCTATGTCTGCTGTAGCTAGCTAGCCAGCCAGCCCATAGAGAGAGCATTGCATTGTGGGTTTTGTAGTTGACTTGAGCTGCAACAGATTTCCACAACGATTTTCAAAATATTGTTCTCACATATTAGTGTTATTTAACACTGTAAATTATAGGAATTAGTGGTTTTGAGTGAATTTTTACTTTAAGTAACTAAGTAAAAATACTTTGAAGTACTACTTAAGTAGTTTTGGGGGGAATCTATACTTTACTGTTTATATCATTGACAACTTTTACTTTTACTCCACTACATTCCTAAAGAAAATATACAGGGGAGAGTGGGGTAAATTCAGCCATTTTTTACATTCAGCATTACTCCATCAAGGGACATATAGTATTCTCTCTAACAAAGATACAGTATCTACATATATTTCAGGATGTTGTGTATCACTGGAAATAATCAGAATTAATGTAAACATTACAGTTTTGAAAACATAGCTTGTCCAAAGAAAAAGTGGTCTCTTGGCACGAGCTGCGGGACAGGGTTAGTTAAGTCATCTACAAATTTCTGTACTGAATTAAATATTCCCACTACCTTTTTAAAACCATGTCTATCTTTATTTCCCAAACACAATTTCAACACAATCACAATAGCTTTTTGGTCTTTTAGTCATTTTAAACAAATTTTAACACAGGCTTAACACCTAACAGGCCCTGTTGTTACCTCATATCCCAGCGATAATGCCTTGCATTACACCTGGGAAGAAAACAACTTGCCATTGGCTCAACTTACCCCATGGCCATTGGCTCAACTTACACCAAGACAAACATTTTGACTATATTAGCCCCATTAAATTATGACCTTCCTAAATATTTGGTGAAATTATTCATTTTGGTAAACAAGGGTGGCTCAACTTACCCCTTCGGCTCAACTTACCCCACTCTCCCTACTTTTTACTCCCATACATTTTCCCTGACATCCAAAAGTACTCATTACATTTCAAGTGCTTAGCAGGACAGGAACATTTTACAATTCACACACTTATCAAGAGAACAAGGGATCATCCCTACTGCCTCTGATCTGGTGGACTCACTAAACACAAATACTGCATTTGTAAATTATGTCTGAGTGTTGGAGTGTGCCCTTGGCTATCCGTAAGTTTAAAAAAACTAGAAAATTGTGACGTCTTAATAGCATTTCCTTTTCCTTTGGATACTTAAGTATATTTTTGCATTTACTATTACTTTTTATACTTAAGTATATTTAAAACCAGATACTTTTAGACTTTTACTCAAGTAGTATTTTACTGGGTGACTTTCACTTTTACTTTAGTCATTTTCTATTAAGGTATCTTAACTTTTACTCAAGTATGACAATTGGGTACTTTTCCCACCACTGTGTGTGCATAAATAGAGTACTAGTATGTAGAAGTTGACAACAATGGAAAACAGCATGGTTTCTGTTTTATGTAGCAATATTTGAGTTGAATATATAATTCTCAATTATACTGTGTGTTGTGATTTTGTATTAGAACGATTCATTAGCACTCTACTTTGTATTTCCATTTCATTCTCTCTGGAAATTGCCAGAGTGAATCAGGGTACTGGAATTTAGCCTGCCTTGACCCAACACCTTTGTTCCTGCTTCAAGGCACTGAAGGTGCTGGCGCAGATGTATCCCCAACTGGTCACCATTGTGAGATTGGGTAAGGGTTTCTGCTACACTGGCTTCATAACAACACAAAAACACAAAAAACTACCAAATAATGTCCCTCTCTTGCTATTGCCATGAGCATGTTGTAAAAACAGTCCAAAGGTCCTATGGTGAGGCTTATATTTTGCCCAACACTGACCTGCCATAAAAATACACAGAAGTGATAACTTTGTGCAGAAAATGTAATTCTTACAGGGTGACAAGAGCTGAGTGACTTTCTATAGTTCCTCTTCCTAAACCTGAAAATGTCAATATTTTTGTGTTGACAGACGTTGCAGACCCAGTCAGTATTTCCGAGGCCTCCAGGATGGTTGGTGATAAACGGATTGACGGCAGCATGAATCTGATCATTAACAACGCTGCCATTAATGGCGTTGTCGTGAACGATGGGAACAACCCCCCTGGCACACTAGCAGTGACGGGCAAGAAGGAGATGGTGGATTTGTTTGTCACCAATGCAGTGGCACCCATGCTCTTCGCTAGAGTCAAAACAAACACTATCACATGAACTTCTGAAGACCTTTGTCTTACTGTTTCATTGTTTACCTACACCCTGCTCAGGAATTTTATTATGGTGTACTTCAGTGGAGGCTCCTCAGAGGAGGAAGGGGAGGACCATCCTTCTCAGTGAATTTCACAACAATACAAATAGTGAAACATTAAAACTATACTAAATATATTCATGTCACCAAATCATTTATTAAAACACACTGTTTTCAAATGGTCTATAGTAGCCTCAAAAGCACTCTGTAGGGTAGCACCATGGTATAGCCGGAGGAAAGCTAGCTTCTGTCCTCCTTTGGGTACATTGATTTCAAAACAAAACCTAGGAGGCTCTTGGTTCTCACCCCCTTCCATAGACTTACACAGTAATTATGACAACTTCCGGAGGACGTCCTTCAACCTATCAGAGCTCTTGCAGCATGAACTGACATGTTATCCACCCAATCAAAGGATCAGAGAATGAATCTAGAACTGAAAGCATAAGCTACAGCTAGATAGCACTGCAGTGCATAAAATCTAGTGAGTAGTTGACTCAAAGAGAGAGAACGACAATAGTGTTATGTATGGTACGACGTGCTGTACGTCGTACTGTACGTTGTTATGGTTTACGACAGTGTGCTGCGTTACGGATGAATGGGTTGTCAGAATGCGTGGCACATGTCATTAAACGACAGAGTGATGTTCAATGTGAAACTGTGCAGATGTCCGTTCTTTTACAACTAGGCTAGATATAACAAATAGTTTAACAGTTTTGAACAAATTAATTTATTCCAAAATTAAGGAGACGCGAGAGAGTGAGAGAGAGAGAGAGAGAGAGAGAGAGAAAGAGAGCGAGAGCGCTAGGTATATTTGGTTGTGTTTTTTTAACTTTCACTTAGCTAGCTGAATGCAGCTAGCTAGTTTAGCCTACTCATAAACACCCGGCTCAGACAGAGAGGGATGCTATGTTAGCTAACTGGCTATGGCTATCCAACACTGGAACTCTTACAAGTCAAGGTAAGCTTTTGGTTTTATTAATTTATTGCCAACGGGGCCCACCGGTGTAACTACTAAACTGCTTTCTGACTGTACACTGTACTGCATGATTGTAGCGTTAGTTCTAGTAGCTATGTTGACTAAGAGGTGCCAACGATGTAGGCTGTGTGTAGTGGTTAGCAGTCAACATGATATAACTTGGAAAGGTTTTTTCGCCATGGCCCCTCCCTGTCTTACAGAGTCAGCAAGGTATGCCACCATCAGTAGGCCTACAGTGGCTTGCGAAAGTATTCACCCACCTTGGCATTTTTCCTATTTTGTTGCCTTATAACCTGGAATTACACAACATGCCTACCACTTTGAAGATGCAAAATATTTTATATTGTGAAACAAACAAGAAATAAGACAAAAAACAGAAAACTTGAGCGTGCATAACTATTCAACCCCCCAAAGTCAATACTTTGTAGAGCCACCTTTTGCAGCAATTACAGCTCCAAGTCTCTTGGGGTATGTCTCTACAAGCTTGGCACATCTAGCCACTGGGATTTTGTCCCATTCTTCAAGGCAAACTGCTCCAGCTCCTTCAAGTTGGATGGGTTCCGCTGGTGTACAGCAATCTTCAAGTCATACCACAGATTCTCAATTGGATTGAGGTCTGCGCTTTTACTAGGCCATTCCAAGACATTTAAATGTTTCCCCTTAAACCACTCGAGTGTTGCTTTAGCAGTATGCTTAAGGTTATTGTCCTGCTGGAAGGTGAACCTCCGTCCCAGTCTCAAATCTCTGGAAGACTGAAACAGGTTTCCCTCAAGAATTTCCCTGTATTTAGCGCCATCCATCATTCCTTCAATTCTGACCAGTTTCCCAGTCCCTGCCGATGAAAAACATCCCCACAGCATGATGCTGCCACCACCATGCTTCACTGTGGGGATGGTGTTCTCAGGTGATGAGAAGTGTTGGGTTTGCGCCAGACATGGCGTTTTCCTTGATGGCCAAAAAGCTCAATTTTAGTCTCATCTGACCAGAGTACCTTCTTCCATATGTTTGGGGAGTCTCCCACGTGCCTTTTGGCGAACACCAAACGTGTTTGCTTATTTTTTTCTTTAAGCAATGTCTTTTTTCTGGCCACTCTTCTGTAAAGCCCAGCTCTGTGGAGTGTACGGCTTAAAATGGTCCTATGGACAGATACTCCAATCTCCGCTGTGGAGCTTTGCAGCTCCTTCAGGGTTATCTTTGATCTCTTTGTTGCCTCTCTGATTAATGCCCTCCTTGCCTGGTCCGTGAGTTTTGGTGAGCGGCCCTCTCTTGCCAGGTTTGTTGCGGTGCCATATTCTTTACATTTTTTAATAATGGATTTAATGGTGCTCCGTGGGATGTTCAAAGTGTCTGATATTGTTTTATAACCCAACCCTGATCTGTACTTCTCCACAACTTTGTCCCTGACCTGTTTGGAGAGCTCCTTGGTCTGTATGGTGCCTCTTGCTTCGCGCTGCCCCTTGCTTAGTGGTGTTGCAGACTCTGGGGCCTTTCAGAACAGTTGTATATATACTGAGATCATGTGACAGATCATGTGACACTTAGATTGCACACAGGTGGACTTTATTTAACTAATTATGTGACTTCTGAAGGTAATTGGTTGCACCAGATCTTATTTAGGGGCTTCATAGCAAAGGGGGTGAATACATATGCATGCACCACTTTTCCGTAAATTTTTTGAAACAAGTTATTTTTTTCATTTCACTTCACCAATTTGGACTATTTTGTGTATGTCCATTACATGAAATCCAAATAAAAATCCATTTAAATTACAGGTTGTAATGCAACAAAATAGGACAAACGCCAAAGAGGATGAATACTTTTTCATGGTCTTATATGATCCTTAATTTTCTTCTGGTTGATTGTGGTACAACTTCCTACTGTGATGAGTGTGATGGAAAGGAGTCCGGCGCAGGAGGGTAATCACCGAATACAGAGTTTACTCCTTCGTAGACACACAAATGCGCTCAAAAAGCGATCAACGAAACAGGCACAGGGGAAACTCTACCCTGGCAACAATATGTACGAGTAGCTCCACCGAGCTACACTCCTCTCACAAAATAACAATCACCCACAAGGACAAGGGGGCCGAGGGAACACTTATACACAGACTAATTCGGGATACGAACCAGGTGTGTGTGATTGACAAGACAAGACAATTGTGATGATGATTGGGGCGGCAGTGGTTAGTAAGCCGGTGACGACGAACACAGAAGCCTGCCCGAACAAGGAGGGGAGGCTGCCTCGGCCGAAGTCGTGACACCTACTTATTGAGTTGTCTATGACGGTCAACAAATACACTGAACAAAAATATAAGCGCTACATTTTACTGAGTTACAGTTCATAGAAGGAAATAAGCAAATTTAAATAAATAAATTAGGCCCTAATCTATGGATTTCACATGACTGGAAATAGAGATATGCATCTGTTGGTCACAGATACCTTTAAAAAAAGGTAGGGGCGTGGATTAGAAAACCAGTCAGTATCTGGTGTGACCAGCACTTGCCTCATGCAGCGCGACACATCTTCGCATAGAGTTGATTGTGGCCTGTGGAATGTTGTCCCACTCCTCTTCATTGGCTGTGCGAAGTTGCTGCATATTGGCGGGAACTGGAACATGCTGTCATACACGTCGATCCAGAGCATCCCAAACATGCTCAATGGGTGACATGTCTGGTGAGTATGCAGGCCATGGAAGAACTGGGACATTTTCATCTTCTAGGAATTGTGTACAGATCCTTGCCACATGGGACCTTGTATTATCATGCTGAAACATGAGGTGATGGTGGCAGATGAATGGCACGACAATGGGCCTCAAGATCTCGTCAAGGTATCTTTGTGCTTTCAAAATGCCATCGATAAAATGCAGTGGTGTTTGTTGTCCGTAGCTTATGCCTGCCCATACCATAACCCCACCGCCACCATGGAGCACTCTGTTCACAACGTTGACATCAGCAAACCGCTCACCCACACAACGCCAAACACGCTGTCTGCCATCTGCCCAGTACAGTTGAAACCGGGATTCATCCGTGAAGAGCACACTTCTCCAGCGTGCCAGTGGCAAACAAAGGTGAGCATTTGCCCATAGAAGTCGGTTACGACGCCGAACTGCAGTCAGGTCAAGACCCTGGTGAGGACGACGAGCACACAGATGAGCTTCCCTGAGACGGTTTCTGACAGTTTGTGCAGAACCTCTTCGGTTGTTCAAACCCACAGTTTCATCAGCTGTCCGGGTGGCTGGTCTCAGACCATCCCGCAGGTGAATAAGCCGGATGTGGAGGTCCTGGCCTGGTGTAGTTACACGTGGTCTGCGGTTATGAGGCCGGTTGGATGTACTGCCAAATTCTCTAAAACGACTTTGGAGGCGGCTTATGGTAGAATAATTTACATTAAACTATCTGGCAACAGCTCTGGTGGACATTCCTGCAGTCAGCATGCCAATTGCACGCTCCCTCAAAACTTAAAACATCTGTGGCATTGTGTTGTGTGGCAAAACTGCACATTTTAGAGCGGCCTTTTATTGTCCCCAGCACAAAGTTTACTTGTGTAATGATCATGCAGTTTAATCAGCTTCTTGATATGCCACACCTGTCAGGTGGATGGATTATCTTGGCAAAGGGGAAATGCTCACTAACAGGGATGTAAACAAATGTGTGAACAAAATTTGAGAGAAATAAGCTTTTTGTGAGTATGGAACATTTCTGGGATCTTTTATTTCAGCTCATGAAACATGGGACCAACACTTTACATGTTGCATTTATATTTTTGATCAGTATACTTTCCATGCTGAATAACGAAGATGTGGATAAAATGTGATCGTTTGTCCTATTCTCCATTAGGCGGTGCTAAACATGCTGATACGCTGTCTGGCAGAGGACTACAAGAGAGATGGCATTCTGGTCATTGCCATCCACCCTGGCTGGGTGAAAACTGACATGGGAGGCCCACATGTGAGTAACGGGGGTGGGGAGAGAATTACCTGGTTTCATGGATTATATCGAGTGATGTTTGCATGTTTATGTAAAGAATAGAATAGAACTATAAAGCTTAAAAGCCCACAATTCCGTTCTGCACAATGCACTCTACAGTACTCTGAAGTAGCAAAACTCATATAATAATTACATATTTGTTTATAAGTGTAGAATAAGGTAGGACTAGAGTCATAGGAGATTGGCACAGATCTGGAAACTGTCTGTCTGTCTGTTGTGTGTTTCTATTCGACAGGTGCTGATGAGGACTGAGGATAGTGCCAAAGGCATGCTGAATGTGATGTCAACCCTCACAGAGAAGCACAATGGCAGCCTTCTGGACTGGGAAGGGAATGGTATCCCATGGTGATGATGTTCCAGGCCAACGGTTCAGTCTCTGGAACCAATAGACAGAGATCAGGGTTCTGTGAAAGACTCTCTTAGTAGGACAGTACTGAATACTGTTTTGTCTTCTTAAAGGGGAAATCTGGGATTAGAAAAACAACAATGCGGACACCCCGCTACTTGTTTTGGTAAACAGCTGAAGGATGGGGCTGGAGAAATGGAACCACTCTCAAATTCAGGCTAAAATCTCATGACAAGGTTGCTAGTTGTTGTACTTAGGTCGCTATAGGGGGTTAATTATTTTTATTCGCTCACTTGCCTCACTTTTGAAAAAATGAAATCCGTTAAACTTGAAATAGAATGTGGATGGCCTAATGGAAACAGTCTGCATAATATTTTCTCTGTAGGATGTAATTACATTTTTCATTCTGATTCAATTGCTGGGCATTTCTTAACTCAATAAACTGGCAGCAACTCTCATGGATAATTTATCATCCTCTAAAAACAGCTTATCATTATTATGGACACAAAACAAAATGTGTCAACAGCATATATATATCGTATCATTTGTTTATACAATAACTTGTCCCTTTACTTTGTGCGACTTATCCAAAAGACAGCTCTAGTTATGACTATATAAAAAGGTTAAACCAATTGGCAAAATGAGCCATCCTAAAGTTGAGCATAATGGGAATAGATGTGTGTTTTCATGCAGCTGTCCCTGTGATGGGCCTCATGCTATCACAGCAGATCAGTGGCAGAATGAAATGGAAAACAGAGTAAAATACGGAAGCAGGGGTGAAAGACAGATGATGGGAACATAAAGAGGTGATGCAGATGGATTCCTAGTATATCTTGTGTAAATTAATCCGGTGTAGATATGTATAGATTGCATTTGGATTACTGTTACAGTGCTGTCTGGGTTGTTAATTGGATTCGTTCCGACATTTCTTAATTATTCCGTCTTTTTACTTTTTGGATTATGTGTGTATTGTTTTGTATTGCTAGGTATTACTGCATTGTTGGAGCTAGAAATACAAGCAGTTCTCTGCACCTGCGATTACATCTGCAAATCTGTGTACGTGACCACTTTTTACTTTTTGGATTATGTGTGTATTGTTTTGTATTGCTAGGTATTACTGCATTGTTGGCGCTATAAACGCAAGCATTTCGCTGCACCTGCGATAACACCTACAAATCTGTGTACGTGACCAAAAAACTTTGATTTGGATCACAGGTTTCCGATTTACTCCCCTCTGTCTCTCCACTCTTACTGAAGGTCAACCTGATCTCCGGGGGCCAGGCGGATGTGCGTGCTGGGGGTCATGACAGGGGAGAAAGCACTAGTGTTAGAGCTAACAGGAAGTGTGGACGGGTGAAACTGCTGACTAAAGAGCAAAGGCAGATCAAATCCAAGGGGCGGGGGCTGATGGCTTATAAGCACTAATGTTTTACGGGCTTTGCAATATTGCACTCAATAGCAAACATTAAGAAACAACAACATTAAATCAGTTTCTTCCACACCACCACCTGTGGCGGCAGGTAGATTAGTGGTTAAGAGCGTTGTGCCAGTAACCGAAAGGTCGGTGGTTCTAATCCCTGAGCCGACTAGGTGAAAAATCTGTTGATGTGCCCTTGAGCAAGGCACTTAACCCTAATTGCTCCTGTAAGTCGCTCTGGATAAGAGCTTCTGCTAAATGACAAATATATATATATATAAACCACTTGTCATAACCAAGTAATTACAGTGTCTGTAGGATGAGATCAAGTAATGTGTAAGATTACCCTTCCATGGTGACACAGAAAATTTATACAGTATCTCATGCAAAGAAATGCTGAACGTTCCTCTAAAGGGACATGTTTTGCCAGTATGGAAATGTTGTTCCTGGTGTTGGTACAAGTTTAGGCATAGCGCTTTTTGGTGTGTGTACCAATTGTAGTGCAGTCACTCACTGGACATACAGAAAGGTGCGACAGTCTTCTTGTTTGACGATGGATAAAGCTATGGGACATCTACTAGGCAGTGGGAGACAACAGAATCGTGTGTATAAGTGAAGTACGTTTCAATGCCCAGCTGTTTGAGGTAACCTTTATAATCACCTTATCGGATTTAAGGGATCATGCATTCACACAGCGTTTAGGATTGTGTCAACAAATGGTATAGGATTAGACGAAGGGTTACCAGTCCATCACATGTTGAAATTAACAAAGTCAAAAAGGGCAGTTGCATTTATCTAGACAGGTCACTCCTCAACTGTCCGTAAAACAAGCGCGAGAAAGGTAGCCAATGCAATTTATGGCTCAGCAAAAGCGCAAAAGAGGTGGGACATTCAAGGGGAGTTCTGCTGTACCACTTGCATGGGAGTTTGAACTTGAAAGCCTTATCTTGTCTCTACTGTGTTGGTGCTCCTCGTTATTGTCCTTCTGCTTACATTCCGGACTATAATAAAGGTAAGGCAGTCATATTTTTTTTGGTTTCATCAGTATCTGTAACCAGGTTTCCCTCCAACCTTTTTATGCGAGTACCCCAATGGGCACAGACATCAGTTCAATGTCTAGTTTTGATTTGCATATGGTTGAGTTGTCAACTAACGTGAATTCAACGTGAAATCAACAAAAAATGTCACCCATGTCATTGGATTTTGTTTAAAGCTGCAATGTGTAACTTTTTGGGCGACCTGACCAATTTCATATACGAATGTGCGTTATAGATCTGTTATTCTCATTGAAAGCAAGTCTAAGACGCAGTAGATATGTTCTATGTGTGCTATTTCTATGCTTCCCGTTCTTAAGTTTCGTTTTTGCGTCTTTTAATTTCGGTTTTATACATCAGCTTCAAACAGCTGGAAATAAAATATATATATATAAATGTGTATTAACCAATCCCCCTCCTCTTAGGAGTACACATATATTTTTGTTTATGGAAAAGAGATTTCACAGAGGTTTAGATGGTACAATGATTCCCTACGCCCTCCATACTCAGCGACCCAGAACAGGGTCAATACGGACCGCAGTTCCCGAAAAAAAATAAAAATAAATAATAATATATATATATATATACAAAGACCAGGGAGGTTTTCCAATGCCTCGCAAAGAAGGGCACCTACTGGTAAATTGGTAAAAATAAAAAAGCATACATTGAATATCCCTTTGAGCATGGCAAAGTTATAAATTACACAAAATGTCACTACAGAGATACAGGCGTCCTCCCTAACTCAGTTGCCTGAAAGGAAGGAAACCGCTCAGGGATTTCACCATGAGGCCAGTGGTGACTTTAAAACAGTTACAGAGTTTAATGGCTGTGATAGGAGAAAATTGAGGATGGATCAACAACATTGTAGTTACTCCACAATACTAACCTAATTGGCAGAGTGAAAAGAAGGAAGCCTGAAAAAAACAAATATATATATATATATATATATATATATATATATATATATATATATTCCAAAACATCCTGTTTGCAACAAGGCACTAAAGTAATACTGCAAAAAATGTGGCAAAACAAATAACTTTTTGTCCTGAATCCAATACAACACATTACTGAGTACCACTCTCCTTATTTTCAAGCATAGTGGTGGATGCATCATGTTATGGTTATTTCTTGAAATCGACTGGGGAGTTGAAAATGGTTGTCTAACAATGATCAACAACTAATTTGACAAAGCTTGACGAATTTTGAAAATAATAATGCGCAAATGTTGCACGAAGCCCTTAGAGACCCAGAAAGACTCACAGCTGTAATCACTGCCTAAGGTGCTTCTACAAAGTATTGACTCAGGGGTGTGTAAAGGCCTCCTGTAGCTCAGTTGGTAGAGCATGGTGCTTGCAACGCCATGGTTGAGGGTTCGTTTCCCATGGGGGGCCAGTATGAAAAATTTATGCACTCACTAACTGTAAGTCGCTCTGGATAAGAGCGTCTGCTAAATGACTAAAATGTGAATACTTATGTAAATGAGATATTTCTGTATTTAATTTTCAATATATTTGCTAAAATTTCCCAAATCATGTTTTCGCTTTGTCATTATGGGGTATTGAGAGTAGATGGGTGAGAAAAAAATATATTTAATCCATTTTGAATTCAGGCTGTAACACAACAAAATGTGGAGTAAGTCAAGGGGAATAGATACTTTCTGAAGGCACTGTAGGTGTAGGCTATACCCACACTGTATCGGCGAGTGCGAGTTGTTGGCTAGAGCGCACATGCTAAGACCTGAGTGGGCACATTCAAGACCGGAGTGGGCATATTCGCTATATAACGCAACATTTCTTGTGACAAAACCATCAGTAGAGTTGAAATGCGATGGAAACCCATTTAACTTGTATTTTTCATTCGGTACATGGGAATTTAACCTAAAAAGTTATTTTTATGTGCACTACGTCATCACGCACAGCCTATTATCTGTAACAAATCAATTTGATGGAAACACCTCTGGTGGGAAAATGCGCATATTGTTTTTATGTGGATTTTAGAATATTTGCATTAAGATCTGTCGCCAATTGGATGGAAACCTAGCTTGTGATGTGCTCCTAAAATTAAGCGCACCATGCATGTGTTGTGTCTAGTGCCATACAATACCTCGGTGTTGGTTGACAGCTGAGGATTCACAGACAGTTGTGCTCTCGTCTAGATACAAGGACTGTCACTCTATATTGTTTGTTTGATGTTTGTAAACAATTAAACCATATTTGGGGTTATGCTAGGAAAACAATTTCATGGGGCATTTATTAGTTGTATTCTTCCAAAATTAATTGGTAGGCCTAAATATCAACAATCGAAAATACCATTGAACAGATACCCAGATCCCAGATAGAAAGGTATTCTTTGCTATTCAGACATCAAACAACCTAAACACAGTAGCCTACACTTTTCTTATGGCTTTCCATCTTTTGGTATTTGTTTCATTAGTCCATTGTTGATACAGTCCCAAAATGTTTTGCATGTCAGCAATCAAGTTTTCAAGATATAGAAATGTCAAAATACAGAAAGTGTCACAGTATGTTACGTTTTGTTATTGAAACAAATACCAAAATATCGTTTTTAAGTGGAATTTCCCTTTAACTAACTATGTGGTAACTGAGAAATGGGACTGTTTTTCTGTCCCACAGTCCTGTTGTTTAATCATTAGCTCATTGATACTGGGTGGTTCTGAGCCAGCCTGGGACATTCCCGTTGGAGTCCCAGTGGAAGAAACTGGACTGACAGTGCCCACCTCACCCCTCCCCAGACTTTCGTTGTTGTCCACAAGCACTTTCGTTGCCCGGACAACGGATAGCTTTTGGGGAGGGTTTCTCAATATCAGGTGGGCTTTCATGGAGGAGAAAGGGTGACACCCTGTCTTCCAGCCTCCCACATGGACAAAATAACATTCAGAAAGTTGCTTTCATTCAGGGAATCTGTGCTGTGTCCAAGCGAATATATGTTGTATCCATGAAAACTGTATCCATGAAAACTGTACCTTACAGTTTTTTAAAAAATCACTTTGGTGCAATTTTCACAAGTATTTGGTCAGTTTTCACAACTCTTAGTACAAAAATCAAAACAGATCATCAAAAAGGCAGTGGTCTCAAAACTCGAAGCACATTTTCAATTGACTGAGTACATCACACAAAGTCACTTTTTCACCAAACGTAATCATTGTTTCATCAGAAATACGTGTTTCACATTGCAATACATGTTCATAGAGTACTTGCTTTTCACAATGCAATGCTCACATTACTTTTGATATGATTGTCTTCTCATTTGTTAATACATTTTACTATTACTTAATCCAACTTCTCTTAATTGATAATCACTAAACCATTTGGTAAACCTATACATTTTAAACTGGTTTGTGTACTATAGATATTGAGACCTACACAATGAAAATGTATGTTTGTAAAGTATAAAGATATAAAGCATGATATATACTGCAATTCTATAATGATGATGACTATTATGATTTGACTTTAGAGTAAAAACTAATCAAATCTGAAATTGACAGGAAGAGAAATGTACTGAAGGTAACAAACGCATCTCTTATACAGTAAGCATGTATCCAAAATTAATTTGCTGGGAACTTTTGGCTACGGGGTTTTCACATTGCAATGGCCAATACCATACTGTTATACCTTAAAATATGCCATTTACATAGCAGACACCTTTATCCAAAGCAGTGGTGGTTGGTGCCGTTTAAGATGAGTGAGGATGGGCCTCCCGAGTGGCGCAGCGGTCTAAGGCACTGCATTGCAGTGCTAGAGGCATTACTACAGACCCGGGTTCATTCCCAGGCTATGCCACAACTGGCCTTGGCTGGGAGTCCCATAGTATGGCGCACAATTGGCCCAGCACTGTCCGGGTTTGGACGGTGGGACTTTACTTGGCTCATCGTGCTCTAGCAATTCCTTGTGGCAGGCCAGGGGCCTGCAGGCTGACCAATGTAACATCAATAGGTTTAGGCTACTACATGATACTCTAATTTTCCCTGTACCCATTATGAGGTTGCTACAACCTAGCCTATGAATGAAAGTTTACAACGTAGGTTCACAGGTCGAGAGAAGTTTGAGTGATCAAGGTGACAGACAGTGAAACATTCAATAGTGCGTTGCACATTCTTTCCTGCATCTAGTTGATCTAGGGTGTAATCATTAGTCCAACAGTTGCAAACGAGAGTTTCTATTGGACAAATTCAGGTATGTTTATCTCTGTTTTGTTCCATTTGCTTCCGTTTAAGAAATATTTTTCAACAGAATCGGCGCAATGAATACACCCCTGATCACACGCAAACAGTTCACTTTCATAGCAGCCACATACAAACAGCTCGTTGTATATATAATTCCTTCTCGCATCCATCTACGCACTCTCTACCTCTCACCTTTTCCCTTCGTTTGTGGACTTCAGTGCACAACACATCAGCTGTCTGTGACCAGGCGAAAAAAACCTTTCCAAGCCTTCATATCATGACCGCTAACCGCTACACACAGCCTACATCGTTGTCACGTCATAGTCAACATACAGTTGAAGTCGGAAGCTTACATACACCTTAGCCAAATACATTTAGGATCACCACTTTATTCTAAGAATGTGAAATGTCAGAATAATAGTAGAGAGAATGATTTCTTTCAGCTTTTATTTATTTCATCACATTCCCAGTGGGTCAGAAGTTTACATACACTCAATTAGTATTTGGTAGCATTGCCTTTAAATAGTTTAACTTAGGTCAAACATTTCGGGTAGCCTTTCACAAGCTTCCCACAATAAGTTGGGTGAATTTTGGCCCATTCCTCCTGACAGAGCTGGTGTAACTGAGTCAGGTTTGTAGGCCTCCTTGCTCGCACACGCTTTTTCAGTTCTTCCCACACATTTTCTGTAGGATTGAGGTCAGGGCTTTGTGATGGCCACTCCAATACCTTGACTTTGTTGTCCTTAAGCCATTTGCCACAACTTTGGAAGTATGCTTGGGGTCATTGTCCATTTGGAAGACCCATTTGCGACCAAGCTTTAACTTCCTGACTGATGTCTTGAGATGTTGCTTCAATACATCCACATAATTTTCCTTCCTCATGATGCCATCTATTTTGTGAAGTGTACCAGTCCTTCCTGCAGCAAAGCACCCCACAGGGTGTTCTTCGGCTTGCAAGCGTCCACCTTTTTCCTCCAAACATAACGATGGTCTTTATGGCCCAACAGTTATATTTTTGTTTCTCAGACCAGAGGACATTTCTCCAAAAGGTACGATCTTTGTCCCCATGTGCAGTTGCAAACCGTAGTCTGGCTTTTTTATGGTGGTTTTGGAGCAGTGGCTTCTTCCTTGCTGAGCGGCCTTTCAGGTTATGTCGATATAGGACTCGTTTTACTGTGGATAGAGATACTTTTGTACCTGTTTCCTCCAGCATCTTCACAAGGTCCTTTGCTGTTGTTCTGGGATTGATTTGCACTTTTCGCACCAAGTACATTCATCTCTAGGAGACAGAATGCGTCTCCTTCTTGAGCGGTATGACGGCTACGTGGTCCCATGGTGTTTATACTTGCATACTATTGTTTGTACAGATGAACGTGGTACCTTCAAGCGTTTAGAAATTGCTCCCAAGGATGAACCAGACTTGGCTGATTTCTTTAGATTTTCCCATGATGTCAAGCAAAGAGGCACTGAGTTTGAAGGTAGGCCTTGAAATACATCCACAGGTACACCTCCAATTGACTCAAATGATGTCAATTAGCCTATCAGAAGCTTCTAAAGCCATGACATCATTTTCTGGAATTTGCCAAGCTGTTTAAAGGCACAGTCAACTTAGTGTATGTAAACTTCTGACCCACTGGAATTGTGATATAGTGAATTATAAGTGAAATAATCTGTCTGTAAACAATTGTTGGAAAAATTACTTGTGTCATGTACAAAGTAGATCTCCTAACCGACTTGCCAAAACTATAGTTTGTTAACAAGAAATTTGTGGAGTGGTTGAAAAACGAGTTTTAATGACTCCAACCTAAGTGTATGTAAACTTCCGACTTCAGCTGTAGCTACTAAAACTAACGCGTTAGTAAACCCACTACAATCATCAATCATGCAGTACAGTCAGCAGCAAGCAGTTTACACCGGTGGGCCCCGGTGGCAGTAAATTAATACAATCAAAAGCTTACCTTGACTTGGAAGAGTTCCAGTGTTGGGTAGCCATAGCCAGCTACCTCCCCTTCCCCTTCCTCTCTGTTTGAGCTGGGTGTTTGAGTAGGCTAAACTAGCTAGCTGTAAGTGAAAATGAAAGTCAAAGAAATATATACTACGAAATATAGCTAGCTCTCTCTCTCTCTCTCTTGCATCTCATTAATTTAGGAAGAAATTAATTTGTTCAAAACTGTTGTCTTTCTCTCTCTTTGAGTCAACTATTCACCACATTTTATGCACTGCAGTACTAGTTAGCTGTAGCTTATGCTTTCAGTACTAGATTCATTCTCTGATCCTTTGATTGGGTGGACAACATGTTAGTTCATGCTGCAAGAGCTCTGATAGGTGGAGGACGTCCTCTGGAAGTTGTCATAATTACTGTGTAAGTCTATGGAAGGGGGTGAGAACCATGAGCCTCCTAAGTTTTGGATTGAAGTCAATGTACCCAGAGGAGGACAGAAGCTAGCTGTCCTCTGGTTACACCATGGTGCTACCCTACAGAGTGCTGCTGAGGCTACTGTAGACCTTCATTGCAAAACAGTGTGTTTTAATCAATTATTTGGTGACGTGAATATATTTAGTATAGTTTCATCTAAAAAGGATAACTTTTTTTATGTTTCACTATTAAAACATTTCTGAAATTCACTGAGGAGGATGGTCCTACCCTTCCTCCTCTGAAGAGCCTTCACTGATCCAAAGTGAGTCCATACATTTTCATATGTGACCACAGTGGGAATCGAATCCACAACCCAGGGCCCAGTTTTTCCAAAGTTATCTATCCGTATTTCAGCTATCGGATAGGATTAAATGCATACATATAAAATTAAAAGAACGAGAGTCCCCATTGAAGTCAATGATTTGTCTGGTCTATTCATTATATTTCTATGCATTTAATCCTATCCGTAAGGCGCAATCCAGATAGATAACTTCTGAAAAACTGGGATTGGCAACAACACCTCCTCCACACTGACTCTTAACACAGGGCCCCCCCAGGGGTGTGTCCTCAGCCCTCTGCTGTACTCCCTGTTCAACCACTACTGCATGGATTTGCACGACACCAACTCCATCATCAAATTTACTGATGACACCAGAGTTGTAGGCCTGATAACCAACAACGACGAGTCAGCCTATAGGGAGGAGGTAAGTAAACTGGCATTGTGGTGTCAGGATAACAACCTCACCCTCAACGTCAGCAATACAAAGGAGTTGATTGTTGACTTCAGGAAGCAGAGGAGAGAACTTGCCCTGATCCACATCAATGGGACTGCAGTAGAGAGAGTCAGCAGTTTTAAGTTCCTCGACGTCCACATCACCGAGGACTTGAGATGGACCAGCAACACCATCGCTCTTGTCAAGAGGGTGCAACAGCGTCTCTACTTCCTAAGGCGCCTGAAGATATTTGGCATGCCACCCCGTGTCCTCTCCAAATACTATCGCTGCACCATCGGGACCGTGCTCCCACCCATCCAGGACATCCACACACATATACATTAATGCTACACACAGATCACTGCTGCTACCAGACTCTTATTATGATTGCTAAATACTGCACAATTTAAACACTTGCCCCCAATCCCCACCTGTAAATATTGGACTATAAATTGTGCCTTCCTGTATTATACTAATGCTGAAATGTTTATTCTATTCTACTGAGCCATTTACTTTATGTTCATATTCTTATATTTTATTATTTCTTATTGTTGTTACATTGTCGAGAAAGAACCTGCAAGTAAGCACTTCATTGGACGGTGTATACCATGTGTATCCCGTACAACCGACTAATACAACTTGAAACTTGAAACTTGGATCTGATGCTGTCTCGCCAAAAAGAGCATGGCATGTCCTACTATTTTTGGCCAGACAGCATCAGATACATGGGCTACATATAATAAGACAGAGAGGCGCTGTTTCGCTCGCTCGGATGCTTTCTCCGGTGAGATAGTTTCATCCACTTGCCAATTGAAGGAAAGTTGGTGAATGCACAGTGCACTGTTTGGATGCTGGAATTATTTTAGATGAACGGTCTAAGGTAACCTACTTTTTGAAGCGATTTGTTTGACAATCAGATGAAAACATCATGACTGGTTGTGTTCATGGCACATTAAAAGGTAATACATGTTTACAGTTAAATTACATGTATTTACTATAAAGCCCATTAAAAGAATGTGTGGAGGAGGTGTGGGGGGCTCAGACTGGCCTCTGCCTGGGGCCTCCAAAGTCCGCCCCTGGCCATGCTCTTACCAACTGAGCCACACAGGACCACTACAATACATAATTACAATACAATACTGTAAAATATAATACATGATTACAATAAATATGACTGCTCATTATTCAAGTGCCTGGACAATGTGGGGGAAACATTTAGATGAGAACCTATGGCCAAATGCTCAATACAAGCTTGATGCAAACTAGTGCCTGCTAAACATAATGTTTCTTTCATTCATTTCATTTGTTTCATTTCATGTGTTACATTTGATTACAGTAAACTTATGTTGTAATTATCCTGTAATTTACAGTACTGTACTACATTCAAAGGGAAATTCTGAAGCATTTATTTGCAATTGGATTAACTGGTTGTTAAAACAACTAAATTGAGAAGATACAATTATGTTTTGTTTTGATGATTAAATCAATGTTCTCATGGTATTTCACAATAAATGTATATTTTCAATCAATGGTTGTGTGGTGAAATATGTCTCCAAACAAAATGAATGCACAATAAAATATTTTGAATATAAGACTGCGTTACAAGTGTTACCAGTTTGGAGTTTAATAATAAGAGTTAAAAAATTCACTACATGCTTGTGAAAATAGCATCAAAGCGATTAAAAAAAAACTGTAAGTGAGTATTACAGATGTCGGATCTTAACTTGATCACTCTTTTGTTGTGGATAATTTTCCTGTTGCATCAGGAAATTCAAATGAGCCTTGTGATTCCTTGAAAAGTAGCAGTTCTCTTTCTTTCCATGCGGGGGCAGTTGAATCATTGGAATCAGGCCTGCTGTCAAAATAATATTCTCTCTAGCTTGCACAAACGCTAGGTCTAGGCCCTATTACTGCAACATTCAAATGTACAAAAATGTATCTGAAATGCAGCCATACACATAAACAACCTTTGTTTTGTATAGCTTAATAGCACAATATAGATATTGGTCTCCACTAGGCTAAGACATGCAAGTGTGGAGTGTATCCTAAGGTTACGAATGAACTGTCAAAATTGAGTTCAGAACAGCCTCAATTCATTGGGGCATGGACTCTACAAGGTGTCAAAAGCGTTCCACAGGGATGCTGGCCCATGTTGAACCTCTCCTTTCCACTTGAAGGGTATTTTATTTTCTTGGCTGGCCTATATTCCCCCCTTGGTTATGCCACTGTAAATAAAAAGACACACACAAAAAATATACATACACACACACACACAAAAACAACATACGTACACACATCTGATTAATCTGTTCACTCTTTATGGCCAATGACATGGTGGCTAGTTAGCCAACAAGCAGAGCTAAAAACAGGAGATTAAACTCTGTCTGACAGATTCTGGGTTAGCCAAAGCTAACTAGCTCGCTTAGCCCCCTCAGTTAATACTTGTGCCCCCTCAGTTGTAGTTTTATGACCCTATATAAAAATAGCAAAAAGGTTCAAATAATTGAGTAATAGGTTGGCGCAAAATCTGTATCTCCGCTGTGCTGTGTCAGCACCAGTGGCGGAAAAACTACCCAATTGTCATACTTGAGTAAAAGTAAAGATACCTTAATAGAAAATGTCTCAAGTAAAAGTGAAAGTCACCCAGTAAAACACTACTTGAGTAAAAGTCT
Organism: Coregonus clupeaformis; assembly: GCF_020615455.1. NCBI lineage: Eukaryota > Metazoa > Chordata > Actinopteri > Salmoniformes > Salmonidae > Coregonus > Coregonus clupeaformis. Next base: position 17,276,002 of record NC_059202.1, on the reverse strand, counting down.
AAAATTATTTGATTTTAAATATACTTAAGTATCAATAGTAAATGTAATTACTAAAATGTGCTTAAGTATCAAAAGTAAAAGTACAAGTATAAATAATTTCAAATGTCTTATACTAATCAAACTAGACTGCACCATTTTCTTGTTTTTGTAATTTATGGATAGCCAGGGGCACACTCCAAGACTCAGACATCATTTACAAACGAAACATGTGTGTTTAGTGAGTCCGCCAGATCAGAGGCAGTAGGGATGACCATGGATGTTCGCTTGATAAGTGTGTGCTTGGACCATTTTCCTGTCCTGCTAAGCATTCAAAATGTAATGAGTACTTTTGGGCCTCAGGGAAAATGTATGGAGTAAAAAGTACGTTATTTTCTTTAGGAATGTAGTGAAGTAAAAGTAAAAGTTGTCATAAATATAAATAGTAAAGTACAGATACCCCCAAAAACTACTTAAGTAGTACTTTAAAGTATTTTTACTTAAGTACTTTACACCACTGGTCAGCACAATGGACAGAGCATGCTGCGGTGTGTGTAGGTGGGCTATGGAAAGCCACTGGGGTGGTTAGGTATGACTCCTTTGGGTTTCCATAAAAAGTGGGAAAAAACGCTTCTCATCTCTGTGGTAGGCTAAGTGAATAACGTGATACGCCTCCACCTGTAATATTTTATTTTGATTTATAAGGGTGGGGTCAAGTTTACTGTTGAAGTTGCTTCACTCAACTCTGCCTCACGCCCCACCACTACACAGTTTAGTTAGCTTCTTAGCGAGCTGTGAAGAGCAACGTGTTATTAGCCTTGACCTATTTAGCTAGCTCGAACCAGCTAATCTGCCACTGCCACGATGGATATCAGAAATTGGCTTTGCCAAAGTACCCAAACAAAGCCAAAGGAGAAGGAGAGTGACTAGCAGCAGCAGCAGCAGCAGCATCAAACCACAGAGGCTGCCACCAAGCCCAGCAGCAATGATGCTGCTGAGCTTCAGCTAGCTCTGCCTGCAGAGCCTACCCACCCTTCCACAAGCGCCACCAGGATAATGGCTCCACAGCCCACTCCACCTCCGACTGTTCCTGACGATCTTGGAACAGAGGAGCCAACCCAGGTTAGCCTAGAATCCTACCCTAGCCGCCGGGTTTCTGTTCAAAAACATTAATTTAATGTCAACTGGTTCATAGGAAGAGAGTAGCTGGAATGCTCGGTTACTGCATTTTGTTTTCCATGTCGAGAGTTCTGTTGGGTCCAATGCTAATGCAGACAAGGCCTTCACCCAAGCTGGCTATTCTAACTGGAAGACTTCTATTGATAATACCGAAGGATTCGCTAGGCACGCATCAAGCAAAGAGCATTTGAAATGCACTGCACTGTGGAAAGAAAAACTAGTTTGAAGTGCTATGGGAACATTGGTGATGGACAGCTGGCAAGAAATCGCATGTGTTTGTCGCGATTGTGGACGTTCCTGTTTCAAACCAGTAACCACTGAGGGGGACATTGGACACGATAGAGTCAAGACGGGAGGAGGGCAGTGGACTTTTTCTGTCAATTATGGAATATACTCTCCAAAAAGACAAGGAACTTGCCAAGGTGTTTAGCACAATACCGCACAATGCCACAGACATGTCACACGTTATTCCAAATGAAATCATAGGGCTCATGAGTGGGGTGTCCACAGCTAAATGCGAGAACTAATTTTCTACTTTGACAAACGTGTTCAGTCAGCACAGAAGAAGCATGCTACACCTGAGGAAAGCTCAACTAATACAACTGGCATTTGTGGGGGATCTTACTAGAAGATTTCGGGAAGAATGGAGTGATCTACTACTCAGGAAGTTCCACAGAGCATCAAGGAGTCTGCAACTCTTCTGAAGAGGTAAGAAAAATCTAGCTGGTTGGTTTTTATCAAAATCTTGGTGGTATAGCCAATGGCATCATTTCAGCAAAAATCTAGGGTATGGAATGGCAAAATGACTTTTCAACAGCCTTGCTTTTTAGTGTATATGGCACTGTCCATGGTGCTGATAGAGCGTAGCACCACTTCTTGGTCAAAAGCACTCAATGGCGTCGGCATTTGAACTTCTATGTTTATTGTGGTATAGCGTAATATAAGCAGAATTCAATATAATTCCAATGCAAGAACTCAAATGATGCCCCTGGGCATAGTTACATATCGGTATGTTTCATCACAGAAATAGATATTATGGTTTTCTTGGTAGCCTATTGGTATTTGTGGTTGTAAATGGAACTGTACGTATTGGAAACATATTTATGGTAGGCTGGCATTGCTTAATTGTTTATGTGGGTCGAATTTGATCCACAGAATTTGATCCACGCCGGGTCTGCTACAAACACAGCTTCCAGCTGCCCCCTGGCAGCGATTTTAAATATTCAATAGTCATTCAAATCCTCCTGCTGCAGGATTATTTTCCTCCTGCGATGAAAGGGGTAAAATCTGTATGCACCATTACATATGGGCTCAGCCTCCTGCATCTACCTTGTTCAAATACATATTTCCTGGATCATCCAGTGGGTCAGCTTGTTTTAGGTTACTTACAGGCAGCAACCTTATTGTAGAGTTCTCATAAAGTTATACAGCTGCACCATTGAGAGCATTTTGCATTGACCCTTCCATTTTATTTCAATTTTTGCAGACTGTCTCTAGGCACACTCACTCACACACTCACTCTATGCACATTATAAACACTCACTCACACTGACACTCCAACACACACAAACACCCAATCACACTCACACACACATACACACACTTAATTTGCTCTCACACACATAATACGCTGTCACGCCCTGACCTATAGAACTCTAGTTAGTTTGGTCAGGGTGTGTATATCATGTGTGTGTTGATTCTATGGTGACATTCTATGTTTGCATTTCTATGTTTGACCGAGTGTGATTCCCAATCAGAGGCAGCTGTCGCTCGTTGTCTCTGATTGGGGATCATACTTAGGCAGCCAGTTTCCCTGCCTGTGTTGTGGGATCTTGTTTGTGTTCGGTAAGTTTGGGCTTGTTAGTGTATAGCCTTCTGACGTCACGTTTCGTTGCCTTTTGTATGTTTATTCAGTTTAATAAACATGTATGCATTTCACGCTGCGCCTTGGTCTGACCCGTTCTTCAACGACCGTGACACACGCACACACATTCATACTGACTGCACACACTCACATACAATCATCATATATGTTGCTGCTACTCTGTTTATCATATATCCTGATGCCTAGTCCCCTTACCCCTGTACTGTACATATCTATCCCTACCACTCCTGTATCCCTGCACATTGTAAATATGTTAATGGCACTGACCCTGTATATACCTTACTTACGTTCTCGTGTTCTTCTTATTTCTATTTCTCGTGTGTTTTTGTTTTACTTTACTTTTTTATTTATTTGTTATAGTACTACTGCATTGTTGAGAAAGAGCAAGCAAGAAAGGCATTTCACTGTACTAGAGCACGTGAGTAAAGACCTTGAACCTTTTTGTTTTGCTGGTGAAATAGCCGATTGATTCCTTGATCAAATGATAACAGTGTGTGTGTGGCCATGCAGCCTTGGACGATGAATAACTTGCCTGAGACTGAGAAAGTCAACTGTCGCCCCTGGATTGGAAGCTAGCTTTTCAGGGAAGTGATATGTATGGTTGGCTTTGGAGTGTGAAGAGTTGGTAACCAGTGTTTGACATCAGTCAGTTACTCACTGGTTGTTGATTGGTTTGCTTAGTCTCTGTGTCCTGCGTGCATTGACCCCTGACGACATGCCAACCTCAGGATGGAGGAGTGTTTATGTTTACCACCTCCACCCACTGTAGTGTTTGTCCTGGGCCGCTGGGCCCTCCAAGGCTCCAATGAGTTAAATATATAGGGAAAAGTAATTCATTCCAAATCAGTGCTTTCAAAGCCCATACAAACACTGAAAACCCTAGACCTTTGCTCATCTGGTACAAAACTCCTAAGAGAACCAGTGGACTGGGACCCAGTGCACCAGTTTAACTATTACATATTCTGGTCAGCAGAGTAGTTTTTGCTGCCAGCAGTGTTGATTATGTAACAAAGTATTCACCCATCCTGTTAAAAACATTGTTTTGAACCTGCCATCTCTGCGTGGCCTCTGTCTCTCAGTCCCAACCCTTCTCTGTTTTCTAACACATAGTTACTCTGCCCTCTTCTTTCCTCACTCAGTCCCACTCACATCAGCTCTATCCTCCTCTCACCCTCTATCTGGACACAAACACACATACACAAAATAGTCTCAAGGAAAGTTGGCAGGAAAACCTCCATTGTCTGTAAGAGATACAGAGATGCCTATCAATGGGGAAAGGGGAAGTGTTTATTAGTACAGATGTACTTGGTCTGTAATGGAGAGAGAGAGAGAAAGTTGTGTTAGGGATGCTCCTCTTCCTGTCTGAGAGGTTGCCAAATGGCAAGAATGAGGCATAGGGCATTGAATGTGTCTCATACTCACAAATGTCAGTGTGTGTGTGTGTGTGTGTGTTATTTATCTTATGATCATATTATACAATACTGAGTTGATTTGAATGTTGAGTGCTGCATACGAAGCCATAGAAACCATGTAGACTATAGGAAGACCATGAATCATGCATTCCACTGAGGTTTCTGGGTGGGTTTAAAGTAAAAACCTTTATTGGGTAAGGTGCCTTACCATGGTCATAAATCATGTCGATAAATCTTTAAAATGTAATCTTAAATGTTACAGGAGGGGGTCGCAGTTCATTGACTTGACTGTCAGAATTAGAGGCTGTTGTATTCAGACCTGTTAGTAGCTCTACTGACCTCACCCATCAATTCAGATGGGGCTTTGGGTTGCAACATGACCTCACAATCACAGGAAAAGACAGGGGAGGTTATATTGTACACATGTGGACAAATGTTGCCCTTTAAATTCATTTTGACACCAACATTCTTTATGAGAAATGCAAATATAATCATGTTATCGATGCTCCAGCAAAAACAAGCATTTTAGGGTGATTTTACATATGCGTATTGTATTTTATAATCTAGCCATACATGTATGATGTTGATAGAGGGTATGTTCTGAAGGGCTGTGATGATAGTACAATCACAGGAAATGAGTGGCCAGTGTTTCCGCTCACTGAACTGCTCTTGAATGTCTGTGTGGGTCTGGCTGGCACTTCCTGGTGAAAGGGCACTGTGGTACCAAAGAGGGAGGTATAGCACCCACACCCTACAGATCCTACACACTTCCTATATGTTTGTTTTACTATAGCCGACAGAGTAAGATATGTAATACCTTTATCATAAACATTGTATGATTCATTATATGAGTGTTTGATTGTGATGTGTGAGTCTCTGTGTGAGATGGATGAAGTTTAGATGTCTGTTCAGAGCTAGTGTTTTTCCCACCTGGCCGCTGGTGTCTGCCCTCTCCATTTAGGGGTGTTGCAGAATTGATGAGGGATGTCCCAGGGAACTGTTTGGTCCCCGTCCCTGTAAAAATGTGTGATGAGCCCTGATAAAACATTCATCAGAGTAGGGACATCTTGTCTGGAGGACTCTCCACACACTAACTACACAGTGACATGCTGGGATGTAAATCTCATCATCTGTCTCCAAGCAGAGTAGCTGGTCTTGTCACTAGATGCTTGAAATGCAGGCAGAACAATGATCTTATCTCTTATTTGTTTGAGAACAATCTGTTCAAGGATACAACTTAACCAAGCATTGCTTGGGTTAAAAGTGGGAGGAGTTTAGGTTTGGTGTGAGGGTTTCAACTGTAAGTGCAATGTATTACCAATCTATGGTGGAGGTTAGGGTTATGATTTCAGCTGTAAGTGCTAATAGAACATGAATACATTGCACAGCTGTAACCCTAACCCTATATTGGTAATACATTGAAGTTACAATACATCGTAAACTCCACTGTTATGTCGTCCTGTCTGAGCTGACAAGGTAAAGATACAACTTCATGCATTGGGACCAGCTCCTTCACAACATGGCTCAATCAGTTTCAAGAATCTCCTCTTGAAACAGACTGAAATCTGGGACCAATGACGTCTCACACTCTCAGAAAACCTACATGATCTTTAAGCTTTCCCTTGTGGACTTAAAATAAGGTTGGACTTATGGTAATGCAAAATGGGTATGATGAACTTATACTTTTTTTATTTAGGCAGTATGGAACTTCGGACTATATGGACTTAAAATCAGGTTTTGATTTAGGGGAAGGCGAAGATGGGTAAGGCTGACCTTTTTTATTTTTATTGTTTATTTATTTAATTTAAAGATTGCACAGTAGTACATTAGAAATACCAAGTTGTTTTGTTTTTGTTTGATATGATATGGCCTAATTGTACAGGTCGGGTATGTTATGACTTAAAAGCTGTTATATAGTGTGGCCCTTGTTCGCGGATGGGAATCAGAACGATTAGCTTTTAAGATAAAAACGTAATAAATATGAATATATCTAATGTAGGGCTAGGATAAAGGATTATAGAATTAAAAACCTGTCTAGGTTCACTATTGGAGTAGGCCTATACATAACCTGTCTAGGTTCACTATTGGAGTAGGCCTATACAATCCTAAAATAATAGTTGTCATTATCCTTTTACATTAAAAAATATATCTCAATATAAAAAATACACACCGGCAAATGGATTAGGTATTGTCAACAGGGTTGTTGTCTCTATTAGTGTGTGGCGGGCTGGTTAACACTGGGATAAACTGATTAAAGTTAACGGTAGAACCAACACAATAACTGGCTTATGGAAGCACTTCTCTAAGCGAGAGGTATATTATATATATATATATTAGATATTTATGCTACCTTTTATATTCTCGATCCTAATGATATAGGCCTAGGTGTAAAACAGCTGAGGTGATAGAGCAACGACCCTGGAATAAAAACAAAATGTGTGTGGGTGGAGAGAGGGTAGGTTTTACAGGTTTACTCGCTCTGGATTGTCAGTACTGCATGTATTCTTGGCTATCGTGCCATGGCTGTGTCAGGATCAATTGTAAGTTAAACTTAGGTATTCCTTTATGGGTAGTGTGATGCGTAAGACACATTTTTACTGGCAGTCATTAGCGGTCGTTACAATCTATGTTCCTTTTTCCTTCTTCCTTTTTTGAATATGATCTATTATTGTTATTATTAATTTAATCCATGTTATTTGGTTAGTTCTCTTAAAAATCACCCTCATAGATATGCAATAGACCTACGGGGCTTTGAATGTGTTTGTGAAGGGTGGTAGTACTGAATTATGTTATCATGGGACTGCCCATATTTTCCTCTGGCCTACGCCAATTGGCGGCCAAGGGTTTGCCTTAGAACACAAAGGTGCGTGATTAGTCAGGGAGATGGTCTGATGGTCTTAGTGACAACAGATCTTGATATGAGGGAGGTTTTAGTGGGTGGAATATTAGGACAATTGGAGGTTTACAAAGTTGCAGCTACAGTATGCTTAACAGAGCAAATATTATGGTACAGGTACAGTATATGGACACTTAATTATCATGGTGCTTTTTAATGGTAAGTTTACAAACATTGATTGTGGTAATTATAATTTGAAACTTGGGTATCATTATGGTAAGTGGGGAAATAAGTATAACCAGCTACAATTGTAATGGCTTAGCAAATCATAAAAAAAGAAGATCAATTTTTACCTGGCTAAAAGAGAAAGAATATAATATACACTGCTCAAAAAAATAAAGGGAACACTTAAACAGCACAATGTAACTCCAAGTCAATCACACTTCTGTGAAATCAAACTGTCCACTTAGGAAGCAACACTGATTGACAATACATGTCACATGCTGTTGTGCAAATGGAATAGACAACAGGTGGAAATTATAGGCAATTAGCAAGACACCCCCAATAAAGGACTGGTTTTGCAGGTGGTGACCACAGACCACTTCTCAGTTCCTATGCTTCCTGGCTGATGTTTTGGTCACTTTTGAATGCTGGTGGTGCTTTCACTCTAGTGGTAGCATGAGATGGAGTCTACAACCCACACAAGTGGCTCAGGTAGTGCAGCTCATCCAGGATGGCACATCAATGCGAGCTGTGGCAAGAAGGTTTGCTGTGTCTGTCAGCGTAGTGTCCAGAGCATGGAGGCGCTACCAAGAGACAGGCCAGTACATCAGGAGACGTGGAGGAGGCCGTAGGAGGGCAACAACCCAGCAGCAGGACTGCTACCTCCGCCTTTGTGCAAGGAGGAGCAGGAGGAGCACTGCCAGAGCCCTGCAAAATGACCTCCAGCAGGCCACAAATGTGCATGTGTCTGCTCAAACGGTCAGAAACAGACTCCATGAGGGTGGTATGAGGGCCCGACGTCCACAGGTGGGGGTTGTGCTTACAGCCCAACACCGTGCAGGTCGTTTGGCATTTGCCAGAGAACACCAAGATTGGCAAATTCGCCACTGGCGCCCTGTGCTCTTCACAGATGAAAGCAGGTTCACACTGAGCACATGTGACAGACGTGACAGAGTCTGGAGACGCCGTGGAGAACGTTCTGCTGCCTGCAACATCCTCCAGCATGACTGGTTTGGCGGTGGGTCAGTCATGGTGTGGGGTGGCATTTCTTTGGGGGGCCGCACAGCCCTCCATGTGCTCGCCAGTGGTAGCCTGACTGCCATTAGGTACCGAGATGAGATCCTCAGACCCCTTGTGAGACCATATGCTGGTGCGGTTGGCCCTGGGTTCCTCCTAATGCAAGACAATGCTAGACCTCATGTGGCTGGAGTGTGTCAGCAGTTACTGCAAGAGGAAGGCATTGATGCTATGGACTGGCCCGCCCGTTCCCCAGACCTGAATCCAATTGAGCACATCTGGGACATCATGTCTCGCTCCATCCACCACAGACTGTCCAGGAGTTGGCGGATGCTTTAGTCCAGGTCTGGGAGGAGATCCCTCAGGAGACCATCCGCCACCTCATCAGGAGCATGCCCAGGCGTTGTAGGGAGGTCATACAGGCACGTGGAGGCCACACACACTACTGAGCCTCATTTTGACTTGTTTTAATTACATCAAAGTTGGATCAGCCTGTAGTGTGGTTTTCCACTTTAATTTTGAGGGTGACTTCAAATCCAGACCTCCATGGGTTGATAAATTTGATTTCCATTGATAATTTGTGTGATTTTGTTGTCAGCACATTCAACTATGTAAAGAAAAAAGTATTTAATAAGATTATTTCATTCATTCAGATCTAGGATGTGTTATTTTAGTGTTCCCTTTATTTTTTTGAGCAGTGTATATTGTTTACAGGAAACTCTCTCTACAAATATAGATGAGGTTGGGTGGAAAAAGGACTGGAGGGAGAAATATAATTTTGTCATGGGCAAAGAAACTCAAAAGGGGTGATTATACTAATTAATAACAATTTTGATCCGATTGTGCAAACTGTGCAAACAGATCCTCAAGGGAGATGGATTATTTTAAATATGCTATTGGACCAAAAACAGATCTGGCTAATTAATCTATATGGGCCAACTAATGATGAGCCACACTTCTTTGAAAATGTAATAATCTATTGAGCTCACATAATATAATACGGTTTTAAGTACCTCAATGGATCGTAAAGGAAATCACACTACAAACTATCACCTTCAAGCACTTAAGGAGATCACGAATATCATGGATACATTAGAACTAGTGGATATATGGAGGCTGAAAAACCCTGACCTAGTGAGATATACATGGAGGAGGTTTAATCAAGCTAGACATCTTGATTACTTCCTGGTCTCATTCTTGCTGGTATCAAAAGTAAAATAAAGTATTAATAGGAGACCGAATGTGATCGGACCACCATCTAATTGGCCTCCATATAACTCTTACAGAATTTCCATGTAGATGGGTATATTGGAAATTTTATCAAAGCCTATTGGATGACAATTTGTTCTTAACTAAGACAAAATAATTAATAATTGACTTTTTTCTGCACAACATAGGTACAGCAGATCTCCTTATTGTATGGGACACTTTTAAATGTACTTTTAGAGGCCATTCAATACAATACTCATCATTAAAACAAAAGCATTTTAGATAAAAAGAGATTAGACTAATAAAGGAAATAGAGGAAATAACAGCGCAGGTAGATAGATGGTAATGGAAACTGTACTATAGAGGCATAAAATAGGTTAGAGAAAAAACGAAAAGAATTGGAGGGACTTATTCAAGAACGATCAAGTGTAATGTATTACAAAAATCAAGCGAATTGGATGGAAAATTGTGAAAAACCCACAAACATTTTCTTGAATCTTCAACATAGAAATGCTACCAAAAATAATTTACAGAAACTCGTTACAAATGATGGAGTCATCCATGATTTACCAAATTATATTTTGAAAGAGGAAGCAAAACATTTTAAGCATATGTTTTCTTTTCAGTCTCCTCCATTTCCACTGAATGATGTTAACCGTAAAGATTTATTTCCTAATAATAATAATAATGTAAAATTAACAAATGTACAGAAAGACCCGTGTGAAGGCCAACTTCCAGAAGAGGAACTTTTTGAGACAATTCAATATTTTCAGTCTGGGAAAACAGGGTTTGATGGTATACCAGTAGTGGTATATCAGACAATTTTTTTATGTATTCAAAGATCCATTATTAGCATGTTTTAATTACTCCTATAAAAATTGTAGACTTTCGGGTACTCAACAAGAAGGTCTGATTTCATTACTACTAAAACAGGACCCAGGTGGTAAGTATAAAGATCCAGTCATTTTAAAAACAGGAGGCCTCTTACACTTCGTGATGCAAAAGTCCTGGCGAAATGCATAGCACATAGAATAAAAAAGGTTTTACCAGATATTGTTCATCCTGATCAGACAGGTTTTTGATATGGATGATATACTGGAAATAATATGCGACAATTACTTGAAACAATTGAACATCATGAAACATCAAAGATACCAGGCCTGGTTGTCATGACTTCCTCCGAAGCTGCCTCCTCTCCTTGTTCGTGGCAGGCTTCGGCGTTCGTCGTCACCGGCCTTCTAGCCACTGCCGCTCCTCTTGTCATCATTCCATTTGTTTTGTCTTGTTTTTTTACACACACCTGGTTAATATCCCCTCATCAGTCCCTGTATAAGTATTCCCTCTGCCCCCCATGTCTTTGTGTGTGATTGTTTCCATGTGGAGGTGTCGATAGCTCGGTGGAGCATTATGTACTTTATCGGCAGGATATTCACCTGTGTGTTTTGTTTTCCCCAGTGCGCCGTTAAAGTCGCACAGTAGTTGTTTTACGCATTGCTGCTGTAAGGTTCTGCATTTATTTTCTTAGTTCACCTTGTGTTCTTGAACCTAGCCCTATTACTTTGTGTTCTTGAACGTAGCCCTGTCTTTAATTTTTGTTCATTAATTTCACCTGTGTTAGTTACTCACCTGGTCTCATCAGCTCCTTATTTAGTTCAGTTCATTCTGTTTGTGTCTTGTGAGGTATTGTTCGTTTTGACTCTACTAAGCCTTTTCCTAGCTCATTTGTGAGACCCAGTTATAGCCTTCAGTCCTAGTTTTGTTTTACCTGCCTGTTTGCTTTCCTGTGTATGACAATTGCCTGCCTGTGACCACGATTCCTGCCTTCTGCGAAGGGGTAATAAACACCTGCCGCTCTCTGCGCGTGAATCTACACCTTTTTCTACCTGAGTATTCGTTACACCTGCCAACTGCTGTATTGGCCGAATAAACCATTATTCGGTGATTTACACCTCCTGCGCCTGACTCCGTCCAAATCACCCGCTACAGAATCACACACCCAACAGCATGGAGTCAGCAGGAGAGGGGAATATGCCTGGAGTCTTTGAGCGGGTCCGGGAGCATTCCAACATTGTTATGATGATTTGTGATACAAGATTCATTAATGTATGTACAACTCATAAGATGTACAGTGGGGGGGGAAAGTATTTAGTCAGCCACCAATTGTGCAAGTTCTCCCACTTAAAAAGATGAGAGAGGCCTGTAATTTTCATCATAGGTACACGTCAACTATGACAGACAAATTGAGAATTTTTTTTCCAGAAAATCACATTGTAGGATTTTTTATGAATTTATTTGCAAATGATGGTGGAAAATAAGTATTTGGTCACCTACAAACAAGCAAGATTTCTGGCTCTCACAGACCTGTAACTTCTTCTTTAAGAGGCTCCTCTGTCCTCCACTCGTTACCTGTATTAATGGCACCTGTTTGAACTTGTTATCAGTATAAAAGACACCTGTCCACAACCTCAAACAGTCACACTCCAAACTCCACTATGGCCAAGACCAAAGAGCTGTCAAAGGACACCAGAAACAAAATTGTAGACCTGCACCAGGCTGGGAAGACTGAATCTGCAATAGGTAAGCAGCTTGGTTTGAAGAAATCAACTGTGGGAGCAATTATTAGGAAATGGAAGACATACAAGACCACTGATAATCTCCCTCGATCTGGGGCTCCACGCAAGATCTCACCCGTGGGGTCAAAATGATCACAAGAACGGTGTGCAAAAATCCCAGAACCACACGGGGGACCTAGTGAATAACCTGCAGAGAGCTGGGACCAAAGTAACAAAGCCTACCATCAGTAACACACTACGCCGCCAGGGACTCAAATCCTGCAGTGCAAGACGTGTCCCCCTGCTTAAGCCAGTACATGTCCAGGCCCGTCTGAAGTTTGCTAGAGTGCATTTGGATGAACCAGAAGAGGATTGGGAGAATGTCATATGGTCAGATGAAACCAAAATATAACTTTTTGGTAAAAACTCAACTCGTCGTGTTTGGAGGACAAAGAATGCTGAGTTGCATCCAAAGAACACCATACCTACTGTGAAGCATGGGGGTGGAAACATCATGCTTTGGGGCTGTTTTTCTGCAAAGGGACCAGGACGACTGATCCGTGTAAAGGAAAGAATGAATGGGGCCATGTATCGTGAGATTTTGAGTGAAAACCTCCTTCCATCAGCAAGGGCATTGAAGATGAAACGTGGCTGGGTCTTTCAGCATGACAATGTTCCCAAACACACCGCCCGGGCAACGAAGGAGTGGCTTCGTAAGAAGCATTTCAAGGTCCTGGAGTGGCCTAGCCAGTCTCCAGATCTCAACCCCATAGAAAATCTTTGGAGGGAGTTGAAAGTCCGTGTTGCCCAGCGACAGCCCCAAAACATCACTGCTCTAGAGGAGATCTGCATGGAGGAATGGGCCAAAATACCAGCAACAGTGTGTGAAAACCTTGTGAAGACTTACAGAAAACGTTTGACCTGTGTATTGAGAAACTTTTGTTATTGACCAAATACTTATTTTCCACCATAATTTGCAAATAAATTCATTAAAAATCCTACAATGTGATTTTCTGGATTTTTTTTCCTCATTTTGTCTGTCATAGTTGACGTGTACCTATGATGAAAATTACAGGCCTCTCTCATCTTTTTAAGTGGGAGAACTTGCACAATTGGTGGCTTACTAAATACTTTTTCCCCCCACTGTGTGTATGTGGACAGAGAACAAGGACAAGCCATGTGTTAGTGGTGTCACGAGTGAGTAACAGAAGGTCATTGTGCCAAGATTGATTTGGGGCCACTGTTGCTAATCTTAGGATGGGTGCGTGATGGAATGGCCTGGCTAAGGTGCCACACTATACCATGTAGGGTGATGCTATTGTGGTAGATGAGTGACACTCAATGATGGTTAGCAACTGTGTTAGATAATAATAGAGTGCAAGTGCATTATATAAGCTGAGAGATTTTCTATGGAAGTCATTCAGATGGCAGGAGGCTATGTCTGTACCCCCTGTCATTGAATATAATATTAAATGATGACTGAAACCAATCTCCATCTGTGTAACATACTCTCTTGCATTCTGAACTTCTCAATACCAGAAACTCATCATAACAAACATGTTAGCCAGCTTGGGCGAAGCGATGGATCAGGTACTCCAGGCCGTCCAGCGCCTGGAGAGGAGAGGACCCGACCTTGTGGAACCAGCTGAGCGACCAGATCCAGCCACCCACACCCCAGCACCCAGAGGTATTCAGCTGTCTCGACCGAGGGAATACGACGGGACAGCGGCCCGCTGCCAGGGTTTCCTCCTGCAGCTGGACCTCTATTTCACCACCATCAGCCCTGCTCCATCGGAAGCAGCTCTACCCTTTAGTTCAGTGCGGATGTTGCCTGTAATCCATGGCTTCTGGTTGGGATATGTATGTACGGTCACTGTGGGGACTACGTCATCAATGCACGTATTGATGAAGCCAGTGACTGATGTGGTGTACTCCTCAATGCCATCGGAAGAATCCTGGAACATATTCCAGTCTGTGCTAGCAAAACACTCCTGTAGCTTAGCATCTGCGTCATCTGACCACTTCCTTATTAACCGAGTCACTGGTGCTTCCTGCTTTAGTTTTAGCCTATAAGTAGGAATCAGGAGGATAGAATTATGGTCAGATTTGCCAAATGGAGGGTGAGAGAGAGCTTTGTACGCGTTTCTGTGTGTGGAGTAAAGGTGGTCTAGAATATTTATTTTCTCTGGTTGCACATTTAACATGCTGGTAGAAATTTAAGTTTCCCTGCATTAAAGTCCCCAGCCACTAGGAGCGCTGCTTCTGGATGAGCGTTTTCCTGTTTGCTTATGGCCTTATACAGCTCATTGAGTGCAATCTTAGTGCCAGCATCAGTTTGTGGTGGTAAATAGACAGCTACGAAAAATATAGATGAAAACTCTTGATAAATAGTGTGGTCTACAGCTTATCATGAGATACTCTACCTCAGGCAAGCAAAACCTCGAGACTTCCTTAGTATTAGATTTTATGCACCAGCTGTGTTTACAAATATACACAGACCGCCAGCCCTTGTCTTACCGGAGTCAGCCGTTCTATCCTGCCGATGTAGCGTATAGCCCGCTAGCTGTATGTTGTCCATGTCGTCGTTCAGCCACGACTCGGTGAAACATAAGATATTACAGTTTTTAATGTCCCGTTGGTAGAATATCCTTGATCTTAGGTCGTCCATTTTGTTTTCAAATGATTGTACGTTGGCTAATAGGATTGATGGAAGAGACAGTTTACTCGCTCGCTGTTGGATCCTTACAAGGCACCCTGACCTACGTCCATCTCTTTCTCATGCGAATGATGGGTATTTGGGCCTTGTCGGGTGTCTGTAGAATATCCTTCGCGTCCGACTCGTTGAAGAAAAAATCTTCGTCCAATACGAGGTGAGTAATCACTGTCCTGATATCCAGAAGCTCTTTTTTGGTCATAAGAGACGGTGGCAGAAACATTCTGTACAGAATAAATTACAAAAAACACGAAAAAACACACATAGGAGCACAATTGGTTCGAGGGCCATTTTCATCAAGGGGTTAGAAATCCAGGGGATAAAAACAAAAGTGTCAATGTATGCTGAAGACTCAAGTTTTTTCTCAAGTCCGCAATCTGGATCCCTGCACAGTCCCATTGAAGATCTTGATCACTTTTCTAGCCTCTCTGGATTAAAACCTAATTATGACAAGTGTACCATATTACATATTGGATCGTAAAAAAAAACACAGTGTTTACACTACCTTGTAGTTTACCAATAAAATGGGCAGATGGTGAAGTAGACATACTTGGTATTCACATCTCAAAAAATATAAATGAACTTACCACAACCAATTTCAATAGAAAGTTTGCAAAAATAGATAAGATTCTGCAACCATGGAGAGATAAATACTTGTCTATTTATGGAAAAAATCACATTGATTAACACTTTGGTCCTATCACAGTTTACTTACTTACTAATGGCGCTGCCTACTCCAGATGACTAGTTTTTTAAATCATATGAGCAGATTACAGCTTCTCATTTCCAACTAATTGAAAATGAAATTGTGTTTAAAGTATCGCCCTTTCTTAAACAAGCCATACAAAGCTGGTTACAATTATCCTCCAGAAAATATATAACAAATTTTACAACAAATGTTATGGTTAAACTCATATATACTGATTAATAAAAAAAACGTTCTTTATGGATTTTTATTTATTTAATTGTATTATATTTATTAATGATATTATCAATAGAAATGGTGGAGTTATGTCACATATGCAGCAATCGAAAATATATGGGAATGTCTGCTCAATCCAAACTTACAACCAACTGATTACAGACTTACCACAAAAATGGAGGAGTGGAAAAGGGAGAAGGTAGAGAACTTGTTTGCCTGCCATATATTAAAGATACAAATTGGCTGAAAGGAATTGGCATAAATAGAAAAATATACCAGTTTCATTTGAGGACAAAAATGTTGACAGCTGCACCGTACAGGTTGCAAAATAAATTTGAAGAGATTTTCGATGTACCGATTCCATGGCACATGGTTTATGAACTGGTACAAATAACAACACTTGATTCAACACTTAAGAGTTTTTCAATTTAAATTATTATACAAAATTCTTGCCACCAGCAGAATGCTATATACAGTTGAAGTCAGAAGTTTACATACACTTAATTTGGAGTCATTAAAACTCGTTTTTCAACCACTCCACAAATTTCTTGTTAACAAATTATAGTTTTGGCAAGTCAGTTAGGATATCTACTTTGTGCATGACACAATATATTTTTCCAACAATTGTTTACAGACAGATTATTTCACTTATAATTCACTGTATCACAATTCCAGTGGGTCAGAAGTTTACATACACTAAGTTGACTGTGCCTTTAAACAGATAGGAAAATTCCAGAAAATGATGTCATGGCTTTAGAAGCTTCTGATAGGCTAATTGACATCATTTGAGTCAATTGGAGGTGTACCTGTGGATGTATTTCAAGGCCTACCTTCAAACTCAGTGCCTCTTTGCATGACATCATGGGAAAATCAAAAGAAATCAGCCAAGACCCCAGAAAAAAAATTGTAGACCTCCACAAGTCTGGTTCATCCTTGGGAGCCATTTCCAAACGCCTGAAGGTACCACGTTGATCTGTACAAACAATAGTACGCAAGTATAAACACCATACGACCACGCAGCCATCATACTGCTCAGGAAGGAGATGCGTTCTGTCTCCTAGAGACTAACTTACTTTGGTGCGAATCAAGTGCAAATCAATCCCAGAACAACAGCAAAGGACCTTGTGAAGATGCTGGAGGAAACAGGTACAAAAGGATCTATATCCACAGTAAAACGAGTCCTATATCGACATAACCTGAAAGGCCGCACAGCAAGGAAGAAGCCACTGCTCCAAAACCACCATAAGAAAGCCAGACTACGGTTTGCAACTGCACATGGGGACAAATATCGTACTTTTTGAAGAAATGTCCTCTGGTGTGATGAAACAAAAATAGAACTGTTTGGCCATAATGACCATTGTTATGTTTGGAGGAAAAAGGGGGGTGCTTGCATGCCGAAGAACACCATCCCAACCGTGAAGCACGGGGATGGCAGCATCATGCTGTGGGGGTGCTTTGCTGCAGGAGGGACTGGTGCACTTCACAGAATAGATGGCATTATGAGGAAGGAAAATTATGTGGATATATTGAAGCTCAAGACATCAGTCAGGAAGTTAAAGCTTGGTCGCAAATGGGTCTTCCAAATGGACAATGACCCCAAGCATACTTCAAAAGTTGTGGCAAAATGGCTTAAGGTGAACAAAGTCAAGGTATTGGAATGGCCATCACAAAGCCCTGACCTCAATCCTGTAGAAAATGTGTGGGCAGAACTGAAAAAGCGTGTGCGAGCAAGGAGGCCTACAAACCTGACTCAGTTACACCAGCTCTGTCAGGAGGAATGGGCCAAATTCACCCAACTTATTGTGGGAAGCTTGTGGAAGGCTACCCGAAACGTTTGACCCAAGTTAAACAATTTAAAGGCAATGCTACCAAATACTAATTGAGTGTATGTAAACTTCTGACCTACTGGGAATGTGATGAAAGAAATAAAAGCTGAAATAAATGATTCTCTCTACTATTATTCTGACATTTCACATTCTTAAAATAAAGTGGTGATCCTAACTGACCTAAGACAGGGAATTTTTACTAGGATTAAATATCAGGAATTGTGAAAAACTGAGTTTAAATGTATTTGGCTAAGGTGTATGTAAACTTCCGACTTCAACTGTATATGGGACATAAAACAATCTCAGCTCTGTAGATTTTTCTGCGAAGAGACAAAATCACTAGAACATTAATTCTGGTATTGCCCCTATGTAGCCTATTTCTTGTCACAGGTTCAGGAATGGTAAAAAAAATCACAACATTCACTTAAAATAAACCTTACAAATAGCAGTGTTGGGCGATTTGGAAAGCCATAGTCAGTCAATAAATAATATACACTGCTAAAAAAAATTAAGGGAACACTAAAATAACACATCCTAGATCTGAATGAATGAAATAATCTTATTAAATACTTTTTTCTTTACATAGTTGAATGTGCTGACAACAAAATCACACAAAAATGATCAATGGAAATCAAATGTATCAACCCATGGAGGTCTGAATTTGGAGTCACCCTCAAAATTTAAGTGGATAACCACACTACAGGCTGATCCAACTTTGATGTAATGTCCTTAAAACAAGTCAAAATGAGGCTCAGTAGTGTGTGTGGCCTCCACGTGCCTGTATGACCTCCCTACAACGCCTGGGCATGCTCCTGATGAGGTGGCGGATGGTCTCCTGAGGGATCTCCTCCCAGACCTGGACTAAAGCATCAACCAACTCCTGGACAGTCTGTGGTGCAACGTGGCGTTGGTGCAACGTGGCGTGCTTCTACACCTGCATTACTAGCTGTTTGGGGTTTTAGGCTGGGTTTCTGTACAGCACTTCGAGATATTAGCTGATGTAAGAAGGGCTATATAAAATAAAATTGATTGATTGATGGTGGATGGAGCGAGACATGATGTCCCAGATGTGCTCAATTGGATTCAGGTCTGGGGAACGGGCGGGCCAGTCCATAGCATCAATGCCTTCCTCTTGCAGGAACTGCTGACACACTCCAGCCACATGAGGTCTAGCATTGTCTTGCATTAGGAGGAACCCAGGGCCAACCGCACCAGCATATGGTCTCACAAGGGGTCTGAGGATCTCATCTCGGTACCTAATGGCAGTCAGGCTACCTCTGGCGAGCATATGGAGGGCTGTGCGGCCCCCCAAAGAAATGCCACCCCACACCATGACTGACCCACCGCCAAACCGGTCATGCTGGAGGATGTTGCAGGCAGCAGAACGTTCTCCACGGCGTCTCCAGACTCGGTCACGTCTGTCACATGTGCTCAGTGTGAACCTGCTTTCATCTGTGAAGAGCACAGGGCGCAGTGGCGAATTTGCCAATCTTGGTGTTCTCTGGCAAATGCCAAACGACCTGCACGGTGTTGGGCTGTAAGCACAACCCCCACCTGTGGACGTCGGGCCCTCATACCACCCTCATGGAGTCTGTTTCTGACCGTTTGAGCAGACACATGCACATTTGTGGCCTGCTGGAGGTCATTTTGCAGGGCTCTGGCAGTGCTCCTCCTGCGCCTCCTTGCACAAAGGCGAAGGTAGCAGTCCTGCTGCTGGGTTGTTGCCCTCCTACGGCCTCCTCCACGTCTCCTGATGTACTGGCCTGTCTCCTGGTAGCGCCTCCATGCTCTGGACACTACGCTGACAGACACAGCAAACCTTCTTGCCACAGCTCGCATTGATGTGCCATCCTGGATGAGCTGCACTACCTGAGCCACTTGTGTGGGTTGTAGACTCTGTCTCATGCTACCACTAGAGTGAAAGCACCGCCAGCATTCAAAAGGTCGGCAGGTAGCTTAGTGGGTAAGAGCGTTGTGCCAGTAACCGAAAGGTCGCTGGTTCTAATCCCCGAGCCGACTAGGTGATAAATCTGTCGATGTGCCCTTAAGCAAGGCACTTAACCCTAATTGCTCATGTAAGTCGCTCTGGATAAGAGCGTCTGCTAAATAATGTTATTTATTTTATTTATTTAAAAGTGACCAAAACATCAGCCAGGAAGCATAGGAACTGAGAAGTGGTCTGTGGTCACCACCTGCAAAACCACTCCTTTATTGGGGGTGTCTTGCTAATTGCCTATAATTTCCACCTGTTGTCTATTCCATTTGCACAACAGCATGTGAAATGTATTGTCAATCAGTGTGGCTTCCTAAGTGGACAGTTTGATTCAACAGAGGTGTGATTGACTTGGAGTTATATTGTGTTGTTTAAGTGTTCCCTTTATTTTTTTGAGCAGTGTATTAATACTCGTAGGAAAGGTTTTCATCTTTAGCTCACAATCTGTGGATACTATACGATTAGAAAGGTTCAACATTTATGTAAAACATCACAGCACAGTTGAAAAATATATGGCACATGGTAACCAAACGAGGGTGGTCTATGGTGATAAGTGTGAAGGGCTGAGAGTGGTTGAGGGGTGGGATTAAAGAGCTTAGGTTTGGTAATGTACTATTGTTATGTGATTGCTTGATATAAAAGTACCATGTATGTAAAATGGAGATGTAAAATGTCTATGTAAAATTATATGTATATTTAGCAGAAAAGCTGTAAAACCCCCAAAATATATGTCTCCTCCGAAGAGGATGAGTTAATAACATTTAATAAATAAAAAAAAGAAGAAATACATTGAAGTTACAGCTGAAACCCTAACCCTAACCTGAGATTCGTAATACATTGCACTTACAGTTTGAAACCCTAATCCTAACTCGATAGTCTCTCTAGAAAGACGGGTTGCCTCCCACAATGTTACCAATGTTTCCGAGACTACTAGATTAGGACTACAGTGCACTTAGAGCTGAAACTCTAACCCTGGTTTATTGTACTTTTGTCCCACTTTTTATCCTACTTTCCTCTTTGGACCTGTAAGGTGCTAGAGCTTGGCTCTGCCTTTGTGTCTATCATTAACCCAAGGTGCAGGAACCTGTCTCCGGGTAGCTCCAGCTCAATTTAACCACTGATTATAACATTGATACAATTCTATCCACGGGTAACATTTGTAGTTTGGGAGGCGATTCTTTTAAAATTCTTTAAAGCACTCTGAGTCTACTGAGACTCAGGCAGACGTGGAACCCTTTTAACATCTCTTTATTGATTTACAGTGGCGATGTTCTCGTCCAGGCTCACAGTTGATTTAAGGGATGTACAGTATTTTTCTCAGTAACAGGGTTGTAGGCTAGTTTATTATACGAGCCAATCATTGCACACCATAACATCTGCCTCTGCCCAGGATACCAACTGATTTATGTGTCAATGCTTTGTTAAAGAAGCAAAACAACTAAGAATGTTAATATACGTAACTGACATATTTTGTTATATTATCAACATTATTTCAGTACCTTGTTTGCTTATATATCAGGGTTGCACAAGATGAACTCCACTAACCTTACTAATAGTGTGTAATGGCAGAGTTAATCCTTGTGCATACATCTACAGTAGATGAATAGTGAATGACTGGTGATTGGCGCTGTTGTGAATATAGTTTAGTCATCAACCTATGGGAATCCAGGTTAGTAGCCTGTGTGTCTCTCTTACCCTCAGTATGATCATTTGTTTTATTTTATTTCCACCGTTTTTGTCAACATGCAGTGAACCCAGAGCCCAGTGAGGTTGTTCTACTCTGGGAATGAGCAGGGAGGGAGAGGGTTAGAGGATAGCCACATGCCCTCCTCTCCTCAGAGAATATTATCTATTATTCCTATGGATCCAGTTTACAGGCTGCAGTGAACTCTGTGGTGACTATTGATGTTTTGTGGTGACTATTGACTATCGACATTTATTGTAAGCACAGAGCAAGTGAAGCTCATTGACATAATCCTATAAATTAGATCAATGATAAAGGGTCAGCAAAAGTTGGAAAAATTAAATTTTCATAGCTTCCATATGTTCTGTGCCCAAAGAGAGACCCCTGGTGTCCTGTAAATCCAGTGAAACCAGAAAATCACTATCAAGGCATTCTCTGCATAGTGCCACAGTGTCACTCTCCATCCATAGGAGGGCAGTGTTTAACAGGGATAGAGTTTCAGTTAACTGTGTTGACCTGTCTCTCTTTACGTTTTGGTGAGAATGATTAAACATTCCTTTTCTGGAACAATCAAGAAGCCGTTGACTACATGACTACTACCGATGACGTGGATGTCGATTAAGGCAGCCCCCCACACCTCTCTGATTCAGAGGGGTTGGGTTAAATGCGGAAGACGCATTTCAGGTTGAATGCATTCCGTTGTGCAACTGACTAGGTATCCCCCTTTCCGACTGTTTTTTTCTCCATCAACATACAAATGTGATAACGTAGCATATTTACATACGTCATGTTTAATCATGTTTATCCCAATTCTCAATTATACAGTAGCCTAAATCACATTCAAATGAGTATATAGTATTTTCACATTCAAAGAAGTACATAGTATTTGAATGTCTGCGCTCCAGCTGTAGTAAATGTTAGCTGTCTGTCTCTCTTCCTCTTTGTCCTCTTTCCTCCCTCCTGGTCCTGTGTCAGAGAGCATGGAGGTAATTATCAGGCCTCATCATCAGCGAGCTGTGTGTGTGGGCGCCACTCCAGCCCTCTCAGCAGAGCAAAGATCACACACATTGTTTATATGTTTAAGAGGTGAGAGAGGAGAGGGTCGTTCTGTTTGTACCTAGAACAAATACACATTACTCACATTAAAGAACACATTAACAGCAACAAATTAGACACGGACAGATGGTTGACGGAAGGTAAACCTTATATACTGAGTGTACAAAACATTAGCTCTTTCCATGACATAGACTGACTAGGTGAATCCAGGTGAAAGCTATTAACCCTTATTGATGTCACCTGTTCAATCCACTTAAATCGGTGTAGATGATGGGGAGGAGACAGGGTAAAGAAGGATTTTTAAGCCTTGAGACATGGATTGTGTATGTGTGCCATTCAGAGGGTGAATGGCCAAGACAAAATATTGAAGTGCCTTTGAACGGGATATGGTAGTAGGTGCCAGGCGCACCGGTTTGAGTGTGTCAAGAACTGCAACACTGCTGGGTTTTTCACGCTCAAGAGTTTCCCATGTCTACAGTATGAAGAATGGTCCACCACCCAAAGGACATCCAGCAAACTTGACACAACTGTGGGAAGCATTGGAGTCAACATGGGCCAGCATCCCTGTGGAAAGCTTTCGACACCTTGTAGAGTCCATGCCCCAACGAATTGAGGCTGTTCTGAGGGCAAAAGGGGGAGCAACTCAATATTAGGAATGTGTTCCTAATGTTTTGTACACACAGTGTAAATAACCTACAGCTACATTTGCATTAATTGTATCCCTAAAGAGTAACCCAACCCTGCCTGGTATATTTGAGAAATGTGGAAGTGCTAAGGCTGTTCAGTCAGGAATGGAAATTCAGGAATTGCTGTATGTGCCTTTGTGACAAAAGAAACACACTATATAACTTGCTTGGACAGTTTACTTCCTTACATGGCTGCTGCTGGCGCATTGTCATATGCGTCTGAATAAGGGCTCTACAGGGTTCAGAATGAGCAGGAAACGTCAGCTCCAGGAAACGAGCAAAAAAAACCAATAGCCTCTTTGTGTTGCCTTCCTTATTTACAGTTGTTTACTGGCCACAACTACATTATCAGCAGCTGGGGCCATGTGCTGCAGAGGGATTCTAAAAACAGAAATAAGTAGATATCACAGCCTCTGTGCAGATGAACTAGCCATACAGACACGGGCTGAGTCTCTAAAAGGGAGGGAGGTGGAATTCAATTTGATGCTTTTCTACAAATGCATGAAGGTTTCTTTGTCTCCACTGAATGGTTTGTGTTTTGATTAAATGGTCAGCTGAAGTAAAAGAAACACTGAGCAATGATCTCATCGCTGGTGGTGTTTGCTGGAATGGAAACCAGGAGCATGTTTAGGCCACAGGAGCTTGGTGGCACCTTAATTGGGGAGGACGGGCTCGTGGTAATGGAGTGGCATAAGTGGAATGGTATCAAATACATCAAACACATGGGTTGATGCCATTCCATTTGCGCCGTTCCAGCCATTATTATGAGCCGTCCTCCCCTCAGCAGCCTCCACTGGTTTAGGCATCTTTGATGCCATCTTTTCTGTCTGTCTACTTCTCTCTTCTTTCTCTATTTCTTTCTCTCCCCTCAGTGTAACTGACACTCAGTACTCTTCAGTGGATTGAATGGGATCTTTGAATGGGAGCTTCAGGGAGAGGCCCTTAGCTGGCGTTTAATTACCTCAGGTCTCTGAAGCAGCTCCATGCTTCTCTTCTCAGGTCCAGCACCACTGAGGAGGTCAGACTGGACTGGACCCAGGCCCAGCACCACTGACCAGGCCCACTGAGGTGGAACACTGACAAAACCTCCCTCAGAAAGACAGGTCCACACAGGAATACATCATTAGCATTTTACCAACAAATACATAGGAGGTGGATTGATGTGACCATATGCTCAGAGTGAATACATGCGCCTCCCCCTTCATCAAGGCCAGCGTAGATGAGAAGCCATCTCTTCCACTTCCTACCGCAGAGATGCATGGCTGGGGGATAGTGGTAATCAGGAGATCAGACCTGAGCCGACGTGGTCCCACCCTGCTCTAATGGGTTCAGGTCAGGAGAGGGGAGGAATGTAGGGAGGGGAGAGAGATTAGCCAGGGCTGTGGGGCAGGGGGATTCTGTACCCCAAGCATGGGCTGGAAGTGTAAAGGGCGACTAGTGTCATCGTGTGGAGATCCTCCAGACTGCCACTAGCCACTGTCAGCCAACTTCCCTAGAGCAACTGTCGAAATCGGGGACAAAGCCCCAACCCCATGTCTCCCCCTGCTGTGTCTCAATGTAAAGAAACAGATTGTTACAACTGGCACAGCTACAGATTGTTACAAATGACTTTCAGTCATATGTAACAAAGTGGTCCTCCTCCATTATGAGTCAGCCCAAGATACTGTATACATGTTGAGCTGTTGGCCTCAGGAGGATCAATAGGGAAAATAAAGGAAAAGGGAGTGTTGATGTGCTGGGTTGGGAGAGGAACCATTCCTTCCTCTCTACCGATCATACTCCTTTCCTTTTGCCAAAGTGTTTATCAAATTCAGTCAAACTAAATAGTTTTCAAGTCTTTGACTATGTTTTAGGTGCCTGCTGACGGGAAGTGATCTGCAGCTCCTGCCTTTTAGTGAGGTCTTTCTGTGGTAAAAAACGGCCCTCATGAAGAGAGAACCAAACTTTACACGGTAAACAAACATGTAAATACTGTCTCTGTGTTTCTTTAAATGTTTTTGAATTCCTGCATTCTACCCCCCTGTTCTACAAAGTGTCATACAGAGCCTTTGATTTTCTGTTCTTAGAAGTAGATAAACATGTCTTTAGGCTGTACAGCTCAGGGACAGCTAATTCTCTCCATATGTGTGTTTATCTGTGTTTGTGTGCTGCTTTAGGAGATGTTAAACCCATTGGCTTATACTCCTAAATGATTACCATGAAAAAACAGTTAATTGGATCAGCTGATTATCAGTTTTAGTTATTTTAATAAGGTTGTCTATTCATGTATGTACAAACTGAATTCATTTGCCCATTAATCATATTAGTTTAGTGATTAATAATTGAGAGAGAGCCTACCTTAGCATAAAATAGATTAAACACCCATAATCTGTAACCACAGCAGCCATTTATCATAGGGTCTGTAGAGCCCTGCAGGGTGTTCTGGCCGGTCTCAGTTAAGAGAGACTCCGTTATTCATTAGACATCCTGAATTATTCACAGAGGAGAGAGTGAGAGAGTGATGAAGCCCATTCCTCCTCCTCCTCTTTATTGTTGTTGGCCTCCTCTTCCTCCTGTCTTTCTCCTCCTCCTCCTCTATCTGCACGCACAGTCCAGTTTAGACTCATAGGGTCAGGACATTGCCATTGGCAGAGCAGACTCTCAGGATGGTTAATGCTCCAGAAGTCTATTCTCCTTGATATGATTACGGTACACTTATGTAACGTGTGCACTAGAGAATCATGCACAGTCAGAGCCAAACAGAAGCAGATGAGTCTACCAGATTTTCCAGAATGTCAAATGTTGTTTCCCACTGAGAATATGACAACGTGGGGGTAGAGTGTGCATTTTGTATTCCTTCAGACATGTGTCCTCTCCTGTCCTCTCGTGAGCGAGTATTCTCTGAGACTACATGCACATTTTCCTCCAGTCCTGGAATAAGGGCCCTAGGACTGCTTGACCCAAATAGGGAGCCCCATGCCTCAGGGAGGGTCCCTAACACACAGCTCCCAACTGAGCCAACAAATCAGTGGGATATAGAGGGTGTATAGAGAGAGGGACTGTGTGTGTGTGTGTGTGTGTGTGTGTGTGTGTTTTATTACGAACAGATGGAGCAAACAGGTGGCATATAGTGCATGTAGCGAAGTATGCCTGTTCGCTCATGTGTATCACCATGTTTTGGTGGGCGTTTGCGTGGACATTCTGTTATTCCGAATGGCCTTCATTTCAAAGGTCTCTGCATACAAATGGTTGGCTTCATAATAACTGTGAGCACTCTTTCTCAGAACACTTCATGGATTTATCTTTCTGCTTGTTCTCCTCCGTTGAGTTTTTATGTAACATATCTACAGACTCATTCTTTCTCCTCTCTATTTTTCTACAGGGAAGAAATGATTCAAGGAGAAAGGAGAAAGGAGGAGAGAGAGAGAGAGAGAGAGAGAGAGAGAGAGAGAGAGAGAGAGAGAGAGAGAGAGAGAGAGAGAGAGAGAGAGAGAGAGAGAGAGAGAGAGAGAGAGAGAGAGAGAGAGAGAGAGAGAGAGAGAGAGAGAGAGAGAGAGAGAGAGAGAGAGAGAGAGAGAGAGAGAGAGAGAGAGAGAGAGAGAGAGAGAGAGAGAGAGAGAGAGAGAGAGAGAGACTTGCGTGTTTATAAATACATTCAGATTCATGGCTTTCTCTGACACACCCAGACAGATTAGAAAAAGGCATGTGGCCCTGTGGGATAGAAACTAGGGCCCGTCTTTCCCTCAGCGGCATGAGAGGCATGGCAGACCACTTAAACTGAGACCCCAGAGAGAGAGAGAAGGGGGTGTAGGTGGGAGCCAGAGATGAGCAGAAAATGGTGATCAAAGAGTCCCTCTAGCCCTGGAACCCAGAATGGGCTGCACCTCCCCCAGGACCCAGAGACAGGGCTGCACCTCCCCCAGGACCCAGAGACAGGGCTGCACCTCCCCCAGGACCCAGAGACAGGGCTGCACCCCCCCCAGGACCCAGAGACAGGGCTGCACCTCCCCCAGGACCCAGAGACAGGGCTGCACCTCCCCCAGGACCCAGAGACAGGGCTGCACCTCCCCCAGGACCCAGAGACAGGGCTGCACCTCCCCCAGGACCCAGAGTGGGCTGCACCTCCCCCAGGACCCAGAGACAGGGCTGCACCTCCCCCAGGACCCAGAGACAGGGCTGCACCTCCCCAGGACCCAGAGACAGGGCTGCACCTCCCCCAGGACCCAGAGACAGGGCTGCACCTCCCCCAGGACCCAGAGACAGGGCTGCACCTCCCCCAGGACCCAGAGACAGGGCTGCACCTACCCCAGGACCCAGAGAGGGCTGCACCTCCCCCAGGACCCAGAGTGGGCTGCACCTCCCCCAGGACCCAGAGACAGGGCTGCACATAGGGTTCAGGGGTTCAGTGAGCATGGGGGTCGATCAGTAAGGGAGCCTGGAAAACCTGTCAACATGATGCCCAGACAGTCACAGAGTCTAGTTTTACAGACATTTTTTTTTTTACAGTGAGTGACCAACATCTGTGGTTGCTCCTCTGTGGAGGACACAATGAACACATCAGCGTGGTTTCACTCAAAAAGAGGGAGGAAGAGAGAGAGATTAAGATATTAGATATTTATTAATTAACATTTTCCTTTATGTTCCCCACCAATACTCCTGTCCTTTTACTTGAATCATTCATTCAGAAACCCATTCATTCAGTTACTCACCATGTTAAATATGAATACAATGTACTTTTATCATGTCTATTTGAAAATGTCATTCGGAACTAAAGCATACCAAAGCATACGTCAAATTCGCAAATCCTTATATTAAATTAATCCACAAATTAAGACTGAAAATACTTTCCTTGGCTTGGACTCAAAAATACTTCATATCATACTATATCTAACTTAAAATAATATGTACAATTTTAATCCAAAGTAAACCACACAGGGGGTTGGCTAATAAAAAGAGATTAGCTCCATGTTCTCATTACATTGCCTGAATAATTGTCAGCATAGTACTGCATTATGTCCTACAATCCCTTGGACATTAAATAGGTTTGCTGGGATTGCACTGAGGTGGAGTAAATGGGGGGTGATGTGGGTTGAAGGGGTCGTGGTGGTGATTGAAGGCGACAGAAGAATTCAGATAACTGAATAATGGGCTGGTGGGTTTCAATAGAGGGTGCAGGGAGTGTGGAGGGGTGGCGGGGCATTGTGGTGAATGGCAGACCTCTATTGATCTTTCTTTCCATTCTTGGCCTATCTCACACAGGCAGGCGGCCGTGCAGACTCACTTTCCAAATGCATGACATCACCCAGGTTAACAACTGCCCAGGGCCCGTGAGAGGAGTCATTCATCTCTTTTGGGAGAGCGCAGTCTTTAAGGGGTCGGGGGCTTTTGTCACTGTCATATACATTTACTCTGATGACTGTGTGTGTGTGTGTGTGTGTGTGTGTGTGTGTGTGTGTGTGTGTGTGTGTGTGTGTGTGTGTGTGTGTGTGAAGAGTAGGAGGAGATGCAGGTCCTGAGAAATCTCTTCCCTAGACGGACTTATATCTCACACTCAAACTTTTCCAATGCTTTCACTGAGTGTGCTGTGAGGATGAGTATTCAAATCGAGTACAGGCTTAACTGAATGACAACAGAGACAGCATACAATATGGAATTCTTTTGAATAGTTTGGGGAATGCTCCTCAGAGCCAGATGCTGGTTGCCCTATGCTGGGCAGCTGGCATCGAACCCCCCCACATGGTTTGAGTTGACATATTAATACTCTCCTAGATTAATGCCCATTGGTTGAAAGAATTTTATTATTAATTATTGCACCACGAGTGAGCCCATAGGTTAATCAGCAATCTTGGTGGATTTGCCTTAGTGTGCCATGCTCATAGGCTGAAGTTAATAGGTGAATGACATTCCGCACGCTTGCTAATAGTAAAAGAGGAGGAGAGACGTGACACTATGCTGATGAGGTAACATTACAACACTAACCTATAAATACGTGCAATGCTGATGAGGTAACATTGTAGACACTACCATATAAATACCTGCTACAGTATGCTGATGAGTGAGATAGGAAGCGATGTGAATTATATTAGTTTACTAGATGAATGAAAAGTGACGATCCATTCAGACCAGCCTTACTGATTGTACTTTCGTGAACTACATATCTATCTGATGTGCACACGGCTGTACTGGAAACCAGGCTATTCGGTGTGCAGTATATCAAAAGGCACATGGAGCTAGTTTTCTTTGAAGTCTAGATTTGCAAGCCTCAAGGAAAAGAGAAGACAGGAAATCAGGCTGCTGTCGTGGAAATTCTACACAGGGACACTCAAAGTCAATCTTAAATGAATCATTCTTTATTATTAGCGTGCTGGAGAGGTTCCAACCAACTCAATGCACCAAGTACATATGTCGATCAGGAGCAGTCCCGTTAGATCTCTTATACAGTGGGGGAAAAAAGTATTTAGTCAGCCACCAATTGTGCAAGTTCTCCCACTTAAAAAGATGAGAGAGGCCTGTAATTTTCATCATAGGTACACGTCAACTATGACAGACAAATTGAGAATTTTTTTTCCAGAAGATCACATTGTAGGATTTTTTATGAATTTATTTGCAAATTATGGTGGAAAATAAGTATTTGGTCACCTACAAACAAGCAAGATTTCTGGCTCTCACAGACCTGTAACTTCTTCTTTAAGAGGCTCCTCTGTCCTCCACTCGTTACCTGTATTAATGGCACCTGTTTGAACTTGTTATCAGTATAAAATACACCTGTCCACAACCTCAAACAGTCACACTCCAAACTCCACTATGGCCAAGACCAAAGAGCTGTCAAAGGACACCAGAAACAAAATTGTAGACCTGCACCAGGCTGGGAAGACTGAATCTGCAATAGGTAAGCAGCTTGGTTTGAAGAAATCAACTGTGGGAGCAATTATTAGGAAATGGAAGACATACAAGACCACTGATAATCTCCCTCGATCTGGGGCTCCACGCAAGATCTCACCCCGTGGGGTCAAAATGATCACAAGAACGGTGAGCAAAAATCCCAGAACCACGCGTGGGGGACCTAGTGAATGACCTGCAGAGAGCTGGGACCAAAGTAACAAAGCCTACCATCAGTAACACACTACGCCGCCAGGGACTCAAATCCTGCAGTGCCAGACGTGTCCCCCCTGCTTAAGCCAGTACATGTCCAGGCCCGTCTGAAGTTTGCTAGAGTGCATTTGGATGATCCAGAAGAGGATTGGGAGAATGTCATATGGTCAGATGAAACCAAAATATAACTTTTTGGTAAAAACTCAACTCGATCGTGTTTGGAGGACAAAGAATGCTGAGTTGCATCCAAAGAACACCATACCTACTGTGAAGCATGGGGGTGGAAACATCATGCTTTGGGGCTGTTTTTCTGCAAAGGGACCAGGACGACTGATCCGTGTAAAGGAAAGAATGAATGGGGCCATGTATCGTGAGATTTTGAGTGAAAACCTCCTTCCATCAGCAAGGGTATTGAAGATGAAACGTGGCTGGGTCTTTCAGCATGACAATGATCCCAAACACACTGCCCGGGCAACGAAGGAGTGGCTTCGTAAGAAGCATTTTTTTAGGTCCTGGAGTGGCCTAGCCAGTCTCCAGATCTCAACCCCATAGAAAATCTTTGGAGGGAGTTGAAAGTCTGTGTTGCCCAGCGACAGCCCCAAAACATCACTGCTCTAGAGGAGATCTGCATGGAGGAATGGGCCAAAATACCAGCAACAGTGTGTGAAAACCTTGTGAAGACTTACAGAAAACGTTTGACCTGTGTCATTGCCAACAAAGGGTATATAACAAAGTATTGAGAAACTTTTGTTATTGACCAAATACTTATTTTCCACCATAATTTGCAAATAAATTCATTAAAAATCCTACAATGTGATTTTCTGGATTTTTTTTCCTCATTTTGTCTGTCATAGTTGACGTGTACCTATGATGAAAATTACAGGCCTCTCTCATCTTTTTAAGTGGGAGAACTTGCACAATTGGTGGCTGACTAAATACTTTTTTCCCCCACTGTATACTGACAAGTTATATTTGCATGATTTAGCTTATTTATCATTCATAATTAATCATTAACGTTTGCTTCATTCATATGACCGACCAATACTGGGTCATGCATGTGACAGACCAACACCTCACAAGGCTTCTTCTCTAAGCTGAGACATCTTTCATTCTCAAAACAAGGGTCTGGGCATACTGCCAAATTGCAGATACTGATAGTGAGGATTCGTTCAATCAGTCACTTGCATGAACACAGAAATTGGTTATTAGAAAAGCACAAAAATATAATTTTCCATCACACTGCCTTCACAACACTTTTCAGAGGATGGAGTGTTTGAGGAGAAATACTGTCAGCATCAGAGTAACATGATGTTCTCTTCACTGAAGTATCTGACTCTTGGGGCAATATCATCCACAGATTGATAGAGATCTTTGTACAAAATAAGAATGTGGAATGTATGTACAAAATGTATGCACTCACTACTGTAATTCGCTCTGGATAAGAGCATCTGCTAAATGACTAAAACAGGGGTGTCAAACTCATTTTAGCTCAGGGGCCACATGGAGGAAAATCTATTCCCAAGTGGGCCGGACCGGAAAAATAATGGTATATATAACTTAAAAACAACAACTTCAGATTGTTTTCTTTGTTTTAATACGATCAACATACAACATAAAGCTGGAGCCTGAGGACAGTGTGTCCAAAATAGTACAAGCACAACATCACTATTAATCATAAAACACGTCAAGTTTATTTGAAAATTCTAAAGAAAAAGAACACACAAACACACAATGCCTCAGTGATTAACAGAACTGTTTCACAGATCACAGAACTATATCAGGGTGTCATTTCTCAGGCAGAAATGTAGATAAAAATAATGAAATCCTGTTCCCCAAACAAGTGCAAGAACCACAGAGTCAAGAATAGGTTAAATATACAAATAAAATAAAATCAATTAAAAACAATAGCACATCAACATAAAAACATATAAACATAAATCTGAAAGCGTTGCTCAAACTCCCGTAACAGTCCCGTTATTTTATCTTTGAACCGCTTCATGTCTGCCACATGTTGGGTCGCGCACACATTTTTCAGACAGGGGAAGTGAGCTGCATCACCACCGGCAAGTTGCGTCTCCCACAATGACAGCTTCAACTTGAAAGAACGTATGCTGTCATAATACTGCGTGACAACTTTGTTGCGCCCTTGCAGCTGTTTGTTCAAGTTATTCAGGTGCTCTGTAACATCCACCATAAATGCAAGGTCCTGCATCCATTCTGCGGAATGAAATTATAACACTGGTTTGCCCTTTTCTTCCATGAACTGTTCAATTTCTTATCGTAAATCAAAGAAACGCCTCAGCACAGCACCTCGGCTTAACCATCTTACCTCAGTGTGGTATGGCAGGCCATAGATGTGGTCTTTCTCTCTGAGAAGGCTGTCAAACTGACGGTGATTCAGGCTTCTGGATCGGATGAAATTAACAGTTTGGATGACCACCTTCATGACGTTATCCATCTTTAATAACTTGCAACACAAAGCCTCCTGGTGCAAAATACAGTGAAAAGTCAAAAAATCACGTCCTCCATTTGCAGATTGCACTTTCTCTCTGAACTTTGTCACAACGCCTGCTTTTTTCCCGATCATTGAGGGCGCACCATCTGTAGCCAGGCTGACAGCGCGGGACCAGTCCACTCCGACCCTGTCCAGCGCGCCCGACGAGTGCGGTAAAAATATCAGCTGCTGTCGTTGTATCTGTCATCGGCACCAACTCCACAAACTCCTCGGTGACGGTCAATGTGTCATCAACTCCGCGGATGAAAATGGCCAGTTGTGCAACATCTGTAATGTCCGTGCTTTCATCAATTGCAACCGAAAACGCAATAAATGACTTTACTTTTTGCTTCAACTGGCTGTCCAAATCCACTGAAAGATCGGAAATCCTGTCTGCAACTGTGTTTCTTGTCAGGCTGATATTTGCAAAAGCCTGCCGCTTTTCAGGGCACACAATCTCCGCTGCCTTCATCATGCATGTTTTTACAAATTCACCCTCACTAAATGGTTTTGAAGCCACTGCGATTTCATTAGCAATGAGGTAGCTAGCTTTCACTGCAGCGTCACTGATGTCTCGGCTGTGAGTAAACACAGACTGCTGTTTCTTCAGACCCGCCAACAGTTCATTCACCTTCTCTCATCTCCGCTGTCCTTGAAAGTTGTCATATTTGTCGGCATGAAGACTCACATAGTGGCGACAAAGGTTATATTCTTTCAGCACTGCAACATGCTCTGAACACACCAAACATACAGCTTTCCCATTCAATTCCGTGAATAAATAGGTTGACCATTTTTCTTGGAACACTCTGCACTCAGCGTCCACTTTTCCCTTTTTTGACAGAGACATATTGGGGCAATGAGGGTGCCAAAGCACATAATGTTAAAAGTAGAAGCCGTAATAAATATCCCGGGCAAAACAAAGTAGCTCATTGGCTGCACGTGCTTGACCTACTTGCTCTGCCCCGGTATAAACAGTTTACTTGCTTAACACAATTGCTATTGCGCCATCCAGTGGACGCAATTGGAACAGCAGTTTATTTTATTGAAAAATTGCAGCGCATTTTTATACTTTACAAAATTATTATTAAATTTTTTTTTTTTTTTTATCATCTCGCGGGCCGGATTAAACCCGTTTGCGGGCCGGACGTTTGACACCCCTGGACTAAAATGTCAAATGTTATCATGGTAGCTGTTAGTAACTGCTTTTGGTGGAGATTAAAGTTATCATATGCCCCAGTCCATAGGAAGGATCACCCTAGTGGAGTTCTCCTCTAGATATCACATAGGCTTACTCTCTCTCCCTACTAACTTCACCTCGGAGGACTGTGCAGCTTAATCAGTCTATAATTAAACCTGCATATGAGCAAATTATGGTGAGAAATAAACTGTCAAGAAAATGTGGGCACCGACCTTACCTTGTGGTTCCTGTAGTGGAGATGTGACCAGTTTAGGATATGGAATCAGTTTCTGGGACATTAGTTTGAGCATAGACTACACATTCCCTGTCAACAACTTTATATACTGTGTGTATTTCCAAAGAGAGGTCTTCTCAGGTTCGACCCGAGGCCAATCAGTCCTGAACCAGAATGGACCCGACGACAACCAGACCTCGAACTGACCTGTACCCTAACATCTAGACCAGAACCGATTGGACCAGAGTGACAAAAAATAATGTTTATCAGCCAAGTTGCGCTTCTGGTTAACAAATAGCTCTTTATATGTTGGCTAGGCCTTCTATAAGTCAATACATTCAGCTTATTAGCATAACATAAATATGCTATAGGCTATTCAGAGCCGTGGTTGGGTCCATTCGGGTCCACTCTGGTCTATCAGCTGTGGTTACATAGACCCAAGACCCGATAACAATCAAACAGGACCCGACCTGGACCTGAGGGAAAATTGAATTTTGGACCTGTCCTGGACCAGCTGAGGTCCCGGTTCGGGTCTCAGGAATTGGGGTTTGGGTAGACCCATGAAGACCTTTACTTCCAAGTGCAGCTTGCATGCCAAAGCCCATTTGGGTAAGCGCAGGGGGTGAATGGGAGACATTTATATTCCAACTCACAAGACGCAAGAGGCGCACACGGCTGAAAATCCCCCGTGGCCCTCCCTCCTTTCACCAGCACATTGCTGCCATACCCAGCACCTCCTAGTTGAGTGAGTGTGTCGGTCTGTGTTTGCAGTTACACCCGCGGATGAACTCTCGAGCGCTCAACAGGAGTTGGTAGGCTACAAGGCGCAAAACGGTGGCGCCTTTTATGATATTGGTGCCTGTTTTCGCCATTTCTCCAAAAAGCCCTTGAGAAGTCACGGACCCAGGTCGGTTTATGGACGACTTTTTCATCCTCATTGGTTTGTCCA
This sequence comes from Coregonus clupeaformis, assembly GCF_020615455.1. NCBI lineage: Eukaryota > Metazoa > Chordata > Actinopteri > Salmoniformes > Salmonidae > Coregonus > Coregonus clupeaformis. The sequence continues at coordinate 17,240,908 of NC_059202.1, read as the reverse complement.
CACCCCTTCCGTAATAAGGAAGCCTTCATCTTCGCTTGCAGCAGAGGGAGAAAGTGACACTCGAGAAATTGGAGGGCAAATGACAACGGAGCTTCACAGCATCGCGTGAAGAAGTCTCTTGGAATTTATTTGTATAATTTGCCTATTTCTGATGAAGGAACTCGCGGAATTAGTTTACTTTTTATTGATTTGACATTTTCATTTGAAATTCGGATTCAAAGATTTGGAGTGACTAACATCGGGACTAACATCGGCTGATAGGCTACCTACCCTGGCGGCAGACATGTATGTTGACTTTGTGTTTATCTTATTGTTCAACCCTGTGTCCCAAGTATGGCATTTCTGTGTGCATTTAAGAAGTGTGTATCTTTAATTCTATTTTCACACGATTTTTTGCAGTCTTCTGCATAGCCCGGCTACAAGAAGTCATGTGAAGCACAATTTTGAGACCATTTAAGCACACAACGGACTGTATGTAGACTAGAGGCCTGGCTATTTACAGTCAAGTGTTATTTTATAAGACATTTTGGTCTATTTTGTGTTGTGTGTTGGTGGAATCCTCCAGCAGATTGTCATGGGTGACGCAGCTGTGATAGACCCATGATGACCGCAGGGTACACGGAGAGGGCTTATAGTTGCCCAGTGTCATGATGACAAAGAGAGCCTTGTCTGTTAACTGGGCTTTGTTTGATATTTGAAATGAATGCGAGATAAATGCCGGGTAACCACGGGTATTAATAACTCAAGCAACGGGAAAATAATTCAGGCTTTTTATGAAACAGAGGTCGACATACACAGCATGTCACTAAACAATCATGTGTTAATATGTTTATGGAAGCACCAATGCCTTTTAAATGTTAGTGTATCAGCTGTCAGTCTGCAAGTGAATCACTTCTGGCGCTACACTGTAACATTTTGTTTTGCGAATCTTCTCGTTGTCTTTGTTTCGTTGCTGCTGCTTGCTGATATCCCTCTTATATAGTTAATCTCCAACAATCTAATCCTTCTGTTGACTTTTTTTTTTTTACACCCATGCTAGGGAATGTAACCTATTTCTGCCAGTGATGAAACTGCCTTACACTGGGTGCAGATTTCTACGTTTTCAATAGATAGAAAAAGCATCTGGATAAAATAGGCAACCACATCCCAAGTTTGGAGTGAAGCTGTTTATAGTAAAGGTTCTGCTTGTAAACATAGAAGTTTCCAGAAAACTAATATTCACTTGATAAATGGTCTCCTTCAATTCAGTGTAGTAGTAGTAGTAGTAGTAGCCTAATGTAAAACCATCATCATGTGGAGGACATTGGACAATAATAACTAACCTCCCTTCATAATCTAAATGGATATAGTCATTGATGTGAAGTTGACTCACTCTTGAGAAGGTTTTAGGCCTAATGTAACAGTTATGGCATATAATCAAAAAGTCCAAAATGTTCCACACAATCTGCCCTTTGTGCAAGGGCTCGACCGCTGTCAGGGGGCCTAATTTAGGTGATGATTTGATCAACAAAAACTATTATGATGACAGGGATATGCAGAAGGAAGTAGACTAGGAGTCTTTTTCTCTCAGTGGTCTGTACACTCACACACAAGAGGCTGACAAGGCTGGTAGGGCAGTAAAAGATCCCTCAACCTTCAGAAAATGTTTTTTTTGTGAACATGATAGCATGTAGTGGTTTTGCAGCGACAGGGGTCGGGGGAGGAATGAGTGGGGTTATGTTGGGATATGAGGAATGTGTCTCTCTGTCTTTCTGTCTTGTCTGTCTACACCATGTGCATGTGTTCGTCAGTGTTGGTCTTGCACAGACACATAGCATATATCTTTATGGCCTGTTGCAATTCACCCTGGTCATCCATGCGGTTGTTGTTGTGGTAGTCTCTCACACCCATCGCCCTGTCCACAGATCTCAGTATCCCTTCCCTGTCTCCGGCCCTGCTTCCCTCTAAAGGTGTCTGCATGCTTCCCAAGCAAGAGTTTGTGCATATATTATGACAAAATTTGTGACATTTTTGTTCGTTTTGGACTTCGGTAAGGGTTTTTTCGGCAAACAGTACTATTGCTGTTTTTTTTTTCAAGAGAATCTCTTTTAAGGGATTATGCAAGCACACTAGTCGCCAGCCGAACTGAAGCATGCTGACGCCTTAACCCTGCAGAATGTGTCAGAATGTACACAAACACTTTGTGCACAGCTAGGTTGTTGTTTGTTTTTGTACAGCCATACTGAAAATAGCTATGCTTGTGGCCGAGGTAGAATAAAGACCAGCTATGCTGCTTCCCATGAATCTGCGATGCCCACTAGGAACAGAGACCTGTTGATCATGCAACAAAACATAGAATGTGAGGCAAAGATTGCAGGATTGTATGTAGACTTTCTGTTTTGTTGGAGATTTGTATGTGGATAAATCAATCCAACTATGTCTTCAGCAATACTCCTATTATGGTATAGTATACACGTACCGTGTTTAATAGGGTCAAGCGGAAACCGTCTAACAGAGCTTAGATGAATCTTTGAGGTTGTGTAGGAGGAAGACATGATGTTCCAATGTCATGCACCTGGTTTCTGTTTGCTGTGTGAGTCAGTAATGAGGAACCAGCCAGAGCACTTTAGGGTCCTTGAACTACCATCCACACACATAAAATATACAGCCCGACTGTCAACCTTAGTAGGGTGCATTTGGCCTAACGTTCTTCTCCCAGCATGCCCTCTGCTCCTCGCCACCGGGCCCTCTGCAGTTAATGACTTCCTGTGGGTGACTGTCAGGGCTCTACAGTGCGACCAATTTACTCGCATATGCGCCTAAATATGAAGGATCCTAGCTTTATTACCTCAAATATTTGTCATTGTGCTACTAAATTTCTTTGTGTGTGCCTACATCTTTCAATTTAGGCACCATGTTCTTGTAAAAAAAGGTCAGCATATAGCCCTGGCTGTGTTCCTGAAATCGGACATGCAGCCAATTAAATGTGATCTCTCTTTCTCATACACATACACACGTTGGTTTTACTATCCTTGTGGGGACCAAACAATTGATTCCCATTCAAAATCCTATTTTACCTAACCCTAATTCTAACCCTAACCCGTAACCTAACCCATCAGTCTAAAATAGCCTTTTTCCTTGTGGGGACCAGCGAAATGTCCCCAATTATCAGAATATCCCTTGTTTTACTATCCTTGTGAGAACTTCTGGTCCCCACAAGAATAGTAAAACCAAAAACACACACACACTCAAATGCACCCAAGCTCACCCACAGTATAATTGCTTGCGTACACACACACAGTCATATCAACCACTTTAATTAAGGACACAATTAGTGTTTGTTGATGTGTTTGGCTCTTGTTGAGTGTTACGAGGTTGGGTGTTGTTGGTTCACTGTCAGTCATTACTTCACAATACTAATCTCTTTATTATTATTCTATTGGCACAAACCCTCTAGTTCTGCGACATTGGGGGGAACAATGAATGCTCTGCTCAGAACATCTTGGAAGCGACAGAGTGCAGGGAAGCGACAGTGCAGGGTAGCCCAGCCCAGTCTAGTCTATTTCAGAACACTGTGCTACAATAAGGCAGCCAAGAGTATTATTCAGAACTCACAGAAAAAATAAGAGACCACAGTGTAGCTGTCAAGCTCCCTGAGCTTGTTCAAACAGGAAGCTGCAGGAATTACAGTTATGTGGTGGCGATGCGGTGATGGCTATGAAGTATGACAGCTGTATAAAAGCCCTGTGCAGCTAACCTGCACTCAGATACCCTAATTACATGAGCTCTGTTCTGCGTGTAGTTGTTTACAGTGTTTTTCTTACTGGGCTTAATTGTTTAGATAATGCAGTATGTTATATGAGCAATATCTGATTGTGGGGAGTAAAGAAATGAATACAGAATGATAAATAATGAATTGACATTATCTATGCTATGAGTGTAGTTCGAAATACTGTGTTCATTCCAGTTGTAAAACACAGTAAATCAAAAATAGGAGACAGAGATCAACAATGTAATCCAAATGTTATTTTGAGAAGTTTGAATTGTATAACTCACTGCTGCTTAGAGCACACAGCGTGGGGCCGCTGATAATGACATCATGATCGTGCAGAGCGGGTCAATGACAGGCTACGTCATATGGCTTAACTACAAGGTAAAGTTGAAGTTGGAAGTTTACAAACACCTTAGCCAAATACATTTAAACTCAGTTTTTCACAATTCCTGACATTTAATCCTAGTACAAATTCCCTGTCTTAGGTCAGTTAGGATCACCACTTTATTTTAAGAATGTGAAATGTCAGAATAATAGTAGAGAGAATGATTGATTTATTTAAGCTTTTATTTATTTCATCACATTCCCAGTGGGTCAGAAGTTTCCATACACTCAATTAGTATTTGGTAGCATTGCCTTTAAATTGTTTAACTTGGGTCAAATGTTTCGGGTAGCCTTCCACAAGCTTCCCACAATAAGTTGGGTGAATTTTGGCCCATTCCTCCTGACAGAGCTGGTGTAACTGAGTCAGGTATGTAGGCCTCCTTGCTCACACACGCCTTTTCAGTTCTGCCCACACATTTTCAATAGGATTGAGGTCAGGGCTTTGTGATGGTCACTCCAATACCTTGACTTTGTTGTCCTTAAGCCATTTTGCCACAACTTTGGAAGTATGCTTGGGGTCATTGTCCATTTGGAAGACCCATTTGCGACCAAGCTTTAACTTCCTGACTGATGTCTTGAGATGTTGCTTCAATATATCCACATAATTTTCCTTCCTCATGATGCCATCTATTCTGTGAAGTGCACCAGTCCCTCCTGCAGCAAAGCACCCCCACAGCATGATGCTGCCACCTCCGTGCTTCACGGTTGGGATGGTGTTCTTCGGCTTGCAAGCACCCCCCTTTTTCCTCCAAACATAACGATGGTCATTATGGCCAAACAGTTCTATTTTTGTTTCATCAGACCAGAGGACATTTCCCAAAAAGTACGATCTTTGTCCCCATGTGCAGTTGCAAACCGTAGTCTGGCTTTTTTATGGTGGTTTTGGAGCAGTGGCTTCTTCCTTGCTGAGCGGCCTTTCAGGTTATGTCAATATTGAACTAGTTTTACTGTGGATATAGATACTTTTTGTTGCGTGGTCACATGGTGTTTATACTTGCGTACTATTGTTTGTACAGATGAACGTGGTACCTTCAGGTGTTTGGAAATTGCTCCCAAGGATGAACCAGACTTGTGGAGGTCTACCATTTGGAGGACAATAAAAGGCAACTCTAAAATGTGCAGTTTTGTCAAACAACACAATGCCACAGATGTCTCAAGTTTTGAGGGAGCGTGCAATTTGGGGTAGGGGGGTGCAGAGGAGTATTTCTGTATGTAATAAAGCTTATGCCCTCCCAGGCCCACACATGGCTGCGCCCCTGCCCAGTCATGTGAAATCCATAGATTAGGGCATAATGAATTTATTTCAATTGACTGATTTCCTTACATTAACTGTAACTCAGCAAAATCTTTTAAATTGTTGCATGTTGCATTTATATATGTATGTATAATTTTTTTAAATATACAAATACAGACAGATGCATACAGACACATTCAATGCTTTGTACACCCATGGTTATGCTGCACATACGAAGGCTAGACGTGTTCATGTACAGAAGTACAACAGAACAGAACAAGTGTAAGCTTAAACACAGATTAACTAGGTATTGACATCCAGAGTCCAGACAACTTTAAGTGCACTATATTCTCTGATGCCAATGGGCAATTCCACAGTAACAGAATGATGCTGAGACTCAGATTTGTATGTGAAACAAATAACGATTGCAAAGTTAAACAAACCATACAACTCTACATAGGGGCAATTCCAAGGTAACAGAATGAGGCTGAGACTAAGATATTTCACAATAAAATATATGCCTAACAAAAATAACTGATTGCAAAGTTAAGCAAACAAACTCCATGCACAAGGACTACTTTTAAAAAATTGCCCCTATGTAGGGCGGTTAGAGCGTTGGCCAGTAACCGAAAGGTCGCTAGTTCAAATCCCCAAGCCGACAAGGTGAAAAATCTGTTGATGTGCCCTTGAGCAAGGCACTTAACGCTAATTGATCCAGGGTCGCTGTTGATAATGGCTGACACTGGCCATGACCCCACTCTCCGAGGGTATCTCAGGGGGAGTTGGGATATGCAAAAAACACATTTCCAATTCACATGTGTATAATACATACTTGTATATTGTGAAATAGGTCAAATATAAGCACCCACCAAATTATTATTATTTATTATTATTATTATATTGATAAGAACATTTCTGGGTGTTGTGTTTATGATCAAATTCAGAGGTCCTGGAGTTCAAAAATGAAAAGGACAGGCCAGCCTGGGTTACCTTTTCCAAAGGTGAAATGGTATCCATATGTTCTTTTGAAAAGGACTACATTGCCAATGACAGACATGCCTGCTGTTACTTCCTCCTTTCTTTGTGTGTCTCTCTCTATTCCTCAATCAGACTCCCTCTGTCTTCGCCCTGCCTGTACCTGTGTGGATGCTCTAGGCTTTGAAGCTCAGATGATAGCCAGGGTAGTGGGTTCGATTCTTGGGACCACCCATATGTAAAATGTATGCACGCATGACTGTAAATCGCGTTGGATATGGAGATATATATATATATATATATATATATTAGTACCAGTCAAAAGTTTGGACACACCTACTATTTCAAGGGTTTTTCTTTATTTTTACTATTATTTACATTGTAGAATAATAGTGAAGACATCAAAACTATGAAATAACAGATATGGAATCATGTAGTAACCAAAAAAGTGTTAAACAAATCAAAATATTTTATATTTGAGATTCTTCAAATTGCCACCCTTTGCCTTGATGACAGCTTTGCACACTCTTGGCATTCTCTCAACCAGCTTCACCTGGAATGCTTTTCCAACAATCTTGAAGCAGTTCCCACATATGCTGAGTACTTGTTGGCTGCTTTTCCTTCACTCTGCGGTCCAACTCATCCCAAGCCATCTCAAATGGGTTGAGGTCGGGGGATTGTGGAGGCCAGGTCATCTGATGCAGCACTCCATCACTCTCCTTCTTGGTAAAATAGCCCTTACACAGCAATGTTGGGTCATTGTCCTGTTGAAAAACAAATGATAGTCCCACTAAGCGCTAACCAGATGGGATGGCGTATCGCTGCAGAATGCTGTGGTAGCCATGCTGGTTAAGTGTGCCTTGAATTCTAAATAAATCACAGACCGTGTCACAAGCAAAGCACCCCCACACCATAATACCACCTCCTCCATGCTCCACGGTGGGAACTACACATGCAGAGATCATCCGTTCACCCACACCGCGTCTCACAAAGACACAGCGGTTTGAACAAAAAATCTCAAATTTGGACTCCAGACCAAAGGACAGATTTCCACCGGTCTAATGTCCATTGCTCGTGTTACTTGGCCCAAGCAGGTCTCTTCTTCTTATTGGTGTCCTTTAGTAGTGGTTTCTTTGCAGCAATTGGACCATGAAGGCCTGATTCACACAATCCCCTCTGAACAGTGTCTGTTACCTGAACTCTGTGAAGCATTTATTTGGGATGCAATTTCTGAGGCTGGTAACTCTAATGAACTTATCCTCTGCAGCAGAGGTAACTCTGGGTCTTCCATTCCTGTGGCGGTCCTCATGAGAGCCAGTTTCATCATACCGCTTGATGGTTTTTGCACTCCACTTGAAGAAACTTTCAAAGTTCTTGACATTTTCCGTATTGACTGACCTTCATGTCTTAAAGTAATGATGGACTGTTGTTTCTCTTTTACTTATTTGAGCTGTTCTTGCCATAATATGGACTTGGTCTTTTACCAAATAGGGCGATCTTCTGTATACCCCCCCCATATCTTGTCACAACACAACTGATTGGCTCAAACGCATTAAGAAGGAAAGAAATTCCACAAATTAACTTTGAACAAGGCACAACTGTTAATTGAAATGCATTCCAGGTGACTACCTCATGAAGCTGGTTGAGAGAATGCCAAGCGTGTGCAAAGCTGTCATCAAGGCAAAGGGTGGCTATTTGAAGAATCTCAAATATAAAATATATTTTGATTTGTTTAACACTTTTTTAGTTACTACATGATTCCATATGTGTTATTTCATAGTTTTGATGTCTTCACTATTATTCTACAATGTAGAAAATAGTAAAAATATTAGAAAAACCCTTAAATGAGTAGGTGTGTCCAAACTTTTGACTGTTTGTGTGTGTGTGTGTGTGTGTGTGTGTGTATATACACATACATACTGTGAGTGTACAAAACATTAAGAACACCTTCCTAATATTGCGTTGCACGCTCCCTTTTGCCCTCAGAATAACCTCACTTCGTCAGGGCATGGACTCTACAAGGTGTCAAGCATTCCACAGGAATGCTGGCCCATGTTGACTCCAAAAGTTGTCCTTTGTGGTGGACCATTCTTGATACACGCGGGAAACTGTTGAGCGTGAAAAACCCAGCAGTGTTGCAGTTCTTAACACAAACCGGTGCGCCTGGTACCTACTACCATTCCCCGTTTTAAAGGCACTTAAATATTTTGTCTTGCCCATTCACCCTCTGAATGGCATGTCTCAAGGCTTAAAAATCATTCTTTAACCTGTTACCTCCCCTCATATACACCGTTTGAAGTGGATTTAAAAGGTGACATCAATAAGGGATCGTAGCATTCACCTGGTCAGTCTCTCATGGAAAGAGCAGGTGTTCATAATGTTTTGTACACTTAGTGTATATTTTTTATTTATTTATTATTATTATTATTATTATTATTATTATTATTATTATTATTATTATTATATAAAACAGAAACCTGCCTGCATGTCTTGGCAGGTTTTCTCGGTCGCAGGCAGCAGCAGGTATGGTTGGGTAATCAGCTTACAGTCTCTGTGTAGCTAATAGCTTGACTGTTGAGTTGAGAGGAAGGTGTCCAAGTCACCCTCATCCTCACGTCACACACTGAAATCGTAAGGGAAGCAGCTCCTCACTGACTGAAATACCTTCTTGCTGTTGTAATGTTGCTTCTCTTGTGTTTATACCCCAGGGCGCTGGGGGACAACAGTGTCTTGTGATCATCAAGTCTATGAGCTGTTGTTCAGTGTGTCAGTCATTCAGTGTAAATGGCATATTTCTTCTTCAGGGCTTTTTGCACCTTTTATGTCTGTTCTCCTTTCCTCAGGGCAATTTGTGTGACAATGGTATTTCACTATTCAGGGGGAAACTACATGAATTATGGCTCAGTACTTTGTGACGTGTGTTAAGTGATTTTCCTGCTACAGTGCCTTGCAAAAGTATTCATCCCCCTTGGCGTTTTTCCTATTTTGTTGCATTACAACCTGTAATTTAAATGGATTTTTATTTGGATTTCATGTAATGGACATACACAAAATAGTCCAAATTGGTGAAATGAAAAAAATAACTTGTTTAAAAGAAAATCTAAAAAATAAATAACGGAAAGGTGGTGCGTGCATATTTATTCACCCCCTTTGGTATGAAGCCCCTAAATAAGATCTTGTGCAACCAATTACCTTGAGAAGTCACATAATTAGTTAAAGTCCACCTGTGTGCAATCTAAGTGTCACATGATCTGTCAAATGATCTCAGTATATATACACCTGTTCTGAAAGGCCCCAGAGTCTGCAACACCACTAAGCACGGGGCACCACCAAGCCAGCAGCACCATGAAGACCAAGGAGCTCTCCAAACAGGTCAGAGACAAAGTTGTGGAGAAGTACAGATCAGAGTTGGGTTATAAAGAAATATCTGCAACTTTGAACATCCCATGGAGCACCATTAAATCCATTATAAAAAAATTGAAAGGATATGGCACCACAACAAACCTGCCAAGAGAGGGCCGCCCACCAAAACTCACGGACCAGGCAAGGAGGGCATTAATCAGAGAGGCAACAAAGAGACCAAAGATAACCCTGAAGGAGCTGCAAAGCTCCACAACGGAGATTGGAGTATCTGTCCATAGGACCACTTTAAGCCGTACACTCCACAGAGCTGGGCTTTACGGAAGAGTGTCCAGAAAAAAGCCATTGCTTAAAGAAAAAAATAAGCAAAAGTTTGGTGTTTGCCAAAAGCCATGTGGGAGACTCCCCAAACATATGGAAGAAGGTACTCTGGTCATATGAGACTAGAATTGAGCTTTTTGGCCATCAAGGAAAACGCTATGTCTGGCGCAAACCCAACACTTCTCATCACCTCGAGAACACCATCCCCACAGTGAAGCATGGTGGTGGCAGCATCATGCTGTGGAGATGTTTTTCATCAGCAGGGACTGGGAAACTGATCAGAATTGAAGAAATGATGGATGGCGCTAAATACAGGGAAACCTGTTTCAGTCTTCCAGAGATTTGAGACTGGGACGGAGGTTCACCTTCCAGCAGGACAATGACCCTAAGCATACTGCTAAAGCAACACTCGAGTGGTTTAAGAGGAGACATTGAAATGTTTTGGAATGGCCTAGTCAAAGACCAGACCTCAATCCAATTGAGAATCTGTGGTATGACTTAAATATTGCTGTTCACCAGCGGAACCCATCCAACTTGAAGGAGCTGGAGCAGTTTTGTCTTGACTAATGGGCAAAAATCCCAGTTGCTGGATGTGCCAAGCTTATAGAGACATACACCAAGAGACTTGGAGCTGTAATTGCTGCAAAAGGTGGCTCTACAAAGTATTGACTTTGGAGGGGTGAATAGTTATCAACGCTCACGTTTTCTGTTTTTTTGTCTTATTTCTTGTTTGTTTCACAATAAAACATATTTTGCATGTTGTGTAAATCAAATGATACAAACCCCCAAAAAATCAATTTTAATTCCAGGTTGTAAGGCAACAAAATAGGAAAAATGCCAAGGGGGGTGAATACTTTCGCAAGCCATTGTATGAAGAGCTCACTGAAATGCATGTCTAATAATGACCGGAGAAATCATACAAATCTTTTCACTTCCAATACGTTCACCAGTGAAATCAAACTCCTATTTTGTGGGGCTGCAAGGTGCCTATCCTCTCTGGGTCTTGTACTACACTTGAGTGTTTAGATCTAAGGCTTGTGACTTTTGTTCCAAAGTGTGTGTGGGTAGGCTCACACACACTGACAATTATCTTAAAGATGCACTATGCAGATATCGCTCCGCCATTTCCTGGTTGCTAAAATTGTAGTAGTAAGCCTAATTTCAGTTTATGTAACAAAACAAGCAAGTATAGTGTAGAGCAGGGGTTCCCAAACTGTGGGCCGTGCCTCCTAGAGCCCCTTGTTTATCATCTCTAGTAACCCTGTTGTTCTCTGGCAGTACAGACAGCACAGTGAACAGGGCCCTCTGCAGGATACCAGACTGTCAGATGTTTATCAGATTTAGCTCAATTTAGTTGATGTCTGCATTCAAAACAGGAAGTGAACATTTCTCTGTTAGATGTTTTCTTTTCAGAGCTCCCCTTTCATGGGGTAAGCCCCAAATTAATTAACCCTATATCTGGAAGAAGAACTATGGGAATGAGACTAGTTCAAATCTTGAACTCACTCGCATTTGCTTGTACAGTGGGTAGAACAAGTATTTGATACACTGCCGATTTTGCAGGTTTTCCTACTTACAAAGCATGTAGAGGTCTGTAATTTTTATCATAGGTACACTTCCACTGTGAGAGAGACGGAATCTAAAACAAAAATCCGGAAAATCACATTGTATGATTTTTAAGTAATTAATTTGCATTTTATTGCATGACATAAGTATTTGATCACCTACCAACCAGTAAGAATTCCAGCTCTCACAGACCTGTTAGTTTTTCTTTTAAGAAGCCCTCATGTTCTCCACTCATTACCTGTATTAACTGCACCTGTTTGAACTCGTTACCTGTAAAAAAACCACCCGTCCACACACTCAGTCAAACAGACTCCAACCTCTCCACAATGGCCAAGACCAGAGAGCTGTGTAAGGACATCAGGGATAAAATTGTAGACCTGCACAAGGCTGGGATGGGCTACAGGACAATAGGCAAGCAGCTTGGTGAGAAGGCAACAACTGTTGGCGCAATTATTAGAAAATGGAAGAAGTTCAAGATGACGGTCAATCACCCTCGGTCTGGGGCTCCATGCAAGAGCTCACCTCGTGGGGCATCAATGATCATGAGGAAGGTGAGGGATCAGCCCAGAACTACACGGCAGGACCTGGTCAATGACCTGAAGAGAGCTGGGACCACAGTCTCAAAGAAAACCATTAGTAACACACTACGCCGTCATGGATTAAAATCCTGCAGCACACGCAAGGTCCCCCTGCTCAAGCCAGCCATGTCCAGGCCCATCTGAAGTTTGCCAATGACCATCTGGATGATCCAGAGGAGGAACGGGAGAAGGTCATGTGGTCTGATGAGACAAAAATAGAGCTTTTTGGTCTAAACTCCACTCGCCGTGTTTGGAGGAAGAAGAAGGATGAGTACAACCCCAAGAACACCATCCCAACCGTGAAGCATGGAGGTGGAAACATCATTCTTTGGGGATGCTTTTCTGCAAAGGGGACAGGAAGACTGCACCATATTGAGGGGAGGATGGATGGATGGGGCCATGTATCGCGAGATCTTGGCCAACAACCTCCTTCCCTCAGTAAGAGCATTGAAGGTGGGTCGTGGCTGGGTCTTCCAGCATGACAACGACCCGAAACACACAGCCAGGGCAACTAAGGAGTGGCTCCGTAAGAAGCATCTCAAGGTCCTGGAGTGGCCTAGCCAGTTTCCAGACCTGAACCCAATAGAACATCTTCGGAGGGAGCTGAAAGTCCGTATTGCCCTGAAGGATCTGGAGAAGGTCTGTATGGAGGAGTGGGCCAAAATCCCTGCTGCAGTGTGTGCAAACCTGGTCAAGACCTACAGGAAACGTATGATCTCTGTAATTGCAAACAAAGGTTTCTGTACCAAATATTAAGTTCTGCTTTTCTGATGTATCAAATACTTATGTCATGCAATAAAATGCAAATGTATTACTTAAAAATCATACAATGTGATTTTCTGGATTTTTGTTTTAGATTCCGTCTCTCACAGTTGAAGTGTACCTATGATAAAAATTACAGACCTCTACATGCTTTGTAAGTAGGAAAATTGGTAAAATCGGCAGTGTATCAAATACTTGTTCTCCCCACTGTAGATGTCTTAGAGATATGATGTCATGGTAATTGGAGACTTCAACATGATCGAATCAAATCAAATTGTATTGGTCACATACACATATTTTGCAGATTTTATTGCGGGTGTAGCAAAATGTTTGTGTTCCTAGCTCCAACAGTACAATAGTATCTAACAATTCACAACAATACACACAAATCTAAAAGTAAAAGAATGGAATTAAGAAATAAATAAATATTAGGACGAGCAATGTCGGAGTGGCATTGACTAAAATACAGTAGAATATAATACAGTATATACATATGAAATGAGTAAAGCAATATGTAAACATTTATTAAAGTGACTTCATGAAGTGACTATCATTTGAAGTGATCAGTCAATGTAGAGAATGAAGGCACACAGTAGTCTATGTAATTTGACCACCCTAAGTACAGGTGTCGACCATATCATTGATTAGTTAATTATTTGCTACAATATGAACAACTAGATGTTTCGTTATTTTAATACAAGAAAAGTCTTATCTTTTCCTCAGCTCCTAGCTTCATTCTTGTTGTGTACTCTTTACATTCTGGAGTTCATCTTGGGGTGTGTTTGGCAGCAGTGGACTAGGTCAAAACCCCTCGACCACGCCCATCCTGTAATGCTCTTATAGATTTAAGGTCAGTGTTTCAGGTCACATGTCAGGGTCAACAAAGTGAGAGGTATACAGCATTCCACATTGGTGATTGGAACTTGACTATCATAACATAAGGGTATTTCCCATAAGCACCAACGTGAAGTTCATAGGCGCATATCAAATTGGGTGTCAAATGAAAGCTAACAGTCTATATTTTGGGGAAATGAAGGCATAAATACATTATTCAACCATTTTCCATTTTTAAAATGTTGCATAAGTAAAGGCTTTGATTTTTTTATAAACAAATGGAAAAGGAGTTTTAGAAAACATCTACCAGAAAAAGTCTTAAAAGGTATCAGAAACACAATCATGTTGTCATAAAGACCCCTGCCAAGTAATGTCAACAATTATACAGTATTTAGGTTTGGTGAAATTGTTTCCCTTCTGTAAGTTTAAGAAATATTGCCTTGTGCCTTGTAATTCCGTTACCAAAAACCCACATATCTTTAAGATATTTTCTAATTTCTTTCTCTTGAGGAAGGACGATGAAAGTTCACAGAAGTAACAAGTAATGGTAGTCCAACCAATTAGTTATAGTAATTTTACTAATATACATTTTGTTGATGAATTATTAAGTGATTAAAACACTTAAGAATTAGCAAAAAATCTAACGGAATTACTGAAACTGAATTGGCTAGAATGGGAAATCATAATAGTCACAAACCACAGTTGGGTCACCTGCTACTGTCCTCCCTTCCACTGGCATACTATTATGTTCAGCTCATAACTGTTTTCTTTGTCTTTCTGTTGTCTGGCGGTCAAACAGTCTGAGTCTGGACAACCCCTCCCTTTCTCTCTCTCTCTCTGCCTCTCACTCTCCAGTTAATGTCACCTCTCCCAGCTCTTACTGACACCTAACCATCAGCCCCCTCTCCTTCCATTTACTGTAACCAGCACCTACTGTGCACCGGACGTCCATAGACATTGAAAAGTAGTTGAAATTTGGTCCAACCTGGCCTTGATGTTAACGTCCACAGACGGACCGGACTGGGCCAAATCTGAATACTACCGTACAATAAAGTATAGTACATTGTACTGTACTATACTATACTTTACTTTACTGTACTTAACTCTACTGGACTATACACTGCTCTGCTGTGCTCGCTGTGCTATATTGTACTACACTGTACTCTTCTGTGCTGCGTGATGTCCAAACTTGTAAAATGAGGAGAATTACATTCATATCAATAAATATGCATTTCTGTGTAGTACAGATCAGGGACCCATGATGTAATTATGTTACTGTAATTCCGTTACCGGGTGTAAATCCACTTCACTTACTCGAGTTCAATAACTCAAGGTGCCATGTCATAGCTGACACCCCATTCTTTCTGCAGACATCGTTGAATCTTTATTCAGAGCAGATATTTAAGAGTTTTTGGAAAACGTAGTCGCATGAAAACCTGAGGGAGATTTTACTGTAATCCCATTACCAAAGTTTGCATCTGCACAATTCTTCCACTAAATTAGTTTTTGTAAATGTTTCTGTGGAAAAAAAACTGATTCCGTTACCATGGAATTTTTGTGAAATTCTGCTGCCATGTTTTATATTACTTATTAGATTGTTAGATTCAACTGCTGAAAAGTGCCAATGTGAATTTATTGGTGGAGAACTGCCTTACACCACCAACAGCCTCCTCCAGAACCTTCTTGTGTAAACCTTTACTGACGTGATGAGCAGTGACGTCCACGTTTATATGCATAGATCGAAGCCAATTAAAGGCATAGCCAAGTCATTATATGATAATAATAAATAAATAATAATTGGTCATTTAGCAGACGCTCTTATCCAGAGCGACTTACAGGAGCAATTAGGGTTAAGTGCCTTGCTCAAGGGCACATCGACAGATTTTTCACCTAGTCGGCTCGGGAATTAGAACCAGCGACCTTTCAGTTACTGGCACAACGCTCTTAACCACTAAGCTACCTGCCACCCATGATAAGAAATTACAACAGAAAGGGTTGTATGGGTAAAGTCTCTCTGTCCTGGGAATCGTAAATGGGCAGTGATTTCCATTTCTAATTGACATAGTAAAGAGTTTAAGAAAATAACATGAACAGAGTTAGAGAATGGTGTGTTGATGTACGTAGTAATTGGGCAATTAGTCTCTCCTGGTTCTGTGTGTCCAGGCTGCATGTAGAGTAGCAGGACTGTAGTGCCACAGCATCGAGTGACACATAAGCCTCTTAGTGGCCAGCTCGGGATTAAACAGGAAGTCTTGAGTTCAGGGAGGTCCAAGTCCCTCACTGTGCAACGGTCAGCTGCGCTGCTCTACCACGGTCACTGGACGATGGAAATAACCACAGGGTTAAACTTGACATTCTGCAGTCCCACTGGTCCCATACAGTCCCATCCCCCTTTCATGAGCATGTCTGTAGATCTGTAAAGGTGTCCTCATGCTTCCCAGCCTAAACAGTTCAGAAGAGTTTGTGCATATATTATGACGACAATATGTGACGTTTTGGACTTCGGTGAGGGTTTTTTAAGCTGTTTGGGCACACTACATTTTTTCTGGAGGCAAGCCGAAGTTCAGAACCGAAGTCTACCCCCCTTCGTCTGTGATTGGTCAACACTAGGGATTCTTCAATAAAGTTTTCAACGAGAGACGACTCGTTTTCATGCACATGTTTTTCATTGAGAAATACTGCACCAAACATCTTAGTTAGATGTAAAATTGCGTGACTAAGATCTCCTCGATTAATTATGACTATTTTGAGGAATTATATACTGGCTACGGCATCTCAAAATGGACAAACAGTACTATTGCCGCTTTTTTCTCGTTTTTCAAGCGAGTATGCGAGCACACTCATTCGGTTTGGCTAGGCGCCAGCCGAACTGAAGCGTGCTGATGCCGTAAGGCCTGCCATTTCAGGGATCAGCCCAATTATCAAATTTTGTATTTGTCACCTGCGCTGATTACAGCAGGTGTAGACGTTACCGTGAAATGCTTACTTATGAGCCCTTAACCAACAATGCAGAGTTTTTAAAAAATAAGAAAAATTTGCTAAATAAACTAAAGGAAAAATAGTAACACCGCCACATTTATTTTGCTAAAGTAACTAACAGGACCTGGAGTTAGTTGAATGAGCTAATACAAATAAGACACTGTTATGTCATTGGATTTGAGTGGATTTTGTTGTCAACTATTAAATGCTTTTGCAGTGGTTGATCCAAACTTAGCTCAGCAGTAACGAGGGGGAAAAGACCTTAGCACATGAAATGAATAAAATTGCAAAGCACGGTAAGCCTTTGCCACTCAACACGTTTTTAAAGGGTCAGTAAATTAGAGCAGTATTGATGTGTTGGCCCCATTTTCCTGCTCCTTCTCTCCCTTATCAGTCTGGGAGCAGGCATGGGGGAAATTATGCTCTGTTGGCAGATCGTTATTCAGTGACTTTAATGGCCTTGTTAAGAGGGATCAGTCGAATGGCTGGATCCTAAATCTCAAAGTGACAGACATACTGTATCTTCAGCGTAATATAAATTATGTTTGTATTTAGATACATACCGTAAATGCTGTTTTCAAGCCAAGGTTGGAGAAATGGAATTTGCAACTCTTCGCCCAGCAGCCCTACCAACCTTGTTTATGGCTGAAGATAAGCTGGGTTGGGCCTGGTCAGGGTGCCAGACCTTGGATGACCAAGGTCCTAACTCTGTAGCCATTGCACTTTTTGTCAGGAGTTGACCTCAGTGTCCTGACTAAATTCTAATCCTGGCCCTTCACACTATAATGGCTAGTGAATCATCCCTAAGGTACATTTAGCCCAGTCACTCCCATCCTCTCCACCGTGATAGCTGTGTGACGATGAGCTCTCAGGGCCAAAATGGCTGCTCTTCCTCAATGGGGGCTACACACATTTCTGCTGGATAGGGAGAGTAACATATACTATATTAGTTATGCATTATCCATTCACATAATATGATCAGCATTATGTCTGGGCAAAACAAATCAACTGAAACAGTGTTCTCTACACTTTAGCCTCGTTCACCAGACACTTCCTCCCCAAATAGCCTGGAGACAAGGTTAGCAACACTCTATAGGTGTATGTGTGGAGGTTCAGGTCTGCGCTGTGCAGGGCTACTCCACACATGAAGTGTTACGGCCCAGCTACACCACGCGCGTGAAATCCATGTCCGTGAGACTTGCGTGATATGGAGTTGATAGTCTTACTGAAGTCAATGTTACCTGCTACAGGTTTGTGTGTGAAGCGTAGACGTTGCGCGGCTGCTATTTTTCTCAGATCCACGCGCCATTCAAAGTGCCTGAAATAATTGATCTGCTTTAATATTGCAAATAGATTGTGGCTTCCATCAATGTAATTCTCTGCATCATTTCCAATCCCCCATATATATTTTTTGTAAATATATATACAGTGGGGAGAACAAGTATTTGATACACTGCCGATTTTGCAGGTTTTCCTACTTACAAAGCATGTAGAGGTCTGTAATTTTTATCATAGGTACACTTCCACTGTGAGAGACGGAATCTAAAAAATAAAAAAAATCCAGAAAATCACATTGTATGATTTTTAAGTAATTAATTTGCATTTTATTGCATGACATAAGTATTTGATCACCTACCAACCAGTAAGAATTCCGGCTCTCACAGACCTGTTAGTTTTTCTTTAAGAAGCCCTCCTGTTCTCCACTCATTACCTGTATTAACTGCACCTGTTTGAACTCGTTACCTGTATAAAATACACCTGTCCACACACTCAATAAAACAGACTCCAACCTCTCCACAATGGCCAAGACCAGAGAGCTGTGTAAGGACATCAGGGATAAAATTGTAGACCTGCACAAGGCTGGGATGGGCTACAGGACAATAGGCAAGCAGCTTGGTGAGAAGGCAACAACTGTTGGCGCAATTATTAGAAAATGGAAGAAGTTCAAGATGACGGTCAATCAACCTCGGTCTGGGGCTCCATGCAAGATCTCACCTCGTGGGGCATCAATGATCATGAGGAAGGTGAGGGATCAGCACAGAACTACACAGCAGGACCTGGTCAATGACCTGACGAAATCTGGGACCACAGTCTCAAAGAAAACCATTAGTAACACACTACGCCGTCATGGATTAAAATCCTGCAGCGCACGCAATGTCCCCCTGCTCAAGCCAGCGCATGTCCAGGCCCGTCTGAAGTTTGCCAATGACCATCTGGATGATCCAGAGGAGGAATGGGAGAAGGTCATGGTGTCTGATGAGACAAAAATATAGGTTTTTGGTCAAAACTCCACTCGCCGTGTTTGGAGGAAGAAGAAGGATGAGTACAACCCCAAGAACACCATCCCAACCGTGAAGCATGAAGGTGGAAACATCATTCTTTGGGGATGCTTTTCTGCAAAGGGGACAGGACGACTGCACTTTATTGAGGGGAGGATGGATGGGGCCATGTATCGCGAGATCTTGGCCAACAACCTCCTTCCCTCAGTAAGAGCATTGAAGATGTGTCGTGGCTGGTTCTTCCAGCATGACAACGACCCGAAACACACAGCCAGGGCAACTAAGGAGTGGCTCCGTAAGAAGCATCTCAAGGTCCTGGAGTGGCCTAGCCAGTCTCCAGACCTGAACCCAATAGAAAATCTTCGGAGGGAGCTGAAAGTCCGTATTGCCCAGCGACAGCCCCGAAACCTGAAGGATCTGGAGAAGGTCTGTATGGAGGAGTGGGCCAAAATCCCTGCTGCAGTGTGTGCAAACCTGGTCAAGACCTACAGGAAACGTATGATCTCTGTAATTGCAAACAAAGGTTTCTGTACCAAATATTAAGTTCTGCTTTTCTGATGTATCAAATACTTATGTCATGCAATAAAATGCAAATTAATTACTTAAAAATCATACAATGTGATTTTCTGGATTTTTGGTTTAGATTCCGTCTCTCACAGTTGAAGTGTACCTAATGATAAACATTACAGACCTCTACATGCTTTGTAAGTAGGAAAACCTGCAAAATCGGCAGTGTATCAAATACTTGTTCTCCCCACTGTGTGTGTGTGTGTGTGTGTGTATATGTATATATATATATATATATATATATATATATATATATATATCTGCTCAAAAAAATTAAGGGAACACTAAAATAACACATCCTAGATCTGAATGAATGAAATAATCTTATTAAATACTTTTTTCTTTACATAGTTGAATGTGCTGACAACAAAATCACACAAAAATGATCAATGGAAATCAAATTTATCAACCCATGGAGGTCTGGATTTGGAGTCACACTCAAAATTAAAGTGGAAAACCACACTACAAGCTGATCCAACTTTGATATAATGTCCTTAAAACAAGTCAAAATGAGGCTCAGTAGTGTGTGTGTGGCCTCCACTTGCCTGTATGACCTCCCTACAACGCCTGGGCATGCTCCTGATGAGGTGGCGGATGGTCTCCTGAGGGATCTCCTCCCAGACCTGAACTAAAGCATCCGCCAACTCCTGGACAGTCTGTGGTGCAACGTGGCGTTGGTGGATGGAGCGAGACATGATGTCCCAGATGTGCTCAATTGGATTCAGGTCTGGGGAACGGGCGGGCCAGTCCATAGCATCAATGCCTTCCTCTTGCAGGAACTGCTGACACACTCCAGCCACATGAGGTCTAGCATTGTCTTGCATTAGGAGGAACCCAGGGCCAACCGCACCAGCATATGGTCTCACAAGGGGTCTGAGGATCTCATCTCGGTACCTAATGGCAGTCAGGCTACCACTGGCGAGCACATGGAGGGCTGTGCGGCCCCCCAAAGAAATGCCACCCCACACCATGACTGACCCACCGCCAAACCGGTCATGCTGGAGGATGTTGCAGGCAGCAGAACGTTCTCCACGGCGTCTCCAGACTCTGTCACGTCTGTCACATGTGCTCAGTGTGAACCTGCTTTCATCTGTGAAGAGCACAGGGCGCCAGTGGCGAATTTGCCAATCTTGGTGTTCTCTGGGAAAATGCCAAACGTCCTGCACGGTGTTGGGCTGTAAGCACAACCCCCACCTGTGGACGTCGGGCCCTCATACCACCCTCATGGAGTCTGTTTCTGACCGTTTGAGCAGACACATGCACATTTCTGGCCTGCTGGAGGTCATTTTGCAGGGCTCTGGCAGTGCTCCTCCTGCTCCTCCTTGCACAAAGGCGGAGGTAGCGGTCCTGCTGCTGGGTTGTTGCCCTCCTACGGCCTCCTCCACGTCTCCTGATGTACTGGCCTGTCTCCTGGTAGCACCTCCATGCTCTGGACCTACGCTGACAGACACAGCAAACCTTCTTGCCACAGCTCGCATTGATGTGCCATCCTGGATGAGCTGCACTACCTGAGCCACTTGTGTGGGTTGTAGACTCCGTCTCATGCTACCACTAGAGTGAAAGCACCGCCAGCATTCAAAAGTGACCAAAACATCAGCCAGGAAGCATAGGAACTGAGAAGTGGTCTGTGGTCACCACCTGCAGAACCACTTCTTTATTGGGGGTGTCTTGCTAATTGCCTATAATTTCCACCTGTTGTCTATTCCATTTGCACAACAGCATGTGAAATGTATTGTCAATCAGTGTTGCTTCCTAAGTGGACAGTTTGATTTCACAGAAGTGTGATTGACTTGGAGTTACATTGTGTTGTTTAAGTGTTCCCTTTATTTTTTTGATTAGTGTACCTCCAGCTTATACATGCTATATACATTTTACAGACACAGTATATTTTACAATAGTTATCTTTTGTTAGTTTTTAGTCCCATCCTTCAGCTCCACTCAACCCCTCTCATCTATCTCTGAACAACTGTGCTGTGATGTTTCACAAAAGTTCAGAACCTTTCTATTCTCATAGATTCTACATGTTGTAAATAAAATAAAATAAATGTTGCTACTTTTTAAATCACCCAGCAGTGCTATTTGCAGAGGGGGACATAACTTGGCAGGGGGTCTGGGGGTCCTCCCATTTTTGGGGGCATCTAAAGCACATTTCCTGCATTTCTACACAATCTAATATGACCCATGGCCTTTCTAGCCATCTATTTAGAACAACAAAAAGTAAGAAAAAATGCCTACAGTCATCAAGCTAGGTAAGATATTATTAAATATGTTTATGTGATTGATAAGACTGAACTAGATCCATGATAATTCAATAATCAATATTGTGTTGCACCTTTAACCAATAGCCTAACAAATGAACAACTCTTACAAATAAGGTACAAAGACTTAACTTTTGATTGTCTTTAAGACATCCTCTGTATCAAGTTTCAGCCAGACCGCCCAGCCAACCAGAGCCGCCTACATGCCCGACCCCCACCAGTCTAGTCAATAACTCAACTCTCTCCCCAACACAACTTCCTTCCCATCTTTTTTTTTTTTATGTCTTAAGGGAAAGGTTTGGAAAGCAAATGTTGAATGAAAACACACATACACCTACACATTAACACACAGAAACAGTACACCTTTCATATAATTAATATCATAGGCCTAATAGTACTGTAGAGCTCTTTTTACTTGCACACAATATAGCTGGGTCGCCCCGTCCTGCCCCTAGGAATCCACGACCCTGTAGCGCCCTAACCCAACACAACCCACTCAACTTTAGGATCTTAGTGAAACATTCATTATTGGTTTCAGGTGTGTTAGGCCAAGGCCAGAGTGACAACAGTACAGCAGACCCCCAGGGCCAGGACTGAGCAGCCCAGCAGATAAGGATTGCCTAAATAGGTATCTCCCCTGACGTGGACATGTTTTCAATACAGACTCCTTTTGTTGTACAGTATTCCATATAAGGCATCCAGACCTTATGAAAGTTGCACAGTATACCCTGAATCTTAAAAAAGATCTAGTGATACTGTACATAACTTGACATTTCTTCCCTATATTGTGGGAGGATAACCGTCCTTCCAATTAATGGCAATGCATTTATTAGCCACTATAAATGCTAGGTTACACAGTTTCTTCTGAAAACAGTCTCCAGTATCAACATTTCCAAGCAAACAAAAACAGGGAGAAGGAAGAATCTGTAGACATGCTGAGATAAAAGAACATACTCTTTGCCAGAATTCAGCCAGCCTTTACGAGCCCACAACATATGCAAATATGTCCCCTTTTGTGCTTTACGCCTCCAGCAGAATAGTACAATTTCTGAGTGCATGATATGCAGTTTCACTAGCATATAGTACGTTCTATGGATGGTCTTAAACTGCAGTAATTTATGTCAGAGATTATATGAACATGACTGGGCATTCTAACATATCTGTATCCATTTATCATCATCAATAGCGCCTCCCAGGTCCTCCTCATATTTTTGTTTTGTGTCGTCGGGAAAAGCCTCTCAACCCTTGATACAGTTTGGAAGTCAACTTTGGAGGTTTGTCAGACTGCCTTAAAATAAATAGCCTCTGGCTTGTCCAGTGTTTGCTGGACAGAGAGAATAAAGTGTTGCATCTGAAAGAATTTACCTAAACTCTGTCAGACTGGTCTTCCCTGGCTGCCTGATCCTGCTGAGACCCCTGTCACCATCTGATCCTCCTAAAATGAGGCATGACAAATAATTACTTTGGTGTACATTTTATACATTATATTATCCAAGAATAGAATAAATGGTTCAATAATTAAAATGACCATTATTCCCAGATCCCAGACTGTAGCTTTAAGCTTATACTGCTGTCATTTAGCTACTGTAGGGTCTCAATTCAAGATGTAACTTTGTATCATTCACTGAATATACTGTAAAATTCACCTGAGCTCCTGAGACTGGACTTCCCTGGCTGTCTGACCCTGCTGGGAATCTTCCCACTCCTAAAAGGTAGGCTATAAAAATAGCTCATACAATGTAAGGGCCATGTGAGAATCTCAGATAATTTAACCTATTTCTTAAGTTATCTTTGCACATTTTATATTGCCTATAGGGCGCAATATTGCTGGGACCATGGCTGGCAAGTGAGCTGCGTCACAAACGCCTAAAATAACATTGCGGGACTGCGGTTGGGTTTGAGACCAGTTCTTGCGGTAGCGGTGCGGGCTGGAGCGGGATGAAGAAATCGGTAATGTTAGAGCTGTTTATTACTGACTGTGTCAGTGTGAAAAGTAGGGAATTAGCTATGGAAACTGACAGATCAATAAAGTTACATTGCCATACTGACTAATACAACTCACATTGATATTCTGAAGTTTTTTCAGTGCAATCTTCAATGGTTTGATTCAGGTCTAGTTTGATTGAGGCAAAAATAATAGCTAATGTAAGCCAACTTTTGGCCAGCTCTCTCTCTCTCTAATGGTACATCAACTGGCGAAAGCTTGCCAAGTTAATTTACTTCTGAATCGGGACAAAACAAAGGCTACAAAACATTTCCATACAAACAACTGCTGTCAGTTGAGGTGGCTATTATTACCATCTGACAGATAACTAGAGGCTAGAGCTGACCTGGCTGTGGTAGCTACTCACTAGAGTAGCTTCTTCATTCACCTCAGTCGAGAGGGGATAAAACATTGGCTAACGTTACATGTCAGTTACAATACTAGCTCAGCACTGCGAATAAACACTGGTTTATTTATTTTTCTGTTAAGTTAAACAGCAGTTACCTTGCCAGCTACATCAGTCAACTAAAGAGTAGTCCGTTTCTGTTCTGCTACCTTTTACAACTTGGTGAAAGAGTGCAACACGTACACACTGAAACATGCTCAACTCTCCCGTGCCCAAATCCCTGTCAATCGCATGAAGAGGAGACGCAGATACAGGGGCTGCAGATCCGGGTGTTCTCTCAGAATTCGTTGGCGAGTGGATAATCCGCCTTTTCCATCCGTCCTGGCGAACATGCAATCACTGAAGAATAAACTGGATGAGCTCTGTTCGAGACTATCCTACCAACGGGATATTATAAACTGTAATATTTTATATGTTTCACCGAGTCGTGGCTGAACGAGGACATGGATAATATACAGTTGGCTGTGTTTTCCGTGCATCGGCGAGAAAGAACAGCAACCTCCGGTAAGACGAGGGGTGGTGGTCTGTGTCTATTTGTCAAAAACAGCTGGTGCGCGATCTCTAATATTAAGGAAGTCTCAAGGTTTTGCTCGCCTATTTACCACCACAAACTGATGCAGGCACTAAGAGCGCACTCAACGAGCTGTATAAGGCCATGAACAAACAAGCGGCGCACCTAGTGGCCGGGGACTTTAATGCAGGAAATGTAAATCTGTTCTACCTCATTCCTACCAGCATGTCATATGAGCAACCAAAAAAACTACTCTAAACCACCTTTACTCCACATACAGAGATTCTCTCCCTCACCCTCCGTTTGGAATATCTGACCATAATTCTATCCTCATGATTCCTGCTTACAAGCAAAAACTCAAGCAGGAAGTACCAGTGACTCACTCAATACGGAAGTGGTCAGATGACGTGGATGCTAAGCTACAGGACTGTTTTGCTAGCACAGACTGGAATATGTTCCAGGGTTCATCCGATGGCATTGAGGAGTATACCACATCAGTCACTGGCTTCATTAAGAAGTGCATCGACGATGTTGTCCCCACAGTGACCGTACGTACATATCCCAATCAGAAACCATGGATTACAGGCAACATCCGCACTGAGCTAAAGGCTAGAGCTGGCCCTTTCAAGGAGCGGGACACTAATCTGGAGGCTTATAAGAAATCCTGCTACGCCCTCAGACGAACCATCAAACAGGCAAAGCTTCAATACAGGACTAACTATTACGGATTACAAAGGGAAACCCAGCCGTGAGGTGCCCAGTGACGCGAGCCTACCAGACGAGCTAAATGCCTTCTATGCTCGCTTCGACGCAAGCAACACAGAATCAAGCATGAGAGCACCAGCTGTTCCAGACGACTGTGTGATCACGCTCTCCGTAGCTGATGTGAGTAAGACCTTCAAACAGGTCAACATTCACAACATTCAGACTGATTACCAGGATGCGTACTCGGAGCATGCGCTTACCAACTGGCAAGTGTCTTCACTGACATTTTCAACCTCTCCCTGACCGAGTCTGTAATACCTACATGTTTCAAGCTGACCACCATAGTCCCTGTGCCCAGGAACGCCAAGGTAGCCTGCCTAAATTACTACCACCCCGTAGCACTCACGTCTGGAGCAATGAATTGCTTTGAAAGGCTGGTCATGGCTCACATCAACACCATCATCCCAGAAACCCTAGACCCACTACAATTCGCATACCGCCCCAACAAATCCACAGATGACGCAATCTCTACTGCACTCCACACTGCCCTCTCCACCTGGACAAAAGGAACACCTACGTGAGAATGCTGTTTGTTGACTACAACTCAGTGTTAAACACCGTAGTGCCCTCAAAGCGCATCACTAAGCTAAGGACCCTGGGACTAAACACCTCCCTCTGCAACTGGATCCTGGACTTCCTGATGGGCCACCCCCAGGTGGTAAGGGTAGGCAACAACACATCTGCCATGCTGATCCTCAACACGGGGGCCCCTCAGGGGTGCGTGCTTAGTCCCCTCATGTACTCCCTGTTCACCCACGACTGTGTGGCTACGCACGACTCCAACACCATCATTAAGTTTGCCGAACGACACAATGGTGGTAGGCCTGATCACCAATAACGATGAGACAGCCTATAGGTAGGAGGTCAGAGACCTGGAATTGTGATGCCAGGACAACAACCTCTTCCTTAACGTGAGCAAGACAAAGAAGCTGATCGTGGACTACAGTCACTTTACCCCTACTTACATGTACATATTACATCGACTAACCTGTACCCCCGCACATTGACTCGGTACCGGTACCCCCTGTATATAGCCTCGTTATTGTTACTGTAATTTATTGTGTTGCTTTTATTTATGTAATTGTTTTTTTTTGCAAATATATTCTTTCTTACTTAAAAAAACTCTGCATTGTTGGTTAAGGGCTTGTAAGTAAGCATTTCATGGTAAGGTCTACACCTATTGTATTCGGCGTATGTGACAAATAAAATGTTATTTGATTTGATTTCTGAACCAGATGTTTTGTCAGAGAAACTGTATATAATGACGAGATGATCTTGTCTCCACCCTAACAGTGGGAGTCGTTGTCCCAAAGGTGGCAGGCATGTGGTCTGCTTAACGGTCTGCTTATCGCTCTGCTTGTCGCTGCATTACACATGGACAGATTTTGACGGGAGTGGAGCTCTCGCTTCGCTTCTTGCTCTCTGGTTTTGTCAACAAAATCTATTGATGTGCATTTGTTCTGGCCTGCAAAGTACAGACAGCCAGCCAGCTACTGTTCTATTGTATACTTTTTATTCAACTTTATTTTTGATGTAATGAGAAATATGGTTGTCATATAGGCTGCTCATATCGGACCCAAAGTCAATAGATTCCTTGCAGAAGAGACCGAGTGCTACTGATTCTTCTTCCACGCGCGAATCTGTTTACGTCTCTGGGGTAGCAGGAAATATTACTGCGCAGACGTCCTGTTCACGGTTTGCGCACCCGTAATCCCAGTGTAGCTCCTCTGGTATACCTGTAGTTTTCGCTGTGCATATGAAATTCCCTGGCACTTTCTCAAACAGCAGATTAAATAAGTAAAGCTCATTTTGATTTAACAATCAGGGGATGGGGTGTGGAAAACAAGCATGCCTGCTGTGTTTGAGACAAATAGAAAGCTAGCGGCATGTTAAGAATGGAAAGAATGTGTCCTCTGCATCGTGGGGTGGTTTTGGGGAGTAAAGTGCTTGCTGTTGAGTGAAGCTATGGAGAGGTGGGGGTCTATCTTAGATTGAGCTGCACTTAGGTGGTCATTTCCATGTAAAAGGACACATGAGCACCAATGTGAAGATCATAGGATCATGTCAAATTCGGTTGCAAATGAAAGTAGTCTGTTTTCCATACAAAACATTAGGAATAAGGAAAGGCTTTGATTTCTTGGTTTAGGAAAGGTCTACCAGAGAAAGTCTTAGAAATACATCAAAACACAATAATGTTGAAGTAAAGACCCCTGCCAACTTATATCAACACTTATATTTTATTTTAAAAAATGTCCCTTCTGTAAATGTAAGAAATATTGCCTTGTGCCTTGAAATTCCATTTAAGATATTTTCTAATTTCTCTCCCTCATGAGGAGGGAGGATAATGAAAGTTCACAGAAGTAACAAGTAAAGGTAGACCTATCAATTAGTTCGTTGTTACTGATGTATACAGTGCATTTGGAAAGTATTCAGACCTCTTGACTTTTTCCACATTTTGTTACGTTACAGCTTTATTCTAAAATTGATTAAATGTGGTTGTTTTTTTATCAATCTACACAAAATATCCCATAATGACAAAGCAAAAACAAGTTTTTAGAAAATGTTGCAAATGTATTAAAAATAAACAACTGAAATATACATTTACATAAGTATTTACTCAGTACCCGTTACTCAGTACTTTGTTGAAGCACCTTTGGCAGCGATTTACAGCCTTGAGTCTTCTTGGGTATGATGCTACAAGCTTGGCACACCTGTATTTGGGGAGTTTCTCTCATTCTTCTCTGCAGATCGTCTCAAGCTCTGTCAGGTTGGATGGGGAGTGTCGCTGCACAGCTATTTTCAGGTCTCTCCAGAGATGTTAGATCGGGTTCAAGTCCGGGCTCTGGCTGGGCCTCTCAAGGACATTCAGAGACTTGTCCCGAAGCCACTTGATTGTGTGCTTAGGGTCGTTGTCCTGTTGGAAGGTGAACCTTCGCCCCAGTCTGAGGTCCTGAGCGCTCTGGAGAAGGTTTTCATCAAGGATCTCTCTGTACTTTGCTCCGTTCATCTTTCCCTCGATCCTGACTAGTCTCCCAGTCCCTGCCGCTGCAAGGTTTCCTCCTGATGTGATGCTTACCATTCAGGCAAAAGAGTTCAATCTTGGTTTCATCAGACCAGAGATTCTTGTTTCTTATGGTCTGAGAGTCCTTTAGGTGACTTTTGGCAAACTCCAAGCGGGCTGTCAAGTGACTTTTACTGAGGAGTGGCTTCCGTCTGGCCCCACTACCATAAAAGCCTGATTGGTGGAGTGCTGCAGAGATGGTTGTCCTTCTGGAAGGTTCTCCCATCTCCACATAGGAACTCTGGAGCTCTGTCAAAGTGATCATCGGGTTCTTGGTCACCTCCCTGACCAAAGCCCTTCTCCCACGATTGCTCAGCTTGGCCGGGCAGCCAGCTCTCGGAGGAGTCTTGGTGGTTCCAAACGTCTTCCATTTTAAGAATGATGCAGGCCACTGTGTTCTTCGGGACCTTCAATGCTGCAGACATTTTTTTGGTACCCTTCCCCTGATCTGTGCCTCGACACAATCATGTCTCAGAGCTCTACAGACAATTCCTTCGACCTCATGGGTTCGTTTTTGCTCTGACATGCACTGTCAACTGTGGGACCTTATATAGACAGCTGTGTGCCTTTCCAAATCAAGTCCAATCAATTGAATTTACCACAGGTGGACTCCAATCAAGTTGTAGAAACAAGGTCAAGGATGCTCAATGGAAACAGGATGCACCTGAGCTCAATTTCGAGTCTCATAGCAAAGGGTCTGAATACTTATGTAAATAAGGTATTTCTGTTTTCTATTTTAATACATTTGCAGAAATGTCTTAACCTGTTTTCGCTTTGTCATTATTGGGTATTGTGTAGATTGAGGAAAACCAAATAATTTAATCAATTTTAGAATAAGGCTGAAACGTAACAAAATGTGGAAAAAGTCAAGGGGTCTGAATACTTTGAATGCACTGTACATTTTGTTTTTTCATTACTGTACTCTACTGTACTCTACTGGGGGGCGGCAGGTAGCCTAGCGGTTAGAGCGTTGGGCCAGTAACCGAAAGGTCGCTAGTTCGAATCCCTGAGCCAAGGTGATAAGATCTGTCGGTGCCCTTGAGAAAGGCTCCCTAATTGCTCCGGGTGTCGTCGTTGATAATGGCTGACCCTGGCTGTAACCCCTCTTTCCGAGTGTGTCTCAGGGGGAGTTGGGATATGCAAAAAACACATTTCCAATTCACACGTGTATAATAAACACTTGTACATGTGTGAAATAGGACAAATATAAGCACCCACCAAAAAATTTAAAAAAAAAAGTATTATTATAGTGATAAGAACATTTCTGGGTGTTGTGTTGATAATACAATTCAGAGGTCCTGGAGTTAAAAAATGGAAAGGACAGGCCAGCCTGGGTCACCTTTTCCAAAGGTGAAATGGTACCCATAGGTTCTTCTGAAAAGGACTACATTGCCAATGACAGGACAAATATAAGCACCCACAGAAGTTGTATTATTATTACTGAATTATACTCTACTTCAGTGGTTCCCAACCTTTTTTCCTTGGAGCCCCCCCTACTTGTATCTAAGAAAAGCTGAGCCCCCCCCCCCAATTATTATTATTTTTTTAATAAATTGTGATTCAATCCAAATCTTTATTGGCAAAAATGTACATCAATTATAGTTTTTCTTTCCTTTTCTCTTTGGTTTGCCCTGGTTATCTTTGTGTATAATTAACTGTAGGCCTATATACACACACATTGTTACCAAAATAATAATCATGATTCATTATCAGCGTAATAAGTGATTAACAGCACCTACAGTGTAAGTCAGAAGTTTACATACACCTTAGCCAAATACATTTCAACTCAGTTTCACAATTCCTGACATTTAATCCTAGTAAAAAATTCCCTGTTTTAGGTCAGTTAGGATCACCACTTTATTTTTAGAATGTGAATAGTAGAGAGAATTATTGATTTATTTCAGCTTTTATTTCTTTCATCACATTCCCAGTGGGTCAGAAGTTTACATACACTCAATTAGTATTTTGTAGCATTGCCTTTAAATTGTTTAACTTGGGCCAAAAGTTTCAGGTAGCCTTCCACAAGCTTCCCACAATAAGTTGGGTGAATTTTGGCCCATTCCTCCTGACAGAGCTGGTGTAACTGAGTCAGGTTTGTAGGCCTCCTTGCTCGCACATGCTTTTTTAGTTCTGCCCACAAATGTTCTATAGGATTGAGGTCAGGGCTTTGTGATGGCCACTCCAATACCTTGACTTTGTTGTCCTTAAGCCATTTTGCCACAACTTTGGAAGTATGCTTGGGGTCATTGTCCATTTGGAAGACCCATTTGCGACCAAGCTTTAACTTCCTGACTGATGTCTTGAGATGTTGCTTCAATATATCCACATAATTTTCCTTCCTCATGATGCCATCTATTTTGAGAAGTGCACCAGTCCCTCCTGCAGCAAAGCACCCCCTCAGCATGATGCTGCCACCCCCATGCTTCACTGTTGGGATGGTGTTCTTCGGCTTGCAAGCATTCCCCTTTTTCCTCCAAACATAACGATGGTCATTATGGCCAAACAATTATATTTTTGTTTCATCAGACCAGAGGGCATTTCTCCAAAAACTACGATCTTTGTCCCCATGTGCAGTTGCAAACCATAGTTTGGCTTTTTTATGGCGGCTTTGGAGCAGTGGCTTCTTCCTTGCTGAGCGGCCTTTCAGGTTATGTCGATATAGGACTCGTTTTACTGTGGATATAGATACTTTTGTACCTGTTCCCTCCAGCATCTTCACAAGGTCCTTTGCTATTGTTATGGGATTGATTTGCACTTTTCGCACCAAAGTACGTTCATCTCTAGGAGACAACGCGTCTCCTTCCTGAGCGGTATGATGGCTGCGTGGTCCCATGGTGTTTATACTTGCGTACTATTGTTTGTACAGATGACCGTGGTACCTTCAGGCGTTTGGAAATTGCTCCCAAGGATGAACCAGACTTGTGGAGGTCTACAATTTTTTTTCTGAGGTCTTGGCTGATTTATTTTGATTTTTCCATGATGTCAAGCAAAGAGGCACTGAGTTTGAAGGTAGGCCTTGAAATACATCCACAGGTACACCTCCAATTGACTCAAATGATGTCAATTAGCCTATCAGAAGCTTCTAAAGCCATGACATCATTTTCTGGAATTTTCCTAGCTGTTTAAAGGCACAGTCAACTTAGTGTAAATGTCTGACCCACTGGAATTGTGATACAGTGAATTATAAATGAAATAATCTGTCTGTAAACAATTGTTGGAAAAATGACTTGTGTCATGCACAAAGTAGATGTCCTAACCGACTTGCCAAAACTATAGTTTGTTAACAAGGAATGTGTGGAGTGGTTGAAAAACGAGTTTTAATGACTCCAACCTAAGTGTAAACTTCCGACTTCAACCGTATATAGCTCTGTCCTAGATCTCCCTCAGACCAATTAACTGAAACGGGGCAGTTTGTTGCATACACACATGCACATCATGTGAACACTGGTTTTGACACAGCTATAATGTATGTGTTATAAAAATAACAATAAGTAACAATAACAAACAGTACGTTACAATCAATAACTTGTTCCTTCCTTAAAAAACGTATGGCCACCTTCGTCCTGCATACCTCTGACCAGGGATGGGATGTCAGGTGTGATGCTAGTGACAGCCAGCCTAAAGTCCTGGTGGACATGGAGCCTGTTACTGGCTTTTGTTTTTATTGTTCCAAGTGCGCTGAAGGCTGTCTCAGACAGGTACGTAGTGCTGAATGGTAGAATAACCCTTGTAGCTGCGTGTTTGGCCAGTCTGGGTGCAACATTATGTCCTTTGACAATCCAAAACGTTTTGTATCCGTTCTCGTGGAAATATGTATTTGACATAGAATCGGCTTGTAGGTCAGCAAGCTCATTTTCACAGCCGAGGTATTCCACATCCTCGGGACTGCAAATATAAGTTCCATCACACAGCTGGGCAAGCAGTCTTCTTAGTAGGGTGAGCCTTAATAAAGTTTACAACTTTAACAACAGTTGCCAGGGTGTTACTAAGGTCTTCCCGAAAGTTTTTTACTGGCCAATGCTTGGCGATGTAGCATGCAGTGGAAAATTGCGCATCCCGGGGCTTTTTCCTTCAATCCGCTGTTAAATCCCTTGTTTTTGCCCATCAACGCTGCAGCCCCATCAGTGCAGCATGCAACAATATTCTCATAGGGCAGATTGTTGGACGAGAGATATGAGTCCATAGCTATACAAATATATTGGCCTGTTATTGTTGTGGCTAGATTGGTAGACATAAGAATGTCTTGTTTCAAGTCATCACCGTCAATATATTGCACATAAACGATGAGCACGGATTCGTCTGACACTGTTGTTGTTTCATCCAACTGAATGGCAAAGGGAACATTCCTAAGCTTCTTGTGCAGCTGGTTTTGACAATCTCCAGCCATTTTATCAATTCTGTCTTTGACAGTGTTGTCAGAGAGTGGGACGGTTCTGACTTTATCCACCACCTGTGGGCCACACACCCTCTCTACAATTTTCAGGCAGGCGGGTTTGATTAGCTGCTCTCCAATATTGTGTGGCTTTTTAGCCTTGGCAATTAATAGCGAACACTCAAATGACGGCTCTGTGTAAATCACTGCCTGCTCTTTCAAATGCTTTTTTGATGTCTGTGGATCTTTTTGATAGTGCCAACTGCTTCTTCCTCTCAAAACAATCCTGACCTTCACCAATAGTCTCCTGGTGTTTTGTTTCCTTGTGTTGTTGCATTTTGCTTGGCTTCATGCTGTCATTAGCTAGCTTCTCGCCACAAATGACACATTCTGTCCTTCAATAAAACCGAAGTTAAGATAACTCTCTCGATATAGCCTTACTTTCTTTTTTGATGATGAGTCATCAGCACTTTTACGTTTCTTAGATATGTTGTTTTATTAATAAAATAGTGATGCTCTGACTGCAGGAAAAACGAGCTGCTAGTTGAAACTGATTGAGCGCAGGTCATTGACGTGCACACTTTCTTCCGGGGAATTACCGCTTTTACATTTCTCTGACATTATTATAATTTTTTAGATTGGCCTTGGCATTGCAAGCATATGATCTTAATGACATTTTAAATTGTATTAATTTGACAAATACATTATAGTGGAACATTTTATGCATGTTTAACCTCAAAGCAAATGAGATCACGCTAAGGGGTTCCCAAGTTGGGAACCACTGCTCTACTTGACTATTCTGTACTGAACTCTACTGTACTCTACTGAGCTCTACAGTGGTGTACTTTGATGTCCAAACTTGTGAAACAGGCGAATAATACCCAAATATGCAAAGGAGGATATTGCATATTTCTACATTTGTGTACCTATTTAGGATACATCCCCATGAAGAGAATTACTTTCATATCCATAATTATGCATTTCTGTGTAGTACAGATCAAGGACCCATGATGTAATTCTGTTACCGTAATTCTGTTACCGGGTGTAAATCCACTTCACTTACTGTAGTTCAATAACCAAAATTGATTTTTTCAAACTGAAGGTGTCATGTCATAGCTAACACCCCATTTTGTTTCTGCAGACATCTTTGAATCTTAATTCGGAGAAGATATTTAAGAGGTTTTGGAAAACGTGGTCACATAAACTGAGGGAGATTTTACAAAAATTCTGTTACCAAAATTTGCATCTGCACAGTTCTTCCAGTAAATGTGTTTTTGTAAAATGTTCCATGTACCGTAAATTGTTAAAAGTAGTCGTTGTGCATAGAGTTGCTTGTTTGGTATACATTTTAAGAGAAATACATCTGAGTCCCTGCTCAATTCCAGAATTGCGCAGGTGCAACAGCAAGGAAGTACTGATATATTTAGTTTTTCTCACCCCCTACACTTTGGACTGTGTACGTGAGTTTGGTGTAATGATTAATCGTAGACTAAACAAATACAGCTAGTTGGGTAAATCCCCTTGGACATGCACCGAAATCCAGGATCCAGTTGTCAGGCCTGTGTGTGTCTGATAACCCTGTCTCTAAGTATGACCCAGATGACTTACATTGTCCTGGGATATTTATGTCCTGTGGCTGCCTCTTGTGTGGCATAGCTGTCTCTACCTGCTTTCTAATAGGCAGTGATACAGTAGCAGGCAAATCTATCACCATGGCTGCATAACCTCTCTTTAATATTACTAAACCATTCAATAAACATTTTGAAGTTTCAGGGAGAGTTCCAGACCTTCTGGTCAGAACAGAATCCCAAGCCGATATGGAAGTGCATATGGGCTTTTGCAGAGAAGGCTTTGTATGAGATGAGAGCAGTGAAGGAAATGTGCATTCCGTAAATAGTGGTGAAGCTTGGGGGAGGTCGTACAAGAGAGAAACCGTGAATGCACTCTTTACTGTGCATGTGCGCGCCCCCCTGTCTGTCTCTCTCTCATCTCTCTTGGTGTGCGGGCACAGGTGCAATGACTGTGTAGCTCAGAGTCGTAGTGTCCCAGTCTGCCTTATGTCTCTTTTGGGGACAACTGCCTCCCAGGAAAACGGTTCCCTAAATCCCCAGCCCACCTCTCACTCCGGGCGGCTGCTCCTCTCCCGATCCCCTGCTTATCCTCCATCCCATAATCACACCATCAGCACTCTGGGGTCAAGTGGCACTGAGCCCCTTTTCACACCTCCACTGCCCTCACATTGAGTATACCCAGTAGGTTACTCTGTGCCTGTCTCCCACGGAATGATGCAGCTGCAGGTACTCTGCACAGTGCTGTAAGAGCAGGGGAGAATATTAGCCAGGCTAGATTCCGACCTTACGCTCGTTGAAAGTACACCTTACCCTGTAAGGTCGGACAGGGCTTCTGTTTTGATTCGGACATTGCGGAGCTGGCGCAAGATATGGCTCTGAAAAAGTACCTCAATCCAGGAATAGTCCATGGCACTGTACTCCAGATTTTCCCATTATCCAAAAAGCTACATTGTCCCCATTATCCAAAAAGCTACATCATCCTCATGCTAAGTACTACTTAAGTAGTTTTTTGGGGTATCTTTACTTTACTATTTATATTTTTGACAACTTTTACTTTTACTTAACTACATTCCTAAACAAAATAACATACTTTTTACTCCATACATTTTCCCTGACACCCAAAAGTACTTTCAATGTTTAGCAGGACAGGAAAATGGTCAAATTCACGCACTTATCAAGAGAACACATGTCATTCCTACTGCCTCTGATCTAGCAGACTCACTAAACACAAATGCATTATTTGTAAATGTTGGAGTGTGCCCCTGGCTATCCATAAATGTTAAAAACAAGAAAATGTTGCCGTCTGCTTTTCTTAATATAAGGAATTTGAAATTATTTATACTTTTACTTTTCATACTTAAGTATATTTTAAACCAAATACTTTTATACTTTTACTCAAGTAGTATTTTACTGGGTGACTTTCTTTTAAGGTCTCTTTACCTTTACTCAAGTATGACAATTGGGTAATGTTTCCACCACTGATCAGGCCCCTTGTTATTCAACGTGATGTGCATTCCAAAATGGCTGCTGTGGCTTCTGGGACCTAGCACAATGACGAAAAAGACAGTGCCATGGAGTATTCCTGGATTGAGGTACATTTTTCAAGCCCTATCTCGCGACTGCTCTGCTGTGTCCTAATCAAAACAGAAGCCTTGTCCAACCTTAACAGGGTAAGGTGTACTTACAATGAGCGTAAGGTCGGAATCTAGTCTGGCTAGGGAGAATATATGGTTTGTGTGTGCAACTGTGGGGGTGGCTGTTCCCGTATGTGCGTGCAAATATGTCGTACGTGTACACTATAAATACAAAAGTATGTGGACACCCCTTCAAATTAGTGGATTCGGCTATTTCAGCCACACCCGTTGCTGACAGGTGTATAAAAGTGAGCACACAGCCATGCAATTTCCATAGAGAAACATTGGCAGTAGAATGGCCTTACTGAAGAGCTCGATGTCTTTCAACGTGGCACCGTCATAGGATACCACCTTTCCAACAAGTCAGTTTGTCACATTTCTGCCCTGCTAGAGCTGCCCCGGTTAACTGTAAGTGCTTTTATTGTGAAACGTCTAGGAGCAACAACGGCACAGCCGCGAAGTGGTAGGCCACACAAGCTCGGGACCACCGAGTGCTGAAGCATGTAGCGCATAACAATAGTCTGTCCTCTGTTGCAACATTGACT
Source organism: Coregonus clupeaformis (assembly GCF_020615455.1). Classification (NCBI taxonomy): domain Eukaryota; kingdom Metazoa; phylum Chordata; class Actinopteri; order Salmoniformes; family Salmonidae; genus Coregonus; species Coregonus clupeaformis. Next base: position 17,204,211 of record NC_059202.1, on the reverse strand, counting down.
ACCGAGTTCCAAACTGCCTCTCGAAGCAACGTCGGCACAATAACTGTTTGTCTGGAGCTTCATCAAATGGGTTTCCATGGCCGAGCAGCTGCACACAAGCCTAAGATCACCATGCGCAATGCCAAGCTTCGGCTGGAGTGGTGTAAAGCTCGCTGCTGTTGGACTCTGGAGCAGTGGAAACACGTTCTCTGGAGTGATGAATCACGCTTCACCATCTGGCAGTCTGACAGACGAATCTGGGTTTGGCGGATCCAAGGAGAACACTAACTGCCCAAATGCATAGTGGCAACTGTAAAGTTTGGTGGTGGAGGAAAAATGGTCTGGGGCTGTTTTTCACGGTTCGGGCTAGGCCTCTTAGTTCTAGTGAAGGGAAATCTTAACGCTACAGCATACAATGACATTCCAGACTTGACTGGCCTGCTCAGAGCCCTGACCTCAACCCCATCGAACACATTTGGGATGAATTGGAACGCCGACTGCGAGCCAGGCCTAATCGCCCAACATCAGTGCCCGACCTCACTAATGCTCTTGTGGCTAAATGGAAGCAAATCCCCGCAGCAATGTTCCAACATCTAGTGGAAAGTCTGCCCAGAAGAGTGGAGGCTGTTATAGCAGCAAAGGGGGGACCAACTCCATATTAATGCCCATGATTTTGGAATGAGATGGTTGACGTGCAGTTGTCCACATACTTTTGGTCATGTAGTGTGTGTGCGAATGTCCTGGTGTATGTTTGTTATCGGTGCACTGACTAGAAGTGCTCTAAAGGAGATGTAGAATTACACTACCAGTCAAAAGTTTGGACAGACCTACTCATTCAAGGGTTTTTCTTTATTTTTACTATTTTTAACATTATAAAACAATAGTGAAGACATCAAAACAATGAAATAACATATATGGAATGATGTAGTAACCAAAAAAGTGTTAAACAAATCAAAATATATTTAATATTTGAGATTCTTCAAATTGCCACCCTTTGCCTTGATGACAACTTTGCAAACTCTTGGCATTCTCTCAACCAGCTTCACCTGGAATGCTTTTCCAACAGTCTTGAAGGAGTACCTACATATGCTGAGCACTTGTTGGCTGCTTTTCCTTCACTCTGCGGTCTGACTCATCCCAAACCATCTCAATTGGGTTGAGGTCGGGGGATTGTGGAGGCCAGGTCATCTGATGCAGCACTCCATCACTCTCCTTCTTGGTCAAATAGCCCTTACACAGCCTGAAGGTGTGTTGGGTCATTGTCCTGTTGAAAAACAAATGAAGCCCAAACCAGATGGGATGGCGTATCGCTGCAGAATGCTGTGGTAGCCATGCTGGTTAAGTGTGCCTTGAATTCTAAATAAATCACAGACAGTGTCACCAGCAAAGCACCCCCACACCATAAAACTTCCTCCTCCATGCTTTACGGTGGGAAATACACGTGGAGATCATTCGTTCACCCACACCGCGTCTCACAAAGACATAGCGGTTGGAACCAAAGATCTCAAATTTGGACTTCAGACCAAAGGACAGATTTCCACCGATCTAATGTCCATTGCTCGTGTTTCAAGCCCAAGCAAGTCTCTTCTTCTTATTGGTGTCCTTTAGTAGTGGTTTCTTTGCAGCAATTCGACAATGAAGGCCTGATTCACATAGTCACCTCTGAACAGTTGATGTTGAGATGTCTGTTACTTGAACTCTGTGAAGCATTTATTTGGGCTGCAATTTCTGAGGCTGGTAACTCTAATGAACTTATCCTCTGCAGCAGAGGTAACTCTGGGTCTTCCATTCCTGTGGCGGTCCTCATGAGAGCCAGTTTCATCATAGCGCTTGATGGTTTTGCGACTGCACTTGAAGAAACTTTCAAAGTTCTTGAAATGTTCCGTATTGACTGACCTTCATGTCTTAAAGTAATGATGGACTGTTGTTTCTCTTTGCTTATTTGAGCTGTTCTTGCCATAATATGGACTTGGTCTTTTACCAAATAGGGCTATCTTCTGTATACCTCCAAACTTTTGACTGGTACTGTATGTGTCTTTCGTACGTTGGATGCTGATCCCCTGATCTCTTGTTACGCTCTGTTTCATTGTGTAGGCCTATGTCTATTTGGTGTATGTTGATCCATGTTGATTCCTGGTCTTATGTTCCTCTTTGTCTCAGCCAGGCTGAGACTCAGTGTGGGGTTTCCCCTTGATGCTAATGAGCTGATCCGATGTGGTTAACAGACCTTGATTTGATTCACCTCGACTGCCTCGGTTACTCCATTTACTGGCTCTGATACCAATCACTGTCATCAAGTATCAATGTCAGCTAGTTCTCCTGCACGTCATCAAATCAAATTAGATTGGTATCATACACATATTTAGCAGATGTTGTTGCGGGTGTAGCGAAATGCTTGTGTTTCTAGCTCCAACAGTGCAGTAATATCTAACAATTCACAACAATACACACAAATCTAAAATGTGCAGAATGTGATTCTGATGAGGTTGGTTATGTCAGGACCTGTTAGAAACCCTTGGTGACAATCATGGTTGTGATGTGGGGGGGGTAAAAACTTCTATTAAGTGTCTTTGTTTGTTTACTTAATTACTTGTGTGGTTGTGGGCGTGTTTTAGGAAAACTAGGTTTGTGTGCATATTTGTGCACATATTTTGAACTAAACACAAAATGTCTCCCCATGTGTGTAATGAAGTGGTACATTTGGATCTAAGGGGAACACATGAATGTCATTCGAGTTTAATCTGAGTGAAAGCTGAACGCGCAGCGAGAGAAGCTTGGGCTGAAAATAATAGCTGAATTAACATGTCGTTTAAGGCTTCCCTCTCCCTGTAAATGTGCAGCACATATGGAGGGAGCACTGTGTGTGTGTGTGTGTGTGTCATGTTGAAGACATTAAAAGGTCCAGGAGAAAGGCAGTGGCCTGGGTTATGGGGAAAAGCCCAATGAGGAACAGCGATGCGTAAACCTGTCTTACGAGCTGTTTGTATTTGCATATACCCATCTATTCTCAGTCCACTTCCATGCTCTACTGATTTATTAGTCACTGTAGTTTTCAGCATGTTGTTGCAACAGTTTGACTAATATCCTGCTGTTTTTCTGATGGCGTACTGCTGACAGTGACGGATGTCCCTTTAGATTATTGTTGACATTACTTTCATTCCTCAGCGTAAAGTGCAGCCGTATACCTAATCAGGTTAAGTACTTGAACTAGAGCAGTGTCACCTTGAGTTTGATCATAAGCTTGCAGCTAGGTTCTCAAGTCCCTTTTGCCAGTCCTGTCCTCTGTTAAACATTTTCAAGGTGCACTGTTAAGAATGAGACTTGGGGTCATCACACAACTTTGACCTGATCACACAAGGTTCACGGAGTCACTCATCTCTGTAATTTTAGTTACAGGCTTGAGCCGACAAAAAGCAGATCCGCTAGATGTTTTTGTCTTGCGGAGTGAGACTATGCAGGCAAGAGCCTCAGAATCTATGATGACGATATAGAGTAAGAACAGTGTTTCTGAAGTGGTTATGAGCGTTCATTTCCCATTTGGTGCATCGTGCTCTGGGGTGTCTGGGTATTTATTGTAAACTGTTTACAACATCGATAGACAGTCTGTCACGCTAAGACAAGTAGGTATTTGTCATGGATGAATGACTCAAGGCTGATAAGAATCATCTCTCATTGTGTTCTGTTATTTCAGACTTTAGTAGTGCTTAGGAAAAATATATTAAGGGCAGAGTTGAGAAGTTTCAAAACACTTTCTTTTCTTAGGATCCCTTGAGTTGCCACAGTTTAACACAAAGCTATTTTGGGGTCCTATTCATGATATGTAATGGCAGTAGTAGAGAACACAAATGTATAATTACATACATGTAATTTATGAGTTGGAAACAATGCGCTGGTCTTGCTGGAAGAGGGAGAGGCAGGAAGAGTGTGATGTCAGTCAGGGAAGAGTAGAGGAAGCCAGAGAAGGAGGAGGAGAGGGCTGCTGGGAGGTTGACCGCCTTCCCATTTCCTGGCGGCGCCTCTGCTCTGCGCTCTCTCTCTCTCTCTCCTCGGAGTTTGAGAGAGGTGCCAGAGATGAAACTTCAGACGAGTAGACGCTGCTGGATCTCCGTCCGTGGATCTATCTATCTATCTCTATCTCTTTGAGGTGGTTCTCATTAAACCCAAGGAACCTTCTCCTGGTCTGGGTTGTCAACACTGGAAGGAAGCCAGATATCGACAAAAAGATGTACAGTGGATATGGAGGTACCCTTTCCCCTTTAATCTGATTTAAAGTGGGGCTTGTAGACATACACATATTATAGTTCTATTTTGTTCTAGGGTAGGATGGAGTTTTGAAGTACAGGATGTTAGTTTTGTCTGTAGTGTTACTCTTGTTTTGGAATGGTGGTGATTGTGGTGAGTCAAACATCAGTTGCTCACTGCTTGTGTTGGGTTTTGAAGTATTTCACTCAGTATGAGGTATCTTGTAAAATGTTACCACCCATTTAACCCCCACCAGTGTGTGTGTTCCCATCTGATTGTGAGGGTTTAGTTTTCATTCTGTGGGAGTGTTTTATCAGCCTGTGTGATTTCTTACACCCTCAATATATGTTCCCTCATTATCTCTCTGTTTGAGTCTAAATTCCTTTGCTTCGGCTTCACATTGTCCTGTTTGTCAGGACTGAAGTCGGATCTGCCTTACACTGCCCTGAATGCAGGGGGAAGAAAACCTTCCTCCATTTCCTTCTCATGGAGACATTTTACATTTACATTTACGTCATTTAGCAGACGCTCTTATCCAGAGCGACTTACAAATAGGTTATATCAAATCACCTTATAGCCAGTGGGATAACCACTTTACATTATTTTTTTAAATTTTTTTTTGGGGGGGTTGGGTAAGGGGGGGTAGAAGGATTACTTTATCCTATCCCAGGTATTCCTTAAAGAGGTGGGGTTTCAAATGTCTCCGGAAGGTGGTGAGTGACTCCGCTGTCCTGGCGTCGTGAGGGAGCTTGTTCCACCATTGGGGTGCCAGAGCAGCGAACAGTTTTGACTGGGCTGAGCGGGAACTATGCTTCCGCAGAGGTAGGGAGCCAGCAGGCCAGAGGTGGATGAATGCAATGCCCTCGTTTGGGTGTAGGGACTGATCAGAGCCTGAAGGTACGGAGGTGCCGTTCCCTCACAGCTCCGTAGGCAAGCACCATGGTCTTGTAGCAGATGCGAGCTTCAACTGGAAGCCAGTGGAGTGTGCGGAGGAGCGGGGTGACGTGAGAGAACTTGGGAAGGTTGAACACCAGACGGGCTGCGGCATTCTGGATGAGTTGTAGGGGTTTAATGGCACAGGCAGGGAGCCCAGCCAACAGCGAGTTGCAGTAATCCAGACGGGAGATGACAAGTGCCTGGATTAGGACCTGTGCCGCTTCCAGTGTAAGGCAGGGTCGTACTCTCCGAATGTTGTAGAGCATGAACCTACAGGATCGGGTCACCGCCTTGATGTTAGCGGAGAACGACAGGGTGTTGTCCAGGGTCACGCCAAGGCTCTTCGCACTCTGGGAGGAGGACACAACGGAGTTGTCAACCGTGATGGCGAGATCATGGAACAGGCAGTCCTTCCCCGGGAGGAAGAGCAGCTCCGTCTTGCCAAGGTTCAGCTTGAGGTGGTGATCCGTCATCCATACTGATATGTCTGCCAGACATGCAGAGATGCGATTCGCCACCTGGTTATCAGAAGGGGGAAAGGAGAAGATTAGTTGTGTGTCGTCAGCGTAGCAATGATAGGAGAGGCCATGTGAGGATATGACAGAGCCAAGTGACTTGGTGTATAGCGAGAATAGGAGAGGGCCTAGAACTGAGCCCTGGGGGACACCAGTGGTGAGAGCACGTGGTGCGGAGACAGCTTCTCGCCACGCCACTTGGTAGGAGCGACCGGTCAGGTAGGACGCAATCCAAGAGTGAGCCGCGCCGGAGATGCCCAGCTCGGATAGGGTGGAGAGGAGGATCTGATGGTTCACAGTATCAAAGGCAGCAGACAGGTCTAGAAGGACAAGAGCAGAGGAGAGAGAGTTAGCTTTAGCAGTGCGGAGAGCCTCCGTGACACAGAGAAGAGCAGTCTCAGTTGAATGACCAGTCTTGAAACCTGACTGGTTTGGATCAAGAAGGTCATTCTGAGAGAGATAGCAAGAGAGTTGGCTAAAGGCGGCACGCTCAATAGTTTTGGAGAGAAAAGAGAGAAGGGATACTGGTCTGTAGTTGTTGGTTTTTTGAGAAGGGGTGCAACTCTCGCTCTCTTGAAGACGGAAGGGACATAGCCAGCGGTCAAGGATGAGTTGATCGGTGAGGTAAGGGAGAAGGTCACCGGAGATGGTCTGGAGAAGAGAGGAGGGGATAGGGTCAAGCGGGCAGGTTGTTGGGCGGCCTGCCGTCACAAGTCGCAAGATTTTATCTGGAGAGAGAGGGGAGAAAGAAGTCAAAGCATAGGGTAGGGCAGTGTGAGCAGGACCAGCAGTGTCATTTGACTTAACAAACGAGGATCGGATGTCGTCAACCTTCTTTTCAAAATGGTTGACGAAGTCATCCACAGAGAGGGAGGAGGGGGGGTAGGGGGGGGGAGGATTCAGCAGGGAGGAGAATGTGGCAAAGAGCTTCCTAGGGTTAGAGGCAGATGCTTGGAATTTAGAGTGGCAGAAAGTGGCCTTAGCAGCAGAAACAGATGAAGAAAATGTAGAGAGGAGGGAGTGAAAAGATGCCAGGTCCGCAGGGAGTCTAGTTTTCTTCCATTTCCGCTCAGCTGCCCGGAGCTCTGTTCTGTGAGCTCGCAATGAGTCATCAAGCCACGGAGCTGGAGGGGTGGACCGAGCCGGCCGGGAGGATAGGGGACCATTATGAAACTGAAATCCCTGGAGTTGGAGAATGATAGTGTTCCTCCTCCTAATAGCTCTGGCCACACTGTCTCAGTCTAAGTCCCTGGTGTTGGTCTATATAGGCCTCTGGTTTGTGGGCGAGGGGGCTGACTGCAGTTTGTAGTAACATCCAGGTGGTCTCCCACTGCATGTCCAAATGAATGTGGTTTAATTCGGTCTGTGGGGAGGAAAAACAACGCTAGCCCCACAGATCTATCTTTGGTGGCATTGAGGTAGACCAGCTGTTCCCAGGGATGGTGTGTGGACACGGACACCTCAGTGTTCATGCAGTGCTGTGGCTGTCAGTGACGTACTAATAATCCCTAGGGGACGTCCATAAGTGTGTGTGGCGTGATTTCCCCTCACTTTAGGTGTGGTCACACTCTGGTCAGGGCCTGTTGCTGTGGAGATTTGAAGAGCATTATTTCACAGTTTTTCAAACCAGTCCCTCATGACCAGTGTTGTAAACATACCCATGAGACAATGAACAGTGACTAGGGGGCTTGACTGAGTCAGAGTACGGAGTCGTAGTACTGAGATGAGTCGTAAACAGTGTTATAAATCTTAATTTAGTGGAAGTGTTGGATAAGAGTCAAGCAGACGTGGAGGGATGGAGAAGGGATGTAGTGGGTCTTTTTTAGGTGCTGGCAGAGAGAACAGAAGGGAAGGAAGGGGACACGTGTGTTTAGGGGCTTTCTCAGAGAAAGCAGACACATGACGCCTGGCTGGGGGCCATCAGGATCAGGAACCAACCTGAGATCATATCCTGGATCGGGGGAGGGAGCGAGCAACAAGCAGCCTCTCATAAACCCAGTCATTTCAATATGCACATCAAATACTCATTAGGTTCCTCATTAGCTTGTTATGCTTTCCTGTTCTTTCTTTTTTCAAGTTTATCCAAATGTCAGTGGTTACAGAGAGCTGATGCCTAGCCCTACTGCTTGGACATTTTATCATGCTTTATTGTGTTATATAGTTCCAGTCTATTTCCTATAATCCAGAGATTTAATGGTTATGATAAGGTCAGTAAGTTATGTTTATAGTGCATGTGGAGTTACTGGGTGACCCCAGAAATGTCTACCGGCTGTGTTTTGTGGTGCTAAGTGCTCCTCTACTCTTGTGCTTGTTGCGCCACTGTCTGTCCCCAGTGTTGTTTTTAGAGCCAACTAGCCCTTTCCCTGTCCATCAGCTCAGCGTTGTATTAGGGAACTGGCATGCCCTTCCACCCCGTCATCCTACCCCCACTGCTGTTGCTGTTCAGTTCTGCGACCCAGGCGGCTCCCCTCCCCCTCTGAACGGTGTAAAGAAAAAAAAAACCATGTTTGGAATGTCATAGTAGAGGGGGGAGACGGGCTGGTTGATGAGGGGTGCAGCCTGTATCCGAAGCCTAGCTCCATCTCCATTGGCAGTATCATTAGGGCTTTTGTTACCCCAGCTGTGCCTCTCTCTGTGGCTGATCACAAAACAGCCGGTGTGTTTTTCGCTCACACTCATTCACAACACAAGACAGACACCATGTAAACAAACACCTTGTTTATAAACACCCATGCATAACCTGCAGGTGTAATATGCACATTAGAGATGAGATGTTGAGAACAGTGTGGCTTTGATGTGCATCACAATGCTGAGCGTGATCAGAGTGGGTGTGAAAGATGCAGTGATGTCAGGGTTTGGTGGGGGATAGTGGAGTGGCTGGCCCCAGTGTGCTTTGTTTTCTAGAACTGTCCTGGAACGAGACCAGCCAGGCAGCAGAACAATGGGCGTGATCGTGTCTATGGGCTTCGGACAGTGTCCAGCCATAACCACACTCATCATGGAAACCAATGGAAGCCTGTAATTATGTGGCATACAGCTCGCATGGTTTTATGTTTATGTCACTCTCAATAGATTTCCGCATCGTGTGATTTCACTGTATTTATTCCTGGGCTGACCCATCTCTTCTGGGACAGGTAGGAACCAGGCATGACAGACTGGAGGTATTGTTAGGATGGCTGACTGGGTCCTCACTGCGCTGATCTGTGTGTGGGTGGGGAGTGTAGCAGGGTAACCATCCGAGGCTGAACACTAGAGTAAAGGAAGGAGAATGTGTCGCTTACCTGTTTCCTGTTTACTACGTGATGCCCATGAGAAGGATCCTCTTGAAGGTGTGTCTGTGTCTGTGTCTGTGTCTGTGGATGTGTGTGCAGTTAGTGCCGTGTAATACCAGATGCAAAGGCATATACTTAAATATGTTTTGACACAGTATATGATTAGTGTGTAAGAAATACTAGTTTCTGTATATGGCACTCTGGTAGTGCTTCAACAACTATTATATACACTGAGTGTACCAAACATTGGGGACACCTTCCTAATATTGAGTTGCACCCCCTTTTGCCCTCAGAACAACCTAAATTCTAATCAAATTGTATGTACCGAATACAACAGGTGTAGACCTTACCGTGAAATGCTTACTTACAAGCCCTTAACCAACAATGCAGTTTAAAGAAAAATAAGAGTTACTAAATAAACTAAAGTAAAAAAAATTAAGAGCAACAATAAAATAACAATAATGAGGCTATATACAGGGTGTACCGGTACCGAGTCAATGTGCGGGGGTACAGGTTAGTCGAGGTAATATGTACATGTAGGTAGGGGTAAAGTGACTATGCATAGATAATAAACAGCGAGTAGCAGCAGCAGCGTAAAAAAAGAAGGTGGGGGGGTCAATGCAAATAGTCCGGGTAGCCATTTGGTTAGCTGTTCAGCAGTCTTATGGCTTGGGGGTAGAAACTGTTAAGAAGCCTTTTGGACCTAGACTTGGCGCTCCGGTACCGCTTGCCGTACGGTAGCAGAGAGAACAGTCTATGACTAGGGTGGCTGGAGTCTTTGGCAATTTTTAGGGCCTTCCTCTGACACCGCCTGGTATAGAGGTCCTGGATGGCAGGAAGCTTGGCCCCAGTGATGTACTGGGCTGTACGCACTACCCTCTGTAGCACCTTGCGGTCGAATGCCGAGCAGTTGCCTTACCAGGCGGTGATGCAACCAGTCAGGATGCTCTCGATGGTGCAGCTGCAGAACTTTTTGAAGATCTAAGGACCCATGACAAATCTTCTCAGTCTCCTGAGGGGGAATAGGCGTTGTCGTGCCTTCTTAATAATATAATAATAATATGCCATTTAGCAGACGCTTTTATCCAAAGCGACTTAGTCATGTGCGCATACATTTTTACGTATGGGTGGACCCGGGTATCGAACCCACTACCCTGGCGTTACAAGCGCCATGCTCTACCAATTGAGCTACAGAGGACCACATTCTTCACGAGCACGCCCCCATTCTTCACGACTGTCTTGGTGTGTTTGGACCATGATAGTTTGTTGGTGTCCATGGTCATGGCTCACATCAACACCATCATCCCAGAAACCCTAGACCCACTCCAATTTGCATACCGCCCCAACAGATCCACAGATGACGCAATCTCTATTGCACTCCACACTACCCTTTCCACCTGGACAAAAGGAACACCTACGTGAGAATGCTGTTCATTGACTACAGCTCAGCGTTCAACACTATTATGCCCTCAAAGCTCATCACTAAGCTAAGGACCCTGGGACTAAACACCTCCCTCTGCAACTGGATACTGGAATTCCTGACGGGCCACCCCCAGGTCGTAAGGGTAGGCAACAACACATCTGGCACGCTGATCCTCAACACGGGGGCCCGTCAGGGGTGCGTGCTTAGTCCCCTCCTGAACTCCCTGTTCACTCATGACTGCGTTGCCAAGCACGACTCCAACACCATCATTAAGTTTGCCGACGACACAACGGTGGTAGGCCTGATCACAGATAACGATGAGACAGCCTATAGGGAGGAGGTCAGAGACCTGGCAGTGTGGTGCCAGGACAACAACCTCTGCCTCAACGTGATCAAGACAAAGGAGATGATCGTGGACTACAGGAAAAGGAGGGCCGAGCACGCCCCCATTCTAATCGATGGGGCTGTAGTGGAGCAGGTTGAGAGCTTCAAGTTCCTTGGTGAGCCTTTCAAAGCACTTCATGGCTAGAGACGTGAGCGCTACTGGTCGGTAGTCATTTAGGCAATTTACCTTCGTGTTCTTGGGTACATGGACTATGTTGTTCTGCTTGAAACATGTAGGTATTACAGACTCGGTCAGACTTGCCAGTTGGCCAGTGCATGCTCGGAGTACACATCCTGGTAATCCATCTGGCCCTGCGGCTTTGTGAATGTTGATATGTTAAAGATCTTACTCACATCGGCTACGGAGAGCGTGATCATACAGTCGTTCAGAACAGCTGGTGCTCTCATGCATGCTTCAGTGTTGCTTGACTCAAATCGCGCATCGTCGGAGGGCATAGCGGGATTTCTTATAAGTGTCAGGGTTAGAGTCCCGCTCCTTGAAAGCGGGAGCTCTACCCTTTAGCTCAGTGCAGATGTTGCCTGTAATCCATGGCTTCTGGTTGGGGTATGTACGTACGGTCACTGTGGGGACGACGTCATCGATGCACATATTGATGAAGCTGGTGACTGTGGTATACTCCTCAATGCCATCGGATGAATCCCAGAACATATTCCAGTCTGTGCTAGCAAAACAGTCCTGTAGCTTAGCATCCACGTCATCTGACCACTTCCATATTGAGTGAGTCACTGGTACGTCCTGCTAGAGTTTTTGCTTGTAAGCAGGAATCAGGAGGAATTATGGTCAGATTTTTTCCTCTGGTTGCACATGTAACATGCTGGTAGAAATGAGGTAAAACGGATTTAAGTTTTCCTGCATTAAAGTCCCCGGCTACTAGGAGCACCGCCTCTGGATGAGCATTTTCTTGTTTGCTTATTGCTTATGGCCTTATACAGCTTGTTGAGTGCGGTCTTAGTGCCAGCATCTGTTTGTGTTGGTAGATAGACAGTTACGAAAAATATAGATGAAAACTCTCTTGGTAAATAGTGTGGTCTACAGCTTATCATGAGATACTCTACCTCAGGCGAGCAAAATCTCGAGACTAATTAATTTTAGATTTTGCGCACCAGCTGTTATTGACAAATAGACACAGACCGCCACCCCTTGTCTTACCGGAGGCAGCTGTTCTGTCTTGCCGATGCACGGAAAAACCCAGCCAACGGTATATTATCCATGTCGTCGTTCAGCCACGACTCTGTGAAACATAAGATATTATTTGTTTAATGTCCGTTTTTAAGACTATCCGTTGGTAGGATAGTCTTGAACTGAGCTCATCCAGTTTATTCTCCAATGATTGCACGTTGGCCAATAGGACGGAGGGTAGAGACGTGTTACCCACTCACCAACAAATTCTCACAAGGCACCCGGACCTGCGTCCCCTGTTTGTGTCTCTTCTTCATGCGAATGATGAGGATTTGGGCCTGGTCTGGTATCAGCAATAAATCATTTGCGTCCGACTCGTTAAAGGAAACATATTTATCTAGTTCGAGGTGAGTAATCGCTGTTCTGATATCCAGAAGCTATTTTCGGTCATAAGAGAAGGTGGCAGAAATATTTATGTATAAAATAAATTACAAACAATGAGGAAAAACACACAAAATAGCATAATTGGTTAGGAGCCCGTAAAATGGCAGCCATCTCCTCCGGCGCCATTGCTTCATAGGGGCATGGACTCTACATGGTGACGAAAGCTTTCCACAGGGAGGCTGACCCATGTTGACTCATGCTTCCCACAGTTGTGTCAAGTTGGGTGGATGTCCTTTGGGTGGTGGACTATTCTTGATACACATGGGAAACTGTTGATCGTGAAAAACCCACCAGTGTTGCAGTTGTTGACACAAACCGGTGCGCCTGGCACCTACTACCATACCCCGTTCAAAGGCACTTAAATATTTTGTCTTGCCCATTCACCCTCTGAATGGCACACATACATGTCTCAATTGTCTTAAGACTTAAAAATCCTTCTTTAACCGGTCTCCTCCCCTTCATCTACGCTGATTGAAGTGGATTTAACAGGTGACATCAATAAGGGATCATAGAGTTCACCTGGATTCACCTGGTCAGTCTGTTTCATGGAAAGAACAGGTGTTCATTTAAGCAATAAGGCCCGAGGGGGTGTGGTATATGGCCAATATACCACGGCTAAGGGCTGTTCTTAAGCACGACGCAACGCAGAGTGCCTGGATACGGTCCTTAGCCGTGGTATATTGGTCATATACCACAAACCCCTGAGGTGCCTTATTGCTATTATAAACTGGTTACCAACATAATTAGAGCAGTAAAAATAAATGTTTTTCCATATCCGTGGTATATGGTCTGATATACCACGGCTATCAGCCAATCAGCATTCAGGGCTTGAACCACCCTTGTTTATAAAATGTTTTATACACTGTGTAAATCAAATGGAATTTACCAGTTTATATTGAAGAGGCGCAACTATTTATTTGTCTGCCCAGTCTTGTTCATTTTTGGGGGGCTTGGTTCGCCTCTTTCTGTCTACGTTTCTAATGAAAAGAAAACGTGTTAAGTCAAAAGTCCAGGCGGGGAGGCAGAAGGCTCCGTCCAGCTCAGTCTCTAGTCCTTTCAAGATGTTTTTATTTTTCTCAATTATCTTCCTTTTTAGAGTTTCCAGACTTCAGACATCCTGTAGAATGGCACCATTTCCTCTGCCCTGAGTGTGGCTGGCTAGGTGTCTCTCTGGGTTTCTCTGCGGTTTGCAGTAGCACAGTTGACTCAGGGCAGTTCCACAGTAACGAAACAGATTTTTTTTAACAATAAACATTAATTTCAAAGTTTAACAAACCATTTAACTCTATGCACAAGGGCTTCTTTTAGCAATTTACACTGAACACTTTATAATAGCACATTTTCTGGAAGAACTGTGCAGATGCAAAGAATTTTGGTAAAATCTCCCTCTGTTTTTTATGTGTCCTCGGTTTTCCAAGAATGGGGTGTCAGCTATGACATGACACATTCACTTTGAAAAAATCTCTTTTGGTTATTGAATTACAGTAAGTGAAGTGGATTTACACCCGGTAATGGAATTGTGGTAACGGAATTTCATCATGGGTCCCTGATCTGTACTACACAGAAATGCATACGTATTAGGGATATGCATCTTTCCCTTTCAAGACAATTCGATACGCACAGTATCTAAATATGTGGGCACCAATACGGTACAAGAATGGTACCTTTCAGTATGTTATTGAACCCAAGATGGCGTAGCAGTGCGTTCGTGTACTCTGTGTGTGTCCGTGTAAATAGCCTGTTTTTTGTATTTTTTTTTTGTAAAACCGGATCGTAACTAGCTAGCCACAACCGAATGGATGTTGCTGTTGGCTAATCACCACTGCCCCTGAAGCAAGCACCAGTTAGCCTTGAGCTAGCCTCGAGCCAGGCCCATATCCCGGCTATCTACCTCTCTGTCTACCGGACGGGAGTAGCCAGCTAACTAGCTACTTGCTATTAGCCACCGTTAGCGGTTTTTCACCATTGTCCGTGGCCTGCACTACCTACCAGCCAGCTCTAACCTGGACTATTATCGGCCAGTCTGCACTGTCTGCACAGTGCGTTATCGACCCAGAACATATCGGTTTTTCTGCCGGAATCACTGAATCACTGGACCTTTAACTCCGGATCATCGCAACTAGCTAGCTGCAACCAAATGGATGTTGTTATTGGCTAATCAGCCTTGAGCTAGCCTCGAGTCAGGCCCATCTCCCGGCTATCTACCTCTCTCTCAACCGGATGGGACCTCCTAGAGACGACACGGAGCCCCGCCGATCCATCACGATTGGTCTGCTGACGTAATCGTCTGTGGTTTCAACAGGCTTCCCGTTGCGACGACCACGAAGATCCATCTGCTAGCCCCTGCCCGCTAGCACACGCAAACAACAGCCGTGCTTCCTGCTAGCCTGTGCTGTAGCACCAACTCAAACTGCTCTCGGACTCACATATTGCTGTTCACTGGACCTTATGATCACTCAGCTGCACAGCTGATGCCTGCTGGACTGTTCCTTTACACGGTACCCTGTCCTTTTAGCCTCAGCCCAACCTTTCATCGCCATTACCAGTTGTTGTCTTAGCTCTCTCGAATAACACCTGTGATTGCTTTATGCCTCTCTCCCATGTCAATATGCCTTGCCTATTGCTGTTCCAGTTAGTTCTTATTATACAATTTCACTGTAAAGCCCCAAGTCCCTCTCAAACTGCCTGAAATAGCTCCTTTGTTCCACCCCCCATACACGCGGAGACCGGCTCAATCGGTGCCTCCATTGATGCTATCTCTTTCATTGTTACCCAACGCTTAGGTTTACCTTCACTGTACTCATATCCTTCCATGACCTTGTCTGTACATAATGCCCTGACTCTATTCTACAACGCCCGGAAATCTGCCCCCTTTACTCTCTGTACCCTACGCACTAGAAGACCAGTTCTTAAAGCCTTTATCCGTATCCTTATTCTAGTCCTCCTCTGTTCCTATGGTGATGTAGAGGTTAACCCAGGCCCTGCAGCCCCCAGTAACACTCCTACTCCCCAGGAGCTATCATTTGTTGACTTCTGTAACCGTAAAAGCATTGTTTTTTTGCATGTTAACATCAGAAGCCTCCTCCCTAAGTTTGAGTTATTCACTGCATTAGCACACTCCGCCAACCCTGATGTTCTAGCAGTGTCTGAATCCTGGCTTAGGAAGGCCACACAAAATTCAGAAATGTCCATCCCCAACTACAACATTTTCCGTCTAGATAGAACTGCCAAAGGGGGTGGAGTTGCAATCTACTGTAGAGAGAGCCTGCAGAGCTCTATCATACTATCCAGGTCTGTGCCCAAACAGTTTGAGCTCCTACATCTAAAAATCCACCTTTCCAGAAATAAGTATCTCACTGTTGCCGCTTGCTACAGACCCTCCTCAGCCCCCAGCTGTGCCCTGGACACCATATGTGAATTGATTGCCCCCCATCTATCCTCAGAGTTCGTACTGCTTGGTGACCTAAACTGGGATATGCTTAACACCCCGGCCATCCTACAATCCAAACTAGATGCCCTCAATCTCACACATATTATCAAGGAACCTACCAGGTACAACCCTAAATCCGTAAACATGGGCACCCTTATAGATATCATCCTGACTAACTTACCCTCCAAATACACCTCCGCTGTCTTCAACCAGGATCTCAGCGATCACTGCCTTATTGCCTGCGTCCGTAATGGGTCCGCGGTCAAACGAACACCCCTCATCACTATCAAACGCTCCCTAAAACACTTTAGCGAGCAGGCCTTCCTAATTGACCTGGTCCAGGTATCCTGGTAGAGGATGCCTGGTTGTTCTTTAAAAGTGCTTTCCTCTCAATCTTAAATAAGCATACCCCATTCAAAAAATTATTCAGAACTAAGAACAGATATAGCCCCTGGTTCTCCTCAGACTTGACTGCCCTTGACCAGCACAAAAACATCCTGTGGCGTACTGCATTAGCATCGAATAGCCCCCGCGATATGCAACTTTTCAGGGAAGTTAGGAACCAATATACACAAGCAGTTAGGAAAGCAAAGGCTAGCTTTTTCAAACAGAAATTTGCATCCTGTAGCACTAACTCCAAAAAGTTTTGGGACACTGTAAAGTCCATGGAGAATAAGAGCACCTCCTCCCAGCTGCCCACTGCACTGAGGCTAGGAAACACTATCACCACCGATAAATCGACAATAATCGAGAATTTCAACAAGCATTTTGCTACGGCTGGCCATGTTTTCCACCTGGCTACCACTACCCCGGTCACCAGCTCTGCACCCTCCGCTGCAACTTGCCCATGCCCCCCCCGCTTCTCCTTCACACAAATTCAGACAGCTGATGGAAAGCTGCAGAGGTCATCCCCCTCTTCAAAGGGGGTGACACTCTAGATCCAAACGATTACAGACCTATATCCATCCTGCCCTGCCTTTCGAAAGTTTTTGAAAGCCAAGTTAACAGATCAACGACCATTTCGAATCACACCGTACCTTCTCCGCTATGCAATCCGTTTTTTGAGCTGGTCATGGGTGCACCTCAGCCACGCTCAAGGTCCTAAACGATATTATAACCGTGATTGATAATAGACAGTACTGTGCAGCCGTCTTCATCGACCTGGCCAATGCTTTCGACTCTGTCAACCACCACATTCTTATTGGCAGACTAAATAGCCTTGGTTTCTCAAATGACTGCCTCGCCTGGTTCACCAACTACTTCTCAGATAGAGTTCAATGTGTCAAATCGGAGGGCCTGTTGTCTGGACCTATGTCAGTCTCTATGGGGGTGCCACAGGGTTCAATCCTTGGGCCGACTCTTTTCTCTGTGTATATCAATGTTGTCGCTCTTGCTGCTGGTGATTCTCAGATCCACCTCTACGCAGACGACACGATTTTGTATACATCTGGCCCTTCATTGGACACTGTTAACAAACCTCCAAACAAGCTTCAATGCCATACAACACTCCTTCCGTAGCCTCCAACTGCTCTTAAACACTAGTAAAACTAAATGCATGCTCTTCAATTGAACGCTGCTGGCACCCGCCCACCCGACTAGAATCACTACTCTCGACGGGTCTGACCTAGAGTATGTGGACAACTACAAATACCTAGGTGTCTGGTTAGACTGTAAACTCTCCTTCCAGACTCACATTAAGCATCTTCAATCCAAAGTTAAATCTAGAATCGGCTTCCTATTTCGCAACAAAGCCTCCTTCACTCATGCTGCCAAACATGCCCTCGTAAATGACTATCCTACCGATCCTAGCCTTCAACACTCTACTCAGCAAATTGGATGTAGTCTATCACAGTGCCATCCGTTTTGTCACCAAAGCCCCATATACTACCTACCACTGTGACCTGTACGCTCTTGTTGGCTGGTCCTCACTACATATTCGTCGCCAAACCCACTGGCTCCAGGCCATCTATAAATCACTGCTAGGCAAATCCCCGCCTTATCTTAGCTCATTGGTCACCATAGCAACACCCACCTGTATTATGCGCTCCAGCAGGTATATCTCACTGGTCATCCCCAAAGCCAACACCTCCTTTGGCCGCCATTCCTTCCAGTTCTCTGCTGCCAATGACTGGAACGAACTGCAAAAATCTCTGAAGCTGGAGACTCTTTATCTCCCTCACTAACTTTAAGCATCAGTTGTCAGAGCACCTTACCGATCACTGCACCTGTACACAGCCCATCTGAAATTATCCCACCCATCTACCTCATCCCCATATTGTTATTTATTTTGCTAATTTGCACCCCAGTATCTCTATTTGCACATCATCTCTTTAACATCTATCATTCCAGTGTTAATACTAATTGTAATTATTTTGCACTATGGCCTATTTATTGCCTTACCTTTGCACACACTGTATATATATTTTCTGTTGTATTTTTGACTTTATGTTTTTTTACCCCATATGTAACTCTGTTGTTGTTTTTATCGCACTGCTTTGCTTTATCTTGGCCAGGTCGCAGTTGTAAATGAGAACTTGTTCTCAACTGGCTTACCTGGTTAAATAAAGGTTAAATAAAATAAAAAAATAAATCGTTTTGATGTGAAACACATTCATTTTCCATTCTAAATAAAACATATACGATGTAGCTCATGAGCCGGGCCTCTCTGAGCTGGGGGTGTGTCTGATAATTATGTATGTATATGGTGAATGTACTATGTAGGCACCTGAGCTGAGCCATAAGGGAGACTTGGCATCTACCTACCCATCCCACTATCAGATTAGGGGGGGGGGGGCAATGAAGCATATGTTTGGTTCTGAAATCACCATCACCCACTAATTAACGGGTCATTTTTGCAGATTAAGTGTTTGAGCTAGTAATGTATCATTGTTTATCATTTACAAATTAGCTATGACATAGCCAATGAATACATAGCACAATTTAGGATTTCACCCCCATCTCAAAATCAAATGGTTTTGACCGTTTAGAAGTTTTCAATGAGCTTCTTTTCTACTCCTGCTTTGGCCATGCACTGCGCCTCGCAAAGTGATTGCTGTCCTTGTTATGAAATTATCAACTGTAACCTGTACATCTAAAAATTAGCATATACACTGATTGTTTAAAGCAAAACAACCAAATCTATTGCTGATGGTGAAGCTGAACAATCAAAATAAAATCTATTGTAAGCCCCATTCTGCAGGTTATAGCCAGATGAGTTGTCTCTGGTAGCGTTTTACTTTTATTCCAGTAAAACAACATTTCCAACAGCGCATAGATAACAATAACCTAGCAAATGGCATAGGTTGTCACTCACTTAATAAAGCCTAATATCGCACAAGTAATTTTTGGATTTGAATGCTGATGGTGCCGTGCATATGTGCAAGATTAGGAACAGGCCACCTACCTCGCGTTGGTCAGTGCACAAAGCTGGGCACAGGGCCCGAAGCTGGGTGCAGTTTGAATAGGCTACTGATATTCCCTGGGGTTGTTCGGCATGCAAAATGACTTGTAGATCAATGACTGTCAACACAGTTACATGCTTAGTTCGACACAGAAATAATATGTATTTTCAGAAGGTAGAAAGAAGGAGCCCAAAAAAATGTGAATCAGCAATGTATGAATCGATTTTCTGACCTATGCGTGTTAGTTACATTTGGATAGGTTTTTTGTCTGCAGACCGATGCAGTCATATCTTAAACATTTGAATGGGGGACCGATGCCTATCAGTGAATCGTTACATCCCTAATAATTATGGATATGAATGTCATTCTCTTCATGGTGATGTATCCTAAATAGGTACACAAATGTAGAAATATGCAAAATCCTCCTTTGGATATTTGGGTATTATTCTACACACTGGCTATTATTTTAATGAGCTCTGCCCCCAAATCAGGGCAAATTTGGTTGGTTTGGACCAAATCTGAACCAATCATAGTCGATCTTTCACAAGTTTGAACATCAAAGTACAGCACAGTAGAGTACAGTAGAGTAGACTACAGTACAGTATTCAGACCCCTTGACTTTTTCCAAATTTTGTTATGTTACAGCCTTATTCTAAAATGGATCAAATAGTTTTTTGTCCCTCTCCATTCTACACACAATACCCCATAATGAGAAGGCAAAAACAGGTTTCTATAAATTTTAGCAAATGTATTAAATATTAAAAACTGAAATTTACATTTACATAAGTATTCAGACCCTTTACTCAGTACTTTGTTGAAGCACCTTTGGCAGCGATTGCAGCCTCAAGTCTTCTTGGCTATGACTCTACAAGCTTGGCACACCAGTATTTGGGGAGTTTCTCCCATTCTTCTCTGCAGATCCTCTCAAGTTCTGTCAGGTTGGATGGGGAGCGTCGCTGCACAGCTATTTTCAGGTCTCCAGAGATGTTAGATCGGGTTCAGGTCTGGGCTCTGGCTGGGCCACTCAAGGACATTCAGAGACTTGTCCCGAAGCCACTCCTGCTTTGTCTTGGCTGTGTGCTTAGGGTCGTTGTCCTGTTGGAAGGTGAACCTTCACCCCAGTCTGAGGTCCTGAGCAGGTTTTCATCAAGGATCTCTCTGTACTTTGCTCTGTTCATCTTTCCCTCGATCCTGACTAGTCTCCCAGTCCCTGCCGCTGAAAAACATCCCCACAGCATGATGCTGCCACAACCATGCTTCACCGTAAGGATGGTGCCAGGTTTCCTCCAGACGCGATGCTTGGCATTCTGGCCAAAGAGTTCAATCTTGGTTTCATCAGACCAGAGAATCTTGTTTCTAATGGTCTGAGTCCTTTAGATGCCTTTTGGCAAACTCCAAGCGGGCTGTCATGTGCCTTTTACTGAGGAGTGGCTTCCGTCTGGCCACTCTACCATAAAGGCCTGATTGGTGGAGTGCTGCTGAGATGGTTGTCCTTCTGGAAGGTTCTCCCATCTCCACAGAGGAACTCTGGAGCTCTGTCAAAGTGATCATCGGGTTCTTGGTCACCTCCCTGACCAAGGCCCTTCTCCCCCGATTGCTCAGATTGCTCTAGGAAGAGTCTTGGTGGTTCCAAACTTCTTCCATTTAAGAATGATGGAGGCCACTGTGTTCTTGGGGACCTTCAATGCTGCAGAATATTTTTTGGTACCCTTCCCCAGATCTGTGCCTCGACACAATCCTGTCTCGGAGCTCTACGGACAATTCCTTCGACCTCATGGCTTGGTTTTTGCTCTGACATGCACTGTCAACTGTGGGACCTTATATAGACAGCTGTGTGCCTTTCCAAATCATGTCATATTAATTGAATTTACCACAGGTGGACTCCAATCAAGTTGTAAAAAGATCTCAAGGATGATCAATGGAAACAGGATGCACCTGAGCTCAATTTCGAGTCTCATAGCAAAGGGTCTGAATACTTATGTAAATAAGGTATTTTTGTTTTTTATTTTAATACATTTGCAAAATTGTCTCTCAACCAGTTTTTGCTTTGTCATTATGGGGTATTGTGTGTAGATTGATGAGGAAAAAACATAATTTAATCAATTTTAGAATAAGGCTGTAAGGTAACAAAATGTGGAAAAAGTCAAGGGGTCTGAATACTTTCCGAATGCACTGTAGTTCAGTAGAGTTCAGTTTGCAGTATATTATAGTGTACTCAACTCTATTGTACTCTACTGTGTACTGAACTCGACTCTACTGTAATGTACTGAACTATGCTCTACGTTTCTTTGCTGTACTGTACTGTCCAAACTTGTGAACCCAACTGTGGTTTATGACTACTATGATTTCCCGTTGTAGCCAATTCAATTGCAGAAATTCCGTTAGCGATTATGTAAAGGAATTTCCTTTTCAATTTCACTTAATAATTAATAAACAAAACTAACTAATTGATAGGTCTACCTTTACCTCTGTGAACTTTCATTATCCTCACTCCTCATGAGGGAGGGAAATTAGAAAATATCTTAAAGATATTTTGGATTTTGGTAACGGAATTTCAAGGCACAAAAAATAAATATGTGTTGCTATTAGTGCAACATTATTTTGTTTTGATGTATTTCTAATACCTTTTAAGACTTTTCTGGTAGATGTTTTCTAAGACCCCTTTCCCATCTATTTAACCAGAAATCAAAGTCTTTGCTTATTCAACATTTTTAGGATGGAAAATGTTTGAAAATGTACTGTATATGTGCCTTAATTTCTAAAAAATATAAACTCTTAGCTTTCATTTGACACCCAATTTGACATGCTCCTATGAACTGCACATGTTGGTGCTCATGGTTCCTTTTCCATTGAAATGACCAGCTGTGACTGCTGTTTCCTGACTACCACTCCTGCAAGTTTAAAATAAACCCTGGCTTCCTTCCTTGGGGCCGGGATGCATCGCTGTATCTAAGGAACTGATATCAGTGCTGCTGACCAAACAAGACAACACTGATCAAACTAAAGGGGATGGCCAAAACCCCACTGCTCAGTAGAACTGTAGCTACCACAGACAAAAACAACCACTTCCTCCTGGGGAGAAAAGTTTACAATTCCATTTAATGTATGGGTAACAGCCGGGCTGATCCTGTGTCTTGAAGCTAAAATATCTATGCCTGAGGCCTGCCCGTAGTTGGCTCACCCGAGGCTGCCTAACCTCACAGGGCCTGTGTCTCTCTGTGTTGGTCTCTTGTCCTGGCTGAGTCCCCGGTGATTGGTGTGTGTTTAATCTAGTCTCAATCACTCCCTTTTCTTCTTCTATCAAAGAGGACCTTGTTTGGGGCCCTGTGTGATGGAGATGTCACTAATGCTGCGACAAAGTCCCCAGTGTCAGGGCCTGGAGCACCACTGCTGATCACTCACAATGAACTCAGAGAGAGACTCACGCACTGGCAGTTTATCTAGACGATGAAAGACCAATTATTTTTCTCTCTACCGTCCCCCGCACTACCATCCTCCTTGATTCAAGTGCAGATCACATGGTTGTAACTTTGTGCTGTGCCCAGGCAGCTCTAGAGGAAGGACGTGGGTGGTAGAGAACAGAGATAGTGGGCAGGCAGCAGTAATGTGTTTTCAGTCTGCACTGTGTCTCCGTTATCCCTGGATCTTCACTGGCCTTTGTTTCCAGTGTGGAAGCAGTGACACACAGTACCCTCGCTGCTTCACCACAGCAAGAGAGAGGGAATATGGAGGTGCACAGAGTAGAGGGTACAGGGTGAGAGGCAGGGTAGTGGGAGGGTAGGCCTACAGTACAGAAACACTTTGACTGCCTTTGATATTTAACATTTTAGTTGCTTAATGCATTAAGGAAAATTATGGCATGTTGAAAGTTAGATAACCGAATGGATGTTGACATGTAAGATCATTTGAATCTGCAGATTTCCTACAAACCAAAACGAACTGATCTGTCAGACGATTAGACTACTTGCTTGTACTTTTTAAATCCAAAAACAACAAATAATTGATGTTGCAATGCAGTTCTGTGTTTTATGTTTGAGTGGCTTTTGGACATCACTGTTCATGCAATAGAGAGATGCACAGAGCAACATCTCTGCAAGGCACTAAATTTCATTTTTCTTACATAATCTCTCCAAGAGCTCTCAGGGGTGGATTGATAATAAAATGCTTTGATGTGAAGAACGGGTATTTTGTCCCAGGAGGGTGCAGCCCCTGCAGCTTATTAGGTAACACGTTTAGGAAAAAAATCCAGTTTGATTCACAAGGCTCAAGGTGCACCGAACCAAGAGTGCATGGACCTAACAAGATTTCAGGAACTTGTATTTGAGAAAAAAACATTGCATAAGAGTTCCTGTGAAAGAACAATGCCAGTGGAAACAGGGTTCAATTATAAAGATTCTGCTCTGTTCATTTTGATGTGGTGTTTTCCTGCAGTGCCCGGACAGAATAGCCAAACTGGCCCCCTTTTGTCTGTCGTTGTGCAACCTCTAAAGCCTTCCCCTTCCTTTGCCTCTGCAGGGAGCCCCTCCAGAGCTGTGTCCACCATGTCCCTTTCCGTGCGCCCATCGCGCCGAGTCATCTCCAGATCCATCACTAGGAGCCAGTCCTTTGCCGGGGTCAACTCCTACGATAAGCCCTACAGGTGAGGACACTCCGTCTGATAAGGTCAAGTGTACATTACTGTTATAGACCTTACTGGTGAGCACACTTCTGCGTTGACTTTCTACACATACAACAATGCAGCTCTAGGCTACTGTTCTTGACATTGGAAGATTTGTGATACACACTTATCTATTTGACACACACACACACACACACACACACACACACAGACTGTGTGTCTCATGTGGAGCCCCACCTCGACAGGACGTCCTGTAAGGCCCACACTTCCTGAGGCGGCGGTATTGGAGGCCTCTCCTTTCATGACGAGGGAAAAAGATTTAGTGTTCATTGTAATTTTCCTGCCTTCAAAGCTGAGTTTAATAGGGGCATATGGTCTGCATACACGTGTGTGTGTGTGTGTGTGTGTGCATGCATGTGGGGGAAGCTTTGGTCTATCAACAAAGTGATTTTCAAAGTGTTCCCTGTTGTCAGGTAGAATGTAGGAAAATGAAGGGCTCTGGAGTCCATCTGCTAGAAAACAGGACAGAATGGCGTCAAAATATTTAAGGAAGGACAGAGAGAGGAGAATGGAGTGTGTATGCTTGAGTAAAAGGAGCATGAGTTTGTGATTGTAGTAAAGAGAGATACAGAGGAAGAGAGGAAATCAATCTCTCTCTTACATTTGGCACATTACAGAAAAAATACAAATATTCCTTCTGCAGCCTACATATCAGAAATACATGAATATAAAGCAGTTACTAGAGTTATATGTCTGGAGGAAAGGTGTGTTGACTCTGATCAAGCAGTATCTTGCTTTAGTTTTTTTCACAGCTGAAGAGAACATGAGCAGCCTAGACAGACACATAATCTCTCTTCCGTAGCATATTGACTGGCCTGTCATCTGTGAAAGAGGAGTCTTGCCTCACATCGATTACCTGTTGCATTTTATGAAGTTATATTTATTATTTTATTCATCAACTCAGAATGTTATCATCACCCCTGACTGTGCACATCCATGCTTGCACACATTGCAATAAAACCTTCTCTGGAAGGGTGGGTTGGAGATGGCCTGTTCTGTATGAATGATACTTATCTCCATAGCATTAAATGTTTAAATCCCTCTTACTGATTAGAAAAGCATTGATTCCATCAACTCACCAACAGTCACGGTGATTGAAGCGCTACAGTTTCAGCAGTGCCGTTAGTAAAAGGCGTTGTGTTTTAGGAACCTGTCGGTGTTCAGCACCCCGAGGGTCACCAGGAATCCCTCCAGAGCCAGCAGGATGTTCACCCTCTCCGCCAAATCCCCACCGCCCAAGGTCCCCCAGCCAGAGAGGCTGGACGAGGTCTATGAGGCTCTGAAGAGAGGCCTGCAGTGAGTGTACACACACACACACACACACACACACACACACACACACACACACACACACACACACACAGAAAGCACTTTTGCACAAAACTTTATTGTCATGCATGCCTGCTCAGACAGACAGGAAATTGACCTGCCATGTGTCTGTCTCAGGTCTTACCTGCAGGTGCATCAGATAGAGCTGGACAGCCTGAGCCGACAGATGAGGGAGTCCAAGAGGAACTCTCGTCTGGTAGGTACCACCATGTCTTGAATCTGCCTTAAAATGGACGTACGCTCACTTGACCTTGTAATGGTTTTTACTGGACAGTATAGTCATGTGATCTTCTTGTTCCTTTTCAGGGGTTTCTCTATGAGCTGGATAAGGTTAGTTTGACCCTCTCTTCTATGTTATTCACCCACTCCATTGTACAGTATCGCACAGTAATCATATGAGCTTTATCCAAAAGTTTAGGTCTTATAAAACAATCAGACAGCAATCCATTGGTCCCAGATTACATTCTATTCATTATTTGAGCATCAATTTGAAAGAGTCCTCCTTGTGTTTCTTCCAACAGCAAGTGAAAGTGATTGAGAGGTTCATGCGACGGCTTGAGTTCCATCTAAGCAAGGTGAGCCCTGTGTGTGTGTGTGTGTGTGTGTGTGTGTGAGAGAAAACAGAAAATGATTGTGTGATTGATTGGTAAATAAACTGTGCGCTTGTTTAAGTTATCTTGGATGTGTCAGATGATAGAAATAGACGTGGAAAGGCGTGTTAAGAAAAATGATGTAAGCTACATACATTATGTAGGTAGGTTTTCATTTTATTACAACTGAGTACCCACACACTACAGCAGGCCTCACATACAGAAAGGGCCTCTAACAATGATTATGTGTGGGTGTAACTGGCAGGCTTCAGTCTAGGGGTAAGGTCCAGCAGCTCTTGGCTTATTCACTGTGCTTATGAATTAGTGAACATTGAGTGCTGCTCTCTAGCTTTTAAAATAAGCCCTGTGTTTGTACACTCACACACAGTATCCCTGGACATGGTTCACTAGCAGGGGGCGGCCTCATGCTTGTCTCACATTCCTGGTTTGTTTTCTGAGTGTTTTAACCCTATCCTGGGAGAGCAGGATACTGGCCAGGCTGTTAACCTGACACAGCTGCAGCAGCACAGGAACACATCCTCCTCCTCTTCCTCCTCCTCGTCTTCCTCCTCCTACCTTATTGATGTACGATTAGTTTTTGTTTTACGAGCAGAGGGAGCCTCTGACCTCCCTAGGGGTCAAATGTCATGGCCCATCACCTAGGTAAGGAGAGCAGAGGGTTTCTTTTGAATTTGAAAGTAAACTTAACCACTTGTTGACATGCCCTTCCTCTTACTGGTGACAGTTAGGCTGATTGCCCCTCCAGAAGGTAACAGCAGTGATTGGTTGTTATTCTGAAGGTTCCTTGAGCGGTCTGTCTCAGGGCTGGTTGGGGGGGTTGGGTCGAGGGCAGATGTGCAATCCCCTAGAGATATTAAAATGTTTCTGGTAAAATAACGGTGATAACTGCTTTTAATCGACAGATTAGACTACAACAGATGTGTCATAATTTAGATGTTCCTGAACAGGGCCTCCCTTGTGGGGCACATAGTTCCTCTGGGAGAAAGAGAGAGCGGGAGGGAGAGAAACTTGAGCTGGAGCAGTTAGTGAGCGATGCAGTTGAAGGCTGCCCTGCTGAGACTGCCTCAGCCTCACAGTAACAGTCAGTAACAGTCAGTAACCACCTCCAGATGGATAGAGGGGGCTGATTGGGATGACAGAGGAATCAATCTGGCTCTCCCTCCCTCTCACTCCAGTTCTGCCTGGCCTGGCCTGGCCTCTCCCTCTGCATTAAAACTTTAAAGAGCTGCATTCTTTTTATTTTTCCTCCTTTCCTTTTTTACCCCGTTTCCCCCCTGGGGAGCAATGGCGTCTCTGTGGCCAGCCCGATATGTGTGCATGTGTGTATGTTTACGTGCTCATGTTTATACTATATGAGCGTGTGTTTGAAAGTGCAATATGTGAGCCTACGTATGTAAACTTCCAGGAATAGGACTGTGCCAGAGTGCAGTCATTTACTGTTTGTAATCCTTCAGTTTGCTCTGCTCTGCTCAGTGCTTCTGCAATGCAGAGGATTTGGTTGCTCTCCCTCTCCCCCTCTGCATCCTTCTCAGTCTCCCAGTAGCTCCACAGGGGAGCACTTCAGCTTTAATCATCACATCTCAATGGAGAAGCATTTAGGGAATGGCCAAACCAGCCCTGCTGGACGTCTGCAGACTTGTCCTGTTAAATATGGTGATTTTCCGCTAGTCTGACCTTTGGTCCTGTTTGACCTCTACACAGAGTGACCTCTGACCTATGCATATTGCCTACCTAGTGTAGCTTTATTCCAGGTTAACCTCTCTCTCCCACCGCTGATGGGTTGTCCAGGCTGTCCGGAACTGTGTTTCACTAGCTAGTAGTCTAGCAGGTGGCTTTGTTTTTGGCTGCTGTGAGTGAAGTTAAAGGAGGCACACACCGTTACTCACTCCAAAAATCAGTTATTTCATCTTAAACACACATCAACTAGTGTTTCATCGTAAACACACATGGAGGGTAGTTCTATGTAACAAAGAGGATAGTCTTCAGAACAACATGTTGAGACTGTATGAGTGGGTCATCAGGAATGCAGTTACAGAGTGCTGTTGTGTGGAGTGGTGGCTAAGTGGACCAGACCAGTCAGGTGGAGCTAGCCCTCTGTGATCATCAGTAAATTGAGGGAATGTGACAGAAGTGTGTAGAAGTTGAAGGGAGTGGAGCTCTCAATGCTATCAGAATGAAAGGATTGTGATGCACCCTCTCACTCACTCATAAAACACATCTCCCGTGGAGTCAGCTTTAGTGAATGGAGCTCTCATGGTGTTTGTCTGTTAACTAATTCATTCAGGCTGGCGTGTGAGCAGCAGCTCAGCTTATGTATCCACACAGACACAGTGTGGGCCTGACATTATGGGTCACTCACTGTGATGAATCAGGGTGTCTGAAAGTGGGGAGAAAGAGTGGGGCATCATTTAGTGAATGAGTCTCCGCGCTGGAAGTGATGTGCACTGATTCAGAAAACCTGGACAAAGTAAAAACACACAATAACACACTTCTCCTGTGAATGAAAACAATTTGTGATGTTCTGGACAAGGTGAATGAAAGTTTAATCTGTGAGAGTCTGCTACAATGTTATTTGATGGGACATGCAGACAGTGTTGTTTTTGTGTGTGTCAGAGGTTGTATTGAACCTTTATTTGAACAGGGAAGACATATTCTAGGTCTCTTTTACAAATGCTCCCTGTATATACAACAGAATTATACACATTATACCCAAACTCTCTATATATATACACATTAAAACACAAAAGCACAAATAAAATATCACAAATCACCCAGAAAAACTGTTACATTCCTCCACAAATAAGTCCCCAATCAGTACTTTAAATTGCCCGAACTGCACCAGAACATCGAGATGAAATGTATTTAGAATTTTGTTCCAGCAATATGGCGCATTAAAAATGTACCTAGCTCGGTGGAGACCCTAGGAACCTCAAGAGTTAACCAACCCAGTGAACAGGTTAGGAAACTCAGGTGTCTATACTTCAACAGCAAAGTCAGATTAGATGGAAGTTTATGAAGTAGGGGCTTGTAAACAAAAAGGGAGTAATGTAGAGATCTATGGGTCTTTAGCGAAGTCCAGCCAACCTTTTGATACAGGATGCAGTGATGAGTATCAAAACTGTCGCCAGTAACAAAACAAAGGGTACTATGGTAGATGGCATCCAAAGGTTTAAGAGTAATAGCAGCTGCAATTTGATAAAGAATGTCACCATTATCAATAACAGATAAAGAGGTTGACTGAATAATCTGCTTCCTACTGCATAGAGAAAGGCACAATCTGTTTCTGTAGAAAAAGCCAACTTTAAATCTTAGCTTGTTAACTAGCTCATCTATATGTTTTTTTTAAACGTCAAATCCATATCAATCCAAATGCCTAAGTATTTATATGCGGGAACACGTTCGATTGGAGAACCATCGAATGAGTGAACATGTAGTTCATCTGAAACATTCTTACGAGAGTTTGAAAACAACATGTATTTAATTTTGCCCGTATCAACAGTCAGGGCAATAGCATCATCCGCATATTGATGAAGTTGACCATTTTTATGAGATTGACCAATGGTGTTTATATAAATAGTGAAGAGAACAGGTCCCAAAATCCCTGTTGTACACTTTATGTACTTCAAAAAATGTAGACGTAACCCCATCAATCACGATGGCCTGAGTTCTGTCACGAAGAGGTGACTTCAATAGGGAGGGGTCTCTGCAGGGCAGCTCTGGCCAGTCAGTCAGAGAGTGGCAACATGGTGACGAGGCAGTGGCACGACAACCAGGCTGAGCAGTAGAAAGGATAAGGCCTTAGAGTGGGACCTATCCAGGATACGCTGCAATGTCTCAATTTGCTTACTCTGGATGTCCAGCTCAGACAGACATGTATATTCCGCAATAAGCTGACAGTTTCCACATTGAAAATTTGGCCAGTCAATATTATCCCGGAACTGTGAAAAATAGGTGCAGCTCCTACATGGTATGAAACGATCACCGTAGTCTCTGAAGGTGGTAGCCGCCAATCTGGAAAAAGTCAGTTTCCCTGTATGGCAGAAAGTGGTAGACACTATTTTGGAAAAAATCAGTTAAAATCCCCACAAATAAAATAGTGTAGGTTGGCAAGGAATCCGCTAAAAGTCAATCAATCCACACAGTGTAATAGTTAGTTAGATTGAATCACACAGTTTGTAGGATCACCACAGTTAGAGGCAGCAAGCCAGAACCCAACCACAGACTAGAAACCAGCCAGCACTAGGACCCACAATAAACACAACCAAGGCACAGAACTCGCCAGCATAACAACACAAGGAGAGAGTGGTGACTCACTCAAAGCGATTTAAATGCTGGGGCCCTTCAAAACAGCAACGCAACGGAGGCCGTGTTACCAGTATGATAGCCAGGAGAGAAGCACCTTGGAGGGGGGATGTACACTCGATGACCAAACGTATGTGGACCCATGCTCGTCGAAAATCTAATTCCAAAATCATGGCCATTAATATGGAGTTGGTCCCCCCTTTGCTGCTATAACAGCCTCCACTTTTCTTTTGTGCACGGGGGCATTGTCATGCTGAAACAGGAAAGGGCCTTCCCCAAACTGTTGCCACAAAGTTGGAAGCACAGAATCGTCTAGAATGTCATTGTATGCTGTAGCATTAAGATTTCCCTTCATTGGAACTAAGGGGCCTAGCCCGAACCATGAAGAACAGCCC
Organism: Coregonus clupeaformis; assembly: GCF_020615455.1. Classification (NCBI taxonomy): domain Eukaryota; kingdom Metazoa; phylum Chordata; class Actinopteri; order Salmoniformes; family Salmonidae; genus Coregonus; species Coregonus clupeaformis. Next base: position 17,173,729 of record NC_059202.1, on the reverse strand, counting down.
CAGACCATTATTCCTCCTCCACCAAACTTTACAGTTGGCACTATGCATTCAGGCAGGTAGCGTTCTCCTGGCATCCGGCAAACCCAGATTCGTCCGTCGGACTGCCAGATGGTGAAGCGTGATTCATCACTCCAGAGAACGTGTTTCCACTGCTCCAGAGTCCAATGGCGGTGAGCTTTACACCACTCCAGCCGACGCTGCTCAGCCATGGAAACCCATTTCATGAAGCTCCCGACGAACAGTTCTTGTGCTGACGTTGCTTCCAGAGGCAGTTTGGAACTCGGTAGTGAGTGTTGCAACCGAGGACAGATGATTTTTACGTGCTACATGCTTCAGTGTTCAGCGGTCCCGTTCTGTGAGCTTGTGTGGCCTACCACTTCACAGCAGAGCCATTGTTGCTCCTAGACGTTTCCACTTCACAATAACAGCACTTGCAGTTGACCGGGGCAGCTTTAGCAGGGCAGAAATTTGACGAACTGACTTGTTGGAAAGGTGGCATCCTATGAAGGTGCCACATTGAAAGTCACTGAGCTCTTCAGTAAAGCCATTCTACTGCCAATGTTTGTCTATGGAGATTGCATGGCAGCGTGCTCGATTTTATACAACAGGTGTGGCTGAAATAGCCAAATCCACTAAATTGAAGGGGTGTCACATACATTTGTATACATAGTGTATATGTGGGAAAATGAGGTGCAGGAGGAAGTCGTAGACCAATAACAAGGCCAACAACAGGAAGCAGAGGTTATTACTTATATTTATATATGTGTGTGTGTGTATGAGGTGCAGTGAGGCCAGTGGAATGTCACCATCTGGACTTCCACTGTATTGCAGTCGCTTCTTAATTTTACAGACACACTTTTTTCAGAGGTCGTTAAAGTGTCAAGAACCAAGGGAAGGATTATGGTGCAATTACATGCTTTATGGTTCCATGATAATGGAAATAGAATGTGTCACGACTAAATGGATTACTACTATTGAAAAAGATTAATGAAGAGACCTTTAGGGTGTACGGTGTATGTTTTAATGTTTGGTGAATAAAATAAAATAAACGAACATTTAAAAAAATGTATAATAAAGATATACAATTGTATAACTACTGTAAAGGACAAATGAATGTAACCATCCATGTGTTTTGTCTTCCTCAGATTGACGAGCTGTATGAGGCCTACTGTATGCAGCACCGGCTCAGGGATGGGGCCAACAAAATGGTGAAGGCCTACACAGCCTCCCAGGGCAGCCGCGAGGCCAGAGAGAGCCTGTCTGAGGCCAACAAGGGCTACAAAGAGTACACAGAGGTGAGGGGTGAGAGAGAAGAGCTGATCAGTGAGGGAAAGAAGGGAGGGAGTACCAGGATAAGATGTACAGGAAGCCGAGGACAGAGTAATTGTCCCGAGACAGAGTTCAAAGACTGCAGGGTAACCTGACTAAGAACAGATGCTCTCGTTCTCCCAGGGCTTTGCTCTATGATATTAGTACAATAATTGTAGTGTTGACTGCCTAATGTTTCTAAGGCTTTTCCATAACGTTCTCTCTTTCTCTCTCCTGCTCTTTGCAGAACATGTGCATGTTGGAGAGCGAGCTGGAAAACCAGCTAGGGGAGTTCCATGTTAAGATGAAGGGTATGTTCATATCAGTCAACTCCATCCTCTTCGTCTGTTGTGACTCCGGGCCCCAGTGTATCTTCGCTTCCTGTTGGTCTAGTCCAATCAAACGGTTGCATTGTGAGATTGTTTGTTTGCTTGTATGTGGCCTTGAAATGTTTTTGTTTGTTGTAGGTCTAGCAGGGTTCGCACGGCTTTGTGCTGGGGACACATATGAGGTGAGTTTATTTATTTCTCTCTCTCTGTCTCTCTCTCTGTCTCTGTTCCCTCCACTCTTGCTGTCCTTGCAGGAGTAGTTTCTGCATGGCTGCCCCAGCATCATCATTCTAAGTGTTAGTGCTGGTGGAGGGAGTGTATATGCTACCGTAACATGGGCTCTCAGAGCTGGGCTATCTGCAGGAGGAGGAGGGTCATTGGAAAAGGAAAGGTGTTAATGTGTCAGTACTGCCTCCATCTGTTTTAACATGCATAGATTTAGTGATGATTGACAGCATAATCGATGTGAGTCAGTGGCACACTCCGTTACCTCGCAGGGGGAAGGCACCTATAAACAGAACCTCCAGAGCTTAACTCCGCTTGCAGCAAAACACAAATGACTCAGCGAAGACTTAAGAATAAGGAAATGTGTGAAGACCAAGATGAATGTGACAGTGACTGGCTCATTGTGTGTTTCTGTTATTCCATATTGAACCTAAACCTGACCCCTGACCTTTTAGATCTTTATGAAGTATGGGCGGCAGCGCTGGAAGCTGAGGGGAAGGATGGAGATCAACGGCAAGCAGGTGTGGGACAGCGAGGACATGGTCTTCCTGCCTCTCATCACAGAGTTCCTATCAATAAAGGTATGAAGCAGCAAATCCTGGCCTAAAACTAGTATACAGATGAACACACATACACACACACAGACCGTCTGTCACTCTCACTCACATTCACTTTGTCACATCTGTGTGTGAAGCGAGGGCTCAGGGGTAATGGATATAACAGCTCAGTGAGAGAGGAGAGCAGCTGGATATCAACTTGTTTTTCTCCCTCACTGATTTCATTACTTTGCCCAATCATGTCACGGGATCGGAAAGTCAGGAGACACAGAATGAATGAACGGGGGAGAGAGAGGGGAAGGGGGGAGGGAGAGGGAGAGGGAAGGGAGAGGGAGAGGGGAAGGGGAAGGGAGAGGGGGGAAGGGGAAGGGGAAGGGAGAGGGAGGGGAGAGGGAGGGAGAGGGAGAGGGAAGGGAGAGGGAGAGGGGAAGGGAGAGGGAAGGGGAAGGGGGAGGGAGAGGGGAAGGGGGAGGGAGAGGGGGGAAGGGAGAGGGAGAGGAAGATGGGAAGGGGGAGTAGAGGGGAAGGGGAGGGAGAGGGAGAGGGGAAGGGAGAGGGGAAGGGGAGGGAGAGGGGGAGGGAGAGGGGAAGGGGAGGGAGAGGGGGAGGGAGAGGGGAAGGGGGAGGGAGAGAGGGGGGAAGGGGAGGGAGAGGGAGAGGAAGATGGGAAGGGGGAGGTAGAGGGGAAGGGAGAGGGAGAGGGGAAGGGAGAGGGAGAGGGGAAGGGGAGGGAGAGGGAGAGGGGAAGGGAGAGGGAGAGGGAGAGGGGAAGGGGGAGGGAGAGGGGAAGGAGAGGGAGAGAGAGAGGGGAAGGGGGAGGGAGAGAGAGGGGAAGGGGGAGGGAGAGAGAGAGGGGAAGGGGGAGGGAGAGGGAGAGGGGGAGGGGGAGGGAGAGGGAGAGGGGGAGGGAGAGGGGAAGGGGGAGGGAGAGAGAGAGAGAGGGGAAGGGGGAGGGAGAGAGAGAGGGGAAGGGGGAAGGGGGAGGGAGAGGGAGGGAGAGGGGAAGGGGGAGGGAGTGAGAGGGAGAGAGCGGGAGAAATAGTTTGCCATGGAGAATAATGTATCATTTTGAGAGCTAATGCTTATCAAAAGCAGGCATTGGAGTGGGGTTTGGAGAGATTTAGATCATACCCGAATCACTGATTGTGATGTGTCTTACTATGGTTTCCTAGGTGACAGAGCTGAAGAGCCTGGCCAATCACGTGGTGGTGGGGAACGTGTCGTGTGAGACCAAAGATCTGTTTGCTGCTCTACCCCGGACGGTGGCCGTGGACATCAATGACCTGGGGACCATCAAACTGAGCCTGGAGGTCACCTGGAAGTGAGTGGCTATCACATCAGTGTGGTGAACTGCTTTAAGTGGATACCACCACTAGTGCACAAACACGTCTTTGTGTATTTGTGTATGTGTGGTGCGCATATATTTGTGTGTGGGTCTAGTATTAAGTTTCTGTGCCCTTTTTATCTCTCTGTCAGCCCTTTCGACAAGGATGACCAAGCCTCGGCCGCCAGCACGGTCAACAAACCCCCCACGGTGAACAAACGCTTCTCCACCTACAACCAGAGTCCTCCTGATACCCCCTCCTTACGGGAACAGGCATTCTATGTGAGTAACCCAGTCCTCTAAACAGTGTCCTCTTTCTTAATATGATCCATAATCCATGGAGTGATGAGCTGTAATTGAGGAATGGTTATTCGAATGAATCTGAGTGATAGCTCTCTCAACCCATTTTTCATTTCCATCCATGGCACCAAAGTCTCCTGCTGTCATCTCATCCAGTCTACCTCAGAGGCACAGTTTGATTAATGATTTTTCCATCTGAGACAGTAACTGTCATATGATTCAAAACGCAGCATCATATGATGCAAAATGCATCATACCGGCTGTATTTCTGTATTTTTAAAGTTATATATCTTGAAAACTTGATTGCTGTCATGCGAAACATTTTGAGACTATATCAACAATGGACTAATGAAACCAAAATACCAAAATAGTTTTTGGGTGGAGTTTTCCTTTAAGGGGGTGTCTCAGCTATAGATCATTCTGTTCATTATGGCACATAGAGCACAGAGCCTGGTACAGTTCTACCAGCTGTACTGAGCCTTATCTTTTTCCTCCCTGGTGACTCACTGATAGTCTGCCGCCAGGTTAATCTGCTGCCAGGTATCCAGGACATGTTCTGTTCTCTGTAATGCAACACGTTGTCTGTCAGCGGTGGTTGTTGTGCTGTTAAGATGCAGCATTAGAACGTCAGGAGGTTTTCTGTACACATCCGCTGGTTCACAAAGCTAACAGGATGTATTGGTCTGTTTTGTCAATGGGCAAGCTAAATACTTCCAGCATCTATTTGTCTTACTTAAATAACTTGATTGAGTTAGAAAAAAAGAATTCCATGTTGCGGTGAAGAGAATGACTGTGTAGGCTAGCTGTGATGTGTAATAGCATTGGTCCACCAGTGGACCGTTCTCACGGCCCTCTCCTGCTTTACCTGGTGGCGTAAAGACTGCTCCGAGGAGCCTGTCAAGGAGCATGATGTCCCCCAAACAGCGCTGGTCCCTGCTGGATGTGTTCCGTGACACTCTGGCTGAGAGACTGTCTCAGAGCTGCTCCTGCAGTGACGTTTCCTCAGTCCGCGTGGGCTCTGCTAACATGCAGACTGACGTAAGTGCTGCTAGCCACTACAGACATCCCACTAGACCCCTCAGTAGTTACTAGTTAAAGGTGTGGTATTTGTGGTAGAGCATGGTAATAGAACCTCCGTAGAAGAACTCACAGTAGATCTTTGTAGATTGTGTTGTGCTGTCAATTGTTGTTTAGAACCTCTGTACTGTTGGCCACTGTAGAATCTCTGTGTTGATGGTTAGATGTGTTCCTTGTGGGTTTTTAAATAGTCTTTAGTAGTATTCTCAATGACAGAGAGCGCTGGGAAACAGACACAGCTTCCAGCTCTCAATATGAAGCCTGTATTTGTTCTTATTGTTCCAGTGAGGTAGGCCTGGATGCCCAGCGAAGCAGAGGCCTGATAAATGAGAAGTTAATTAAAGGGAGCAGGGAGTCTGTTTGCTTTCTGGGCCAGAGGCCAGGCAGCTCTGCTCTGCTCTGGTCTATAATGGTTGGCATGGGTTTACAGGGGCCGTCAGCCATCTGTCTGTCTGTCTGACTCTCAGTTATCATACTGAATGTCTGCTGGACTAGTCCCATCTTCAAAATGTGATGGTAGTGTCTCCATTTTACTTTGTCACCCTTGTGCTCTTCCTCCCTCCCTCTGTCTCTCTTTTTCTCTCAATGTAGAACATGCTGAGGAGGCAGGAGGAGATGGAGAATGGCACAGCCTGGTCTAACTCCTCGGAGTCATCAGACGACTCATCCAGCCCCCAGCCCTCCCTGGGGCTGCGTCACGCCAACAAGAATCTGGTCCAGCTAGAGGTCCAGGCCGCCGCGCCCTCCATTGAGATCTCCTTTGCTCCCAGAGACTCTGCCACCTCCACCCCTACCCGCTCAGCCAAAGTGGAGGATGTGCAGAAGGATGAGCCAGACACTGGAGCAGCAGGGAAAGAGGAGGATTCTGGGAAACAGGCTGTGCCTAACGGCCACGCACGTTATTCACGCTCCCTCAGCCATATCAGTGAGAACAGTGCCGATGGCGTACTGACGGACAGGTCAACTGGCGAATCAGTGGAGCCCTCTGAGGCCACCTCCCTGCAGTCTGGGATCTCTATAAACGATATTGAGATGGAGATGCCTGCCAGGGCAGAGTCAGCCCCTGTCCCAGCTGAGACTGTGGTGGTCGGGGACCCCTCTGAGCCACTCGCCCCAGCTACTGTGACTGTGGAGGAGAGCAGGCCGGAGAGAAGGTATTCTGCAGTGTCTATAGAGTCAGACACTGGGTTTGAGGTTGTTTCAGGCGCTGTTTCAGAGGTAGAGCCAGAACTTCAGAGCTTTGCACCCACTAGGACTGATGCCGTGTCTCAGCAAGGTGCCTCTCTGGATCTCAGGGCAGACTTACAAGCACAGGCCCAGAGCACAGAGGACATATCATACACTGCCCACAGGGCAGTGGTGGTGGAGGCCGAGAAGCATAGGCCTGTAGTAGAGGCCAGGCCCACAGAGGGTGAGAAGCAGCAGGCTGTAGACAATGGAGTTGAGGAAGCCCTGAGTGCAGTCATCGCCTCTCTGGATGACTACAGGGGACAGTTTCCTGAGTTACAGGTCCTGGAGCAGGAGCTCAGACTACTGGAGGAGACATTAACAGTGAGTTATAGCTGTGTGTGTATATGGCTCTGACTCATGTGTTTTATGTTGCACCTGACAATGGAAATGACCACTTCATAAGAGTGAGGGGGGCGTTGGTGGGGGTTGAGTAGATTTCATAGTTCCAGAATCCCACAGTTCCCTGCGGGATTGGAATCAGGGTGCGGAACTTCCTGCCCTTTAGCTCAGTCTAAATGTTTCCATCCCACAATGCTGCAGCGGGAGATGTGTGTACTGTCGCTGGGTGGCCGTCAGCCTCTTAAACGTACACACACCCACCTTCTTCCCAACTGAGACACAGATAAGCATCAGAGCTCACTCAGCCAAACCCTTTGACAAGGCGATAGGAAACACAGAAAATGTTTGACCTTCTGAATTATTCTTCATTTCATCATGTCATAATTTTAAGAACACACTGTTTTGTTCCCAGACACTTTCCTCAGATGATCCTTTTCCAAATACGGGGTGTACACTTACAATCAGGACTTATATGGCGTTGATGTGGATTGCTGAAGAATGTTTGCTTTTGTTACTGTGTGTGTACTGTATGTTTGAGTACGTGTGTGCATGTGTGTTTGTCTCTCTATATCACGTGTCTATGTGTGTGTTCTGAAGGGCCATACATGCAGTTGTTCGTCCAGTGTCCAGAGTCTGGCGGTGGAGACAGCCCTCGGCAGCTTTGACTTCCTCAACACCTCAGACCTGGAGGACGAGGATGAAGAGGAGGAGGATGGGGAGAAGAGGAGTGTGACAGACAGGTCAGGGTCCATAAAATGGCCTCCCTCTCTATGTTCCATCACAGTCAGTTTTAAAGATGAGAAGTTTTGCTGGTGAAGGAGCTAGTTGTATTTCGGTGTGGTTACTTACTGCCATCTAGTGGTGAGCCACTGTAACACATATTTAAATATGCTCTCATGCTAGATGTTTGTAATGATAAGAAAAGTTAATTGGTATTCTGAATGATAATTCCCTCACCTGGTCTAAAGGTGGCATGATATGTAGCGCCATGGCTCTCTGGGGTACCACTCTAGGGTAACAACTCTCCTGATGTGCTCATGCCTGTGCTCCTGTGTGGTTGTTGTGTTTAGTGAGTGCCACAGCGCCCCTGGTAGGCCACCAGAGGAGAGTGCAGGGGAGGATGAGTGCTGTGAGGAGAGATGCTGGGAGTCCCACTCCTCTGGACCTGTGAGCACAGGCTGCCAGGCTCTAGACCATGCCCTACTGGTCCATCTGAAGAACTGCAGTGCACAACTTCTGGTGAGGAACATGACATACTCCATATGAGTAATGTAATAAAACAATTTAAAAATTGACATCTGTGGTCTTACCAAATGTCCTGATTTGTTGTATCGGTTTTGTCTATGTGATGCCTGTGACTCCTAATGGCTGGTGCTGTGTGTATTCTTTGCAGAGGTTGGGGACCTTTGGGCCTCTGCGCTGTGGGGAGATGTATGCTCTGGATCGCCTGCTCAGGGAGGCCCGCGTCCTCGAGCTCATCAGACGTGTTGCCAAGGAGACCCCTGGAGGAGCCACTCAGCCAGATGAGGGTGAGTTCATTACGGCTGAAAGGAGGACAATAAAACAACATATTAGTTTAGTCACTGACAGAGCTAAGGCTATAATGACAAAGGCTAACTACTGTAATTGTAAATGATTCAATTACTATCATCTCTAACTTGTTTTCTTTTCTGTCTGCCTTCCTTCTACTGTCCATCTCTCCTGGAGTAGTGGTTCCCCAGTTAGAACAGTGCCAAGGGGCAACATTGCTCTGGCAGCAGTGTACGGATAATGGCAGTGTGTACAGCACCTCCACAGAGGCTTTCCTCACAACACTGGCCGCTGCTTACACCAACAGACTGCCTGAGAGAGGAGTTAGCCTGGCAGACACAGGTATGATACGGTTGTTGTGTCTCTGTGTGTGTCTATCATGCATTATATAATTCATAATATGGTCCTTTGTAGCTCAGTTGGTAGAGCATGGCGCTTGTAATGCCAGGATAGTGGGTTTGATTCCCGGGACCACCCATGCATAAAATGTATGTAAGTCTCTATGAATAAAAGCGTCTGCTAAATGGCATATATAATATTTAAACATAGTGATACATGGTCTAAAACACTCTCCCTAAGGAGGAGTTTGGATCAGCAATGCTCCTGACTTTGATTCCAGTGGCCTATCTGATGTCACATATACACACATTAGAGGGTAGCTGTGATGTGCTATCCTGTCACGTCTGACCCATCTCTCTGTGCTGTGTCTAGTGTTCTTGCATCTGGTGGAGAGGATTCTGGAGAGGAGGCTGCCCAAGCGTGGGGGCGGGGCGGCCAGAGAGATGCTGACCCTCTTCCAGTTCTGGAGCTACCTAGAGGCCGAGGGAGTGAGCGAGCTGGACACACACATCATCGAACTAGCAGAGGAGGGTGAGTGTCTAGGAGATTGACTATGGTTGTGAATGGGCCTCCTTAATTGCTTGGAGTTAGTGTGAATGAATGTATTAATGTGTCTTACTAGGTTACAGACAGCCACTTGGCTCTATGGTCAGTCATGATGAATGTGTGAATGTAGGTCATTTAAATGGCTGATTGCTCTCATTGTTGTTGTTTCACCACACCCACTATAACATAATCACCTCATTTTATTATCTTCTTTCTATCACCATTCCCATCCTTCCTCATTCGCTCTCTTTTTTACTACCTCTCTGTGCTTTTCCTCTTCCTTCCACAACACCCTGTTTCTTTCTCTGTTTCCCTGTCCACCCTCCTCCTCCTCCTCCTCCCCTATTCCCCCTCAGTGTGGCTGGTTCAGAGCCTGCAGTCAGGGGACCAGGAGGTGCTGGTGAAGGCCCTGAAGAGGCCTCCAGAGAGCAGCCTGAAGAGGGAGGGCCTGCATGCTGTCAGCCTACTGCTCAGGGACCCGCGGGGGAAGGTGTCTGCCTCTGCCAGCTCCCTGCTCCGGAGCCTCGCCGACCAGCCACGCCATCGAGAGAGGGTGAGACCGAGACGCATTAATTTCAGGCCATACTCACTGTAGCACTTTTGAAATGCACCTCTTAAAAAGTGTTATCTTGATGCTAGGATCACGAGTGTGGATGTATGTGTGTTTGGGTAAATTATAGTGTATTTTGGTATTTTACCCCAGGCCCTGGTAAGCTGTCTGGAGCTTCTGGAGAATGAGAGCGTGGAGACGAGAGTGTGTGGCTGTAAAGCACTTGCATGTCTGAAGGTCAGTCTTACCACTTAATATTCAAATCTCTTCAACAGTCTCTGTGTTCCAGCTATCTTTTACCTCTACCTCCCCTAGTGTCTGGAGTCAGACTGTCGAGTCCACTCTGTTTTTTATGTTCTGCAGGCCAAAGAGAGCATCGACCAGCTGGTCTATCTCTGTCGATCAGACAAGGAGGATGTGAGGGATGCTGCCAAACAAGCACTGCTGGTGCTTGGTGAGTAGAAAGATAAAAAGTATACGTTTGATAGGGAACTGAGTGGGATTATTTATGTACAGTGCATTCTGAAAGTATTCAGACCCCTTGACTCTTTCCACATTTTGTTACCTTACAGCCTTATTCTAAAATGTATTAAATTGTTTTTTCCCCTCATCAATCTACACACAATTCCCCATAATGACAAAGCAAAAACTGGTTTTCGAATTTTTTACAAATGTATATAAAAAAATAAAAATGAAATCACATTTACATAAGTATTCAGACCCTTTACTCAGTACTTTGTTGAAGCACCTTTGGCAGCGATTACAGCCTCGAGTCTTCTTGGGTATGACGCTACAAGCTTGGCACACCTGTATTTGGGGAGTTTCTGCCATTCTTCTCTGCAGATCCTCTCAAGCTCTGTCAGGTTGGATGGGGAGCATCGCTGCACAGCTATTTTCTCTCCACAGATGTTCGTTCGGGTTCAAGTCCGGGCTCTGGCTAGGCCACTCAAGAACATTCAGAGACTTGTCCCGAAGCCACTCCTGCTTTGTCTTGGCTGTGTGCTTAGGGTCGTTGTCCTGTTGGAAGGTGAACCTTTGCTCCAGTCTGAGGTCCTGAGCGCTCTGGAGCAGGTTTTCATCAAGGATCTCTCTGTACTTTGCTCTGTTCATCTTTCCCTCGATCCTGACTAGTCTCCCAGTCTCTGCCGCTGAAAAACATCCCCACAGCATGATGCTGCCACCACCATGACTTACCGTAGGGATGGTGCCAGGTTTTCTCCAGACGTGACGCTTGGCATTCAGGCCAAAGAGTTCAATCTTGGTTTCAACAGACCAGAGAATCTTGTTTCTCATGATCTGAGAGTCCTTTAGGTGCCTTTTGGCAAACTCCAAGCGGCCTGTCATGTGCCTTTTACTGAGGAGTGGCTTCTGTCTGGCCACTCTATCATAAAGGCCTGATTGGTGGAGTGCTGCAGAAATGGTTGTCCTTCTGGAAGGTTGTCCCATCTCCACAGAGGAACTCTGTAGCTCTGTCAGAGTGACCATTGGGTTCATGGTCACCTCCCTGAGTTTGGCCGGGCGGCCAGCTCTAGGATGAGTCTTGGTGGTTCCAAACTGAAGGCCACTGTCTTCTTGGGGACCTTAAATGCTGTAGACATTTTTTTCCCAGATCTGTGCCTCGACACAATCCAGTCTGAGCTCTACGGACAATTCCTTCGACCTCATGGCTTGGTTTTTGCTCTGACATGCACTGTCAACTGTGGGACCTTATATAGACAGGTGTGTGCCTTTCCAAATCATGTCCAATCAATTGAATTTACCACAGGTGGACTCCAATCAAGTTGTAGAAACATCTCAAGGATGATCAATGGAAACAGGATGCACCTGAGCTCAATTTCGAGTCTCATAGCAAAGGGTCTGAATACTTATGTAAATAAGGTATTTCAGTTTTTTATTTGTAGTAAATTTGCAAACATTTCTAAAAACCTGTTTTCGCTTTGTCATTATGGGGTATTGTGTGTAGATTGATGAATAAGGCTGTAACGTAACAAAATGTGGAAAAAGTCAAGGGGTCTGAATACTTTCCGAATGCACTGTATGTATGTATATACACTATATATACAAAAGTATGTGGACACCCCTACAAATGTGTGGATTCAGCTATTTCAGCCACACCCGTTGCTGACAGGTGTATAAAATCGAGCCCACAGCCATGCAATCTCCATAGACAAACATTGGCAGTAGAATGGCCTTATCTGAAGAGCTCAGTGACTTTCAACGTGGCACCGTCAAAGGATGCCACCTTTCCAAGTCATTTCGTCAAATTTCTGCCCTGCTAAAGCTGCACCGGTCAATTGTAAGTGCTGTTATTGTGAAGTGGAAACGTCTAGGAGCAACAACGGCTCAGCCGCGAAGTGGTAGGCCACACAAGCTCACAGAATCAGACCGCTGAAGTGTGTAGCGCAACTGAGGCTTTCCTCAGTTGCAACAATTTTTTTTAATTTTTTTTTTTTTTTAGTCATTTAGCAGACGCTCTTATCCAGAGCGACTTACAGGAGCAATTAGGGTTAAGTGCCTTGCTCAAGGGCACATCGACAGATTTTTCACCTAGTCGTCTCGGGGATTAGAACCAGCGACCTTTCGGTTACTGGCACAACGCTCTTAACCACTAAGCTACCTGCCGCCCCAACACTCACTACCGAGTTCCAAACTGCCTCTGGAAGCAACGTCAGCACAAGAACTGTTCGTCGGGAGCTTCATGATATGAGTTTCCATAGCCAATCAGCCGCACACAAGCCTAAGATCACCATGCACAATGCCAAGCGTCAGCTGGAGTGGTGTAAAGCTCGCCGCCATTGGACTCTGGAGCAGTGGAAACACGTTCTCTGGAGTGATGAGTCACGCTTCACTATCTGGCAGTCCGATGGACGAATCTGGGTTTGGCGGATTCCAGAAGAACACTACCTGCCCCAATACATAGTGCCAACTATAAAGTTTGGTGGAGGAGGAATAATGGTCTGAGGGTGTTTTTCATGGTTCGGGCTAGGCCTCTTAGTTCCAGTGAAGGGAAATCTTAACGCTACAGCATACAATAACATTCTAGACGATTCTGTGCTTCCAACTTTGTGGCAACAGTTTGGGGAAGGCCCTTTCCTGTTTCAACATGACAATTCCCCCATGCACAAAACGAGGTCCATACAGAAATGGTTTGTCGAGATCGGCGTGGAATAACTTGACTGGCTTGCACAGAGCCCTGACCTCAACCCCATCTAACACCTTTGGGATTAATTGGAACGCTGGCTGCGAGCCAGGCCTAATCGCCCAACATCAGTGCCCGACCTCACTAATGCTCTTGTGGCTGAATGGAAGCAAGTCCCCGCAGCAATGTTCCAACATCTAGTGGAAAGTCTTCCCACAAGAGTGGAGGCTGTTATAGCAGGAAAGGGGGGACCAACTCCATGTTAATGCCCATGATTTTGGAATGAGATGTTCGACGAGCAGGTGTCCACATACTTTTGGTCATGTCTCTGACATTACTCGTTCTGATATTTCTTTAGAAAAAATAATATTTCTGGATTATGTGTGTATTGTTTTATTGCTAGGTATTACTGCACTGTTGGAGCTAGAAACACCAGCATTTCGCTGCACCTGCAAATGTGTGTACGTGACCAATAAACGTTGATCAAGGGGTACAAGGGCACAGAGGGTGGGGTTTCTGTGGGAGGCATCTAGTGAATGAGGGAATAATGGGATAAGATGTTTGAGGGGAAAGAGACACGTATGTGTGATTGACGTTCTCTGTGTTCCATCCAGGTGAGGAGGGGAAGCTGGCCCACAGACACGTTGAGACATCACTGCAGGAGGGAGTGCCACGCCTCTTCTCCCCTGGCAGCATGGCCAGCACAGCCTTCTAATGCCACTACAACGGAATACTGATACCATCATGCCCATGTCAACACACTGTTACAGAGCCATTATGCCATACACACATCAAAATATACACTGTCAAAGAGGGTACAATATACCCATATGCAAAGAGGATGCTGACTGTTGCACATGCACTCACTAACACTGGGATGACATCTACAGCTTGACACGAAGTCAGTGAACTAAACTCGCATATTACCAACCTGTGTGTAAATAAGTGATAACTACTCATGAAGAACTGTGGAATTGTAGAATCGATGAAGAGTGGTAGAAATATTTTACTGCCTTACAGTATGTTTTGGTCTGGTGGTGTTGCCTTCTGAGTCAGGTAATTATAGCTGGGATGATGAATGGATGGTAGGACACAACAATCATTGTGTCAGATCATGGCATTGATAGAACAAAGTGGAAAAGTGACATGATTACTTTTCTGGGGAAATGCACTTTTGATCTGCTGAATTTGTGATGAAGCAGGTTGGCGTTGGTCTGTGTTGAGAATGACTGAGTGTGTGGTAGGAGTACTGAAGTAAGTCATGGGGATGGAAGGATTGGGTTGTTCCTCAGGAGATGATGGTGGTGCATCAGTTCCAAATTCTAGGACCACGGTCTGATGAGGAGCTTGTTGAAATGCCGGCTGGGAAAGGAAGTCTGAAGAAAGTTATTACAGTGCCATCATTCCATACTATCATTATATGCTTTATGGAAACATATATTCCCACTGGAAGTGTATATGTTATATAATTGTAGTGTAATTCGGTTGCCATTGTAGAAACAATCTGAGTAAATTCATATTTGGTTTGAGTGCTGATGCCTCAAGTCACCATGCACTTCCTTGGACTCGCGCCACTGTTGATATAACTGAAGATCATTTCTGCTGTATGGGTGGTGGAGTTCTTTTTTTATTATTATTATTGAAAACTTAAAACTGTGGTGGACTGGACTTTGCCTTTTTGGAGCAGACAACTTCTCACTTAAACAGACAACCAGACTGTGCTAGGACTGGCCACCTGCTGGCAATATAGTGTGGAATTAGGGAGTGATGAGAACCTGCATTCACTGTATATTATTTACTTTGCAGAGTCATCCGTTTTATTATATAGGACTTCAAAATAACAATAGACAACTTAAAAAGCTCCTTCAGTGTATAAGTGCCTCAAGTTAGTGGAGAGTGGTTTAATGAGACATGAGATGAGACTAAGAATGAAGAGATGCAGTGCTAATAGAAACACTGCAGCAAAGTATATTTTCCATGACTCAAATTGTGCAGCATTAAAATAAGTGATTTTCTTTAGATTTTTTTTTTTTTCTATAAGAGTATAGTCTGGCAGATATCTTGCCTGGCATCAAATGTAAACGAATTATTAATAAAAATGTGTTCAAAAATGAAGTTTCCTTTTGCTGTGATAGGGAAATTATACATTATCACCCTTCTATGTTAATTACATTTGGTCATATTAAAATAAACAGACACATAGCTAATGAAACTGTAGCCATGGCTTTTGGCACAGCAATGAGGGGCAGACACACATTATTGTTCAAACTGATAGAAAAACCTGGAAAAAGTTGATGACTAACATTGAATGGCTCAATTATATGTACAGGTTTTCAATAATTTTGGTACAACTACATTAGAGGCAGACACATTCAGATAGGGTTTATTATTATTTATTATAGGCCTGTTGAATAAATATATAATACACCCTGTGACAACAGATTTTAACTTGACATTCATATGAAGTTAGAAATTCTATCAGATTTATGATAAATAACCTCAAATGATCTATTCATGACTGTACCTTATTTCAAAAGTAGCGCCCCACATGGCCAATCCCCATAATTCAATGTTTACACCCACCCCTTCGCCACCGCCCCCCTTCACTCTGCACAGGCGCACGAACTTCACAAGGCCGCCATTTTGTGCGGAGCCTATTCTGAAAAAGCGGGAGAGGATTAAAACCCCCGGAGGAGAAGGGCGAAATTCTCAGCCATCTCGGTCAGATTGAAGAACATACTCTGGGCTTTCTATCGAATTCAGCGAGGAAATAAACGGCGAAGAGCAGGTAAAGTAAGAGTACTTTCCAGAAAAGGGGGGAGCTTTGCAGGAGCTTTAATCGGCCTCTAGGTGTCACGATGGGGCTCCCGGTCCAGGCGGCAGACGGGGGGTGTTTGTCTCCCTCTATCGTTATTGAAAATTTAGCAAAAAACATTTATAACCCAGAAGTTCAACGAAATTTTGCAATAACGACTCATTTTGGAGCTATATTAGTTTGCATTTCGGAAAGGATCGACCAATAAAGACTTCAACGTGTTGGTTTAGTTCTAAGGCCAGGCGTCCATTTTCTTTTTCTTCGTCTTTGTTTCCTGCCTTTTCACGGAGTCGAGATGGAAACTCGCGGTTGCGTATCAACTCAACGCGCGCCAGATTGCAGCCCAGAACAACGAATTTTCTAAAGCGCACATACAATTTTGCTACAGTAACTCATAGCGAACGTTAGTTGTATACAGCTAGCTAACTACCCGTCCAACGCATAACTTGTTAGCTAGACCGCTAAGTTAACTATGTAACGTTACTTTCAACGCCACTAACTAGTATTGTTAACTAATAAAGCCAGCAATTATCGAAATTATAAGTACAGTAACAAAACTGTTTGCTGTCAATGTTTTCGCCCACAAGCACAACGGCCTTCGCAACAGCTAGCAAACCCCTACCATTGACTTGGATAACTTGCTAACTGTTAGTTTGATAGAGGTTATAGTTTAGCTAACTAATTATCATATTTTAAAAGCTAGCAATTAAACAAGTCCAAGTCAAGACGATTCACAATTTTAGCAGGCGCCAGCTTCTTACTAGCTAACGTTAGGTAGCTAGATTGGCTTGTTGCGCAGACCGAATTAAAACAAGGAAGATGCATAGCTAGCTAAATGACCCCGATAGCCGTTTCCAGTAAAACGACGTCTCCCTCCGCCCTAAATTTAATGCGCATGTAATCTAGAATTTTTAACGAAATGTCTTCTGCAAGCTCACTGCAGTTCATGTTCCATCCAGTGTCCGTTGTCTGATTCAAATCCTACCTTGAGCTACAACGACACTAGCTAGCTCGAATTGATAAAAACAGGGTAGAGCTCCCTCTACAACCCGGCTGGTAGCGGTACAAAAACATGACTAGCTAACGTTAGCTAGCTATATGACTTCATGTCCTCTATCAAAATTGCGGCCCGCAATTGCAGCCTGGCCGTACTAGCTACGAATGTCTGCGCGCATTCAATTCATGCAGTAGGTTTATGTAGAAAGTTCAACTTGTTTGTCTTCCCCGCAGGTTGAGTGTCAGGTAACAGTCAGGAGAGTTGAGTCAGAAATTGAGGAAGCCAAGCAGGTCTAGAAAGATGAAGTATTCCTTTCTGGTGCAGGTAACAATTTAGGAAGTTGCATCAACTTTATCTGAGATCTTGAGTGAACTGAACACTATGCCATTTTCTGTCTGTTAGGCCTAGCTAGATTGATCATATGTCCAGGTACTGAAAAGTGTTTTAAAATCCCTGCAAATAGAAAATACAGTTTCAACATTTATGAATAAATGAGTTTACATTACATTGCTAGATTGTGTGCTGATTGTTGGTTTTGGGTTGGCTCTCTCAGGTATTACCAATGGACGGAGGACCAACTGACGTTGTGGTTGAGGCCAAGGACAGCATCACCTATGAGGGGGAGGAGGTGGTGGCAGACCTGCTCCAGCAAGCAGCAGAGGGGGTGATGGACGAGCAGCCAGCGGGAGAGGCATGTCTAGATCCCCAGCAGCTGGTGGATGGAGTCAATGTGGAGATGATGGTAATGGATTCCCTGGACCCGGCCCTGCTGCAGATGAAGACTGAGGTGATGGACGCCCCTGTGGTCACAGCCCACGAGGCCACTGTCACCACTGTGGATGAGACCCAGATCATCACTCTGCAGGTTGTCAATTTGGAGGAGCAGCAGCTTGGAGGCCTTGGGGAGCTACAGCTAGTCCAGGTGCCTGTCTCTGCTGTGCCCGTAACGCAGGCCACTGTAGAGGAGCTACAGGGAACCTTTGTGGACGCCACGGCCATGCCCAAAGATGGAAATCCTATGATCTGCCACACCCTGCCCCTGCCAGAGGGCTTCCAGGTAAGAGACTGCACTTCACTAGACTAGATATTACATAATTCAGAGCTAATGGAAGCATCTTTTCCCAGTGGTGTACAGCAGAGTTTTGTGCCACTGGTGCATATCTAGATGTACTAGTTCTAGAGAAACTTTCAACACTACTGCTTCTTCAGGTGGTGAAGGTGGGTGCGAATGGTGAGGTGGAGACAGTGGAGCAGGATGAGCTCCAGCACCAGGAGGAGCAGCAGGTCCAGCCTGAGGAGGAGGAGGAGGAGCTGCACTGCGAGCCCCAGGCTGAAGACCCACAATGGACCACGGACCCAGACTACCAGCCCCCAGCCAAGAAGACTGCCAAGAAGGCAAAGAAGAGCAAGCTGCGCTACAACACAGAGGGGGACAAAGACAACATGGATGTGTCTGTCTATGACTTTGAGGAGGAGCAGCAGGAGGGGATGCTCTCTGAGGTCAACGCGGAGAAGGTGGTGGGCAACATGAAGCCCCCCAAACCCACCAAGATCAAGAAGAAGGGTGAGATTACTAGCACCCCTGCTTGCTGTGTCCTTTGTTTATAGTGAATGTTGTAACTCAAGTTGTGGTGCTGTTTGCCTCTGCAAGTGCTGACTCTAGGCATTTGTATGCTCCAGGTGTGAAGAAAACATTCCAGTGTGAGCTGTGTAGCTACACCTGTCCCCGCCGCTCCAACCTGGACCGACATATGAAGAGCCATACGGACGAGAGGCCCCACAAGTGCCATCTGTGTGGAAGGGCCTTCAGGACCGTTACCCTGCTGAGGAACCACCTCAACACACACACAGGTATGATGTCATCAGTCACATTGAAGGACGGTCCTATATTGCTAGTCCTGTCCATGTTGGATACCGTTATAACTGTTCTGTCTACAGGTACCAGACCACACAAGTGTCAAGATTGTGACATGGCCTTTGTGACCAGCGGAGAGCTGGTCCGACATCGTCGCTACAAGCACACTCATGAGAAACCCTTCAAGTGCTCCATGTGTGACTATGCCAGTGTGGAGGTGAGCAAGCTGAAGCGGCACATCCGTTCCCACACCGGGGAGCGTCCGTTCCAGTGCAGTCTGTGCAGCTACGCCAGCAGAGACACCTACAAGCTGAAGAGACACATGAGGACACACTCGGGTGAGGCACAGCCACAAGGAAACTGTGTAAACACAATTAGTGACTGACCTGATTGTTGAACTTGTTCACTCATGTTTCCTTGCTTTGTTTTCCAGGAGAGAAGCCATATGAATGCTACATCTGCCACGCCCGTTTCACCCAGAGTGGAACCATGAAGATGCACATCCTGCAGAAGCACACAGAGAACGTGGCCAAGTTCCACTGCCCCCACTGTGACACAGTTATCGCCCGCAAGAGTGACCTGGGTTAGATACCTAGACGTTGACTTGACCTGATCATCCCAATATGATGACCGCATGATTTGGACATTTCCACCGTAAACTTAATCGTGCTTGAACTTGCCTAATGTGTATACAGATGACATCTCTCTCATTAAGCTGGTTTTAACACCCCTCTCTCCTCCAGGTGTCCATCTGCGTAAGCAGCACTCGTTCATTGAGCAGGGCAGGAAATGCCGTTACTGTGATGCTGTGTTCCACGAGCGCTACGCTCTCATCCAGCACCAGAAGTCCCACAAGAATGAGAAACGCTTCAAGTGTGACCAGTGTGACTACTGCTGCAGACAAGTAAGAGGGCCTGCTGTCTGTAACCTGGGATGATTGATGGATCTAGACCAGCGTAAATGTACAGTGTAGGATGCTGGGTAGCTACGGCGATGGCGTCAATGCCCCTTTTGTCAGTAATTATCCAATCAAGGTCATTGGCAGGAAGGCAAGGGTTTATGGAAATTGGTTCTATGCTGATTGTTTTGTGATGGAGTTGGTAAAATTCCCAGCAGTTTCTCTGTCCTTATGCTGTGTTTCTTGCTTTCTTTGCATTGACTAGGAGCGCCACATGCTGATGCACAGGCGCACGCACACAGGAGAGAAGCCTTACTCCTGTAGCCAGTGCGAGAAGACCTTCCGTCAGAAGCAGCTCCTGGACATGCACTTCCGGCGCTACCATGACCCCAACTTTGTGCCGACTGCCTTTGTGTGCACAAAGTGTGGCAAGACCTTCACCCGCAGGGTATGGACACTTACTCAAACACAAATTAACTGAGTGGAAGAATACACCTATGTTTTGGACATAGCCCTTCATTTTATTTTATTTTACATTTTGTGTTCCTCTCCTTAGAACACCATGGCCAGACATGCAGAGAACTGTAACGGGGATCCTGGTGAAGGAGAGAATGGAATCCCACCCAAGAGAGGACGAGGTGGGAGGAAGAGGAAGATGCGCTCAAGGAAGGACGATGATGACGACGACAGTGGTGAGAGGCCTGTTTTACAGAAACATATCTAATTGTAGTGGCCTATTAACTTTGCTATAGTAAGCTTTTTCAGTTCACACCTCTACTTACTATTGCTTGTTGAATGTAATGAGATCAGTGTTACTCTTTTTAACTGTTCCCATCTCCAGAGGACAATGCTGATCCTGAGCTGGATGACATTGATGAAGAGGATGAGGAGGCTGAGGCGGCACTGCTGGAGGATGAAGAAGAGGAGGAGGAGATGGAGTTGGAGCAGGCTCCACCCACCAAGCCTATCCCTGCCCCTGTGGAGCCTCCCGTGAAGAGGAAACGCGGTAGACCCCCCAAGAATGCGCCCAAACCCGCCTCACCTGCCAAAGCTAGCAAGGCTACCCCTAAGGGCAAGGCTGCTGCAGGTGAGTTAAACCCCACTGGTCCTATGTCATGGAATGTCTAACTCTATGCCCATTTTATGCCAAGGTTAATGACCATTTCATGCTGCGTTATAATGCCTGGTGTTACCTCTGTCTCCTCAGCAGCAGCCATCATCCAGGTGGAGGATGAGAATACAGGTGCCATAGAGAACATCATAGTGAAGAATGAGCCAGAGGCTGAGCAGGCTGCCATAGAGGTGGTGGTTGAGCAGTCAGAGGAGGCAGAGGCAGGGGTGGCGCTGCCTGTAGCAGAGGTTGCGTCCAACGGAGATCTCACCCCTGAGATGATCCTCAGCATGATGGACCGGTGATCTAGCCCACACAGACAGCTCAAGGACTTCCCCCTTCTCTCAACATTTCCCTTCAAGTCCACCCTCTTCATATGATCTGCCATATTACAAACCACTCCGCTTTACTCTTTATTTTCATAATTTGTTTTTAACAAATCTGTGTTTCTTTTCACTCTCAAACCCACATCCTTCCATGCATTCACTGTAACAGTTTAAGTTCCAATTGCTTTGGTCTGGGGCGGCAGGTAGCTTAGTGGGTAAGAGCGTTGTGCCAGTAACCGAAAGGTCGCTGGTTCTAATCCCCGAGCCGACTAGGTGAAAAATCTGTCGATGTGCCCTTAAGGCACTTAACCCTAATTGCTCCTGTAAGTCGCTCTGGATAAGAGCGTCTGCTAAATGACTAAAATGTAAATGTAAAAATGTCTGTAGAAATGTAGATTTTGGAGGGTGGATAAATTGGTGAAATAATGGATCCATTCTCTACTGTAATCTATTAGTGCATGGAGGGGTGGTAGCTGAGGTTCTACACATGGTGGACATTGGGACTTACTGTAGTGGTCAGTTGTGTCCCCCCCCCTTCACTCTAACAACTATTCTCTTAACCGGTTTGTGACCT
Source organism: Coregonus clupeaformis (assembly GCF_020615455.1). Classification (NCBI taxonomy): domain Eukaryota; kingdom Metazoa; phylum Chordata; class Actinopteri; order Salmoniformes; family Salmonidae; genus Coregonus; species Coregonus clupeaformis. The sequence goes on along the minus strand of NC_059202.1, from coordinate 17,152,360 downwards.
TGACATGGCAACAGTGAGTGCCAAGTGAGCCTTGGAATCTAGAACCTTATATCTGCTGTAGACTAAAACTGACTTTTGAAAGGAACTCCTTTCTTTTTTGACATTTATTTACTGCATATTCCATTTGACTTATTATTATACTTGTCACAGATTATGAAGTTTGTAGAGCCTTACATCAACATCAAATTAACTATTATAATCAGGCCAGGGACAATGGATTCATCCATCCACAAAGTTTAAGACCGCGGTTGTTATGTTGTACAAAAGGTAATCTGGGCTGGTTTTGCTTGTAAATACTTTTATTTTAGTTTTGTTACCAACATTTTAATATTTTTCTAGTGATTTAAAGACCTTTAATGCTGGAGGAAAGGAACTCAACCGTAGCTGTTTGGAACACAGGTCCTATGTGGCTTTCTAATCTCTAATGTGGGAGGCTTTGCCCACTTTGAGAATCATGTTGGCAATATGACCTTCCCTGTTTTGAGCTTTTTAGCCAGAATATTTGTAGTGGCGTTATGGAGGTACATTACATATTCTTATCCCACTGTTCATCCCAAACCACAGTCACTAATGTTATAGTTTTTGAAAGATGACCATGTCTTGTTTTGCATTTCAAGATGAGGTAAAGAGATAAAGTGATGTAAAATGTGTTAATATTCTTAAAAGCTTTAGTCAAGATCTGTGTTCAACTCTTACCCTACGAGGTCCGGAGCCTGCTGGTTTTCTGTTCTACCTAATAATTAATTGCACACACCTGGTGTCCCAGGTCTAAATCACTCCCTGATTAGAGGGGAACAATGAACAAATTCAGTGGAACTGGCTTCGCGGTCCAGAGTTGAATTTGAAGAGGGAGGTGTCCAATTGAACTAGCTTCAGGTCTTAACTGTAAATGAAATATGATTGTTGAGGCTTTGGTAATCTTGTGAAGCAGAATGTTTCTCCCAGTTCACTGTTAATTTCTCAGACCGTTTTGTCCTAACTGCATAGTTTTGTTTTGGGATGTGTACAGGAGCGGTCAGAGGGCCTTGAGAAATTCTGATAATGAAGTTCAAAAAGGGGAGGAGAGAACTATGAGGGAAGGATATTTTGTATAAAGTTTGTTACTCGTTTAAGATGACTATTTACTTTCTTTCACAACATTTTAATGCTGATACAACCTGACATTTCCTCCTATATGTAATTGCATTGAAATTGTTTTTTGTCAAGCGCTTAAATTCTGGGTTAATGCATTTTTGTACCTGGCTGTACTGTGTGAATTTTGCAATGATCTGAAAACCAACATAAATACATGTATTATGGCTGGGTTGGGCTGAGAGGGCATGTATGAGGAATGTATTGCTGTACAGCTAATAAAAAGATATTGGCCTACTGTGTTCTTTTTGTGGAAATGTTTCTCTTGATATTACTATGTTATTACAGCAGATCATGTAGGGATCTTTATCAAAGGTGATACTGAAAGGCTTGTCATATCCTGTCTCAGGGCTTCAAGCTTGCTGTGGTTTCACTCTGAGTGTGATTGACAGCTTTGCAAACCCTGGTACATGGCATCGGCTGGGGCTTGTTTATCTTTTTGGCCATTTGTTTTATGTTGACCACAGGGGCTACTATATGAGCTGTGTTTGTTTTAGTGTGTAGAAGAGCAGCAGCTGGTTATCTGGAACAAAGTGCTTCAGAAGGGTTTCCAGGCGGAGGGTTGTTCACCCCTAATTAAAGCAGGTTACTGTTTTCTGTCATGAATCTTGTTCTGGAGGCTGCCCTGCGGAGTGATCACTAGCTCATAAATCATAAAATCTGATTTTAAACCTAACCATAACCACACTCCTAACTTTAAATTAAGACCAAAAAGCAACAACAACAAAATCCATACATTTGTACAATATAGCCAATGGATGTAATTGTATTTTTTTGTCAATCTTGATTAGATCATTATTCAACTCTGAGTCAATACAAGTTAGAATCACCTTTGGCAGTGATTACAGCTGTGTCTTTTTGGGTAAGTCTAAGAGCTTTGCACACCTCGATTGTACAATATTTGCCCATTATTCTTTTATTAAACTCTTCAAGCTCTGTCAAGTTGGTTGTTGATCATTGCATGACAGCTATTTTCAAGTCTTGCCATATAATTTTAAGTCAAAACTGTAACTAGGCCACTCAGGAACATTCAATGGGCTAATATAAATACTATGCATGCCAGTCTCTCTTAGCTAAGAGTTGAGGAGAGACTGACTGCATCACTTCTTTTTATAAGAAACAATGTGTTGAAAATCCCAAATTGTTTGCATAGTCAACTTACACACACACTTACCCCACCAGACATGCCACCAGGGGTCTTTTCACAGTCCCCAAATTCAAGAAAGCGTACAGTATTATGTAGAGCCATTATTGCATGGAACACCGTTCCATCTCATATTGCTCAAAAGAACAGCAAACCTGGTTTAAAAAACAGATAAAGCAACACCTCATGGCACAATGCCTCCCCTTTTTGACCTAGATAGTTTGTGTGTATGTATTGATATGTAGGCTACGTGTGCCTTTTTTAAATTGATGTAGTTCTGTCCGTGAGCTGGTCTTGTCTATTCATGTTCTATATTATGTCATGTTTTGTGTGGACCCCAGGAAGAGTAGCTGCTGCTTTCGCAACAGCTAATGGGGATCCTAATAAAATACCAACTGTTGTCTTGGTAAGCAACTCCAGTGTATATTTGGCCTTGTGTTTTAGATAATTGTCGTGCTGAAAGGTGAATTTGTCTCCCAGTGTCTGTTGGAAAGCAGACTGAACCAAGTTTTCCTCTAGGATTTTGCCTGTGCTTAGCTCTATTCCATTTATTTTTATCCTAAAAAAACTCCCTAGTCTTTGCCAATGACAAGCATACCCATAACATGATGTTGCCACCACCATGCTTGAAAATATGAAGAGTGGTACTCAGTGATGTGTTGTGTTGGATTTGCCCCAAACACTGTATTCAGGACAAAACGTTCATTTCTTTGCCACATTTTTTGCAGTATTACTGAAGTGCCTTGTTGCAAACAGGATGCATGTTTTGGAATATTTGTATTCTGTACAGGCTTCCTTCTTTTCACTCTGTCATTTAGGTTAGTATTGTGGAGTAACTACAATGTTGTTGATCCATCTTCAGTTTTCTCCCATCACAACCATTAAACTCTTAACTGTTTTAAAATCACCATTGGCCTCATAGTGAAATCTTTATACACCATCCAAAGCCTAATTAATAACTTCACCATGAGCAAAGGTCTATTCAGCGTCTGCTTTTTATTATTATTATACATCTACCAATCTGTATTGAAAAACCTCCCTGGTCTTTGTGGTTGAATCTGTGCTTGAAATTCACTGCTCGATTGATGGACCTTACAAATAATTATTTGTATGTTTGGGGTATAGAGATGGGGTAGTCATTCAAAAATCATGTTAACTACTATTATTGAACACAAAATGAGTCCATGAAACTTATTATGCAATTTATTAAGCAAATCTTTACACCTGAGCTCATTTAGGCTTGCCATGATAAAGGGGTTGAATACAATACAATGACTTAAGACATTTCAGATTTTCATTTTTTTAATTAATTTGTAAACATTTATAAAAACATAATTCCACTAAATCAGTAAATCAGTGACACAAAATCTAAATGTAATACATTTTAAATTCAGGCTGTAACAAGACAAAATGTGGGAAAAGTAAAGGGGTGTGAATACTGTATCTGTTTGCAATGTGGCTGAAGTTACCAGGTTCCACCTTCAAGTGGAGCTCTTGAGCTGATTCTAGCTCAATCTGACAGTTGACAGTCTGCACTGCTATTTGAATGGGTGAAACTTTGAATAAACCTCCAATACACAGTTGGCTACATACAACGAGGTCCATACTCTCTCTCGCTCTCTCTCTCTCTCTCTCTCTCTCTCTCTCTCTCTCTCTCTCTCTCTCTCTCTCTCTCTCTCTCTCTCTCTCTCTCTCTATATATATATATATATATTTTTTTTTTCTTTACATAGTTGAATGTGCTGACAACAAAATCACACAAAAATTATCAATGGAAATCAAATTTATCAACCCATGGAGGTCTGGATTTGGAGTCACACTCAAAATTAAAGTGGAAAACCACACTACAGGCTGATCCAACTTTGATGTAATGTCCTTAAAACAAGTCAAAATGAGGCTCAGTAGTGTGTGTGGCCTCCACGTGCCTGTATGACCTCCCTACAACGCCTGGGCATGCTCCTGATGAGGTGGCGGATGGTCTCCTGAGGGATCTCCTCCAGGACCTGGACTAAAGCATCCGCCAACTCCTGGACAGTCTGTGGTGCAACGTGGCGTTGGTGGATGGAGCGAGACATGATGTCCCAGATGTGCTCAATTGGATTCAGGTCTGGGAACGGGCGGGCCAGTCCATAGCATCAATGCCTTCCTCTTGCAGGAACTGCTGACACACTCCAGCCACATGAGGTCTAGCATTGTCTTGCATTAAGAGGAACCCAGGGCCAACCACACCAGCATATGGTCTCACAAGGGGTCTGAGGATCTCATCTCGGTACCTAATGGCAGTCAGGCTACCTCTGGCGAGCACATGGAGGGCTGTGCGGCCCCCCAAAGAAATGCCACCCCACACCATGACTGACCCACCAACAAACCGGTCATGCTGGAGGATGTTGCAGGCAGCAGAACGTTCTCCACGGCGTCTCCAGACTCTGTCACGTCTGTCACGTGCTCAGTGTGAACCTGCTTTCATCTGTGAAGAGCACAGGGCGCCAGTGGTGAATTTGCTAATCTTGGTGTTCTCTGGCAAATGCCAAACGTCCTGCACGGTGTTGGGCTGTAAGCACAACCCCCACCTGTGGACGTCGGGCCCTCATACCACCCTCATGGAGTCTGTTTCTGACCGTTTGAGCAGACACATGCACATTTGTGGCCTGCTGGAGGTCATTTTGCAGGGCTCTGGCAGTGCTCCTCCTGCTCCTCCTTGCACAAAGGCGGAGGTAGCAGTCCTGCTGCTGGGTTGTTGCCCTCCTACGGCCTCCTCCACGTCTCCTGATGTACTGGCCTGTCTCCTGGTAGCGCCTCCATGCTCTGGACACTACGCTGACAGACACAGCAAACCTTCTTGCCACAGCTCGCATTGATGTGCCATCCTGGATGAGCTGCACTACCTGAGCCACTTGTGTGGGTTGTAGACTCCGTCTCATGCTACCACTAGAGTGAAAGCACCGCCAGCATTCAAAAGTGACCAAAACATCAGCCAGGAAGCATAGGAACTGAGAAGTGGTCTGTGGTCACCACCTGCAAAACCAGTCCTTTATTGGGGGTGTCTTGCTAATTGCCTATAATTTCCACCTGTTGTCTATTCTATTTGCACAACAGCATGTGAAATTTATTGTCAATCAGTGTTGCTTCCTAAGTGGACAGTTTGATTTCACAGAAGTGTGATTGACTTGGAGTTACATTGTGTTGTTTAAGTGTTCCCTTTATTTTTTTGAGCAGTATGTATATATATATATATATATATATATATGTCTCTCTCTCACACACAAACACACACACACAAAGGTTTGTTTCTGTTTACAATTTCCCACCAGGTGATGACTCTTATGTTGTCCATAGCAAGCAATCTGTCAGGTTAAGTCACACATTTGTGAGTGCTTGTGTGTTTACCCGTGTCTTAAATACTGTCCCTCTAAGTTAATCTGTAAACCAACTACTGTAGATGCGTACATCCTTACTTGAGCCTGGTTGTGATCAGTCAGTACTAACTTCAGTAGGACCTACAGTACTAGCCTGATAGCTTACAGAGGAATGAGGAAATTATTTAAACAGAGACTTTTGGTACACTACAGTTACCTATCTCCCTCTAGAATAAATACCCAGCCAGTGCAAACAGAGTCCCAGCACACACAGCAAACACATGGAAACCTCAGGCTCAAGTCAAGTATTAACTTACAGAGCAGAGGAAGGGAGCATTGTTTTGAGAAGGTCATACCAAGGATCATTTAGCTATTTGATTTAGAATTTTAAGACCCCTTGAAGTATCCCAAAAATAAACAATAATTATTTGCTGAATAAATATTTTTGGCCTAACTGCTAGCCCATACAAACACATTGAATAACAGATTCACTACATGGAACAACAGATAGTCCCAAAAACAAAATCAAAAGAAAGTTTGTTCTGAAGTGTCTGTCCTATATCTGAGAGATATAACAAAGATCAGGGAAACATGTAAAAAAAATAATTGACATGCATTTAACCCCTTATTTTGAGAGGGGGCCAGCTGCGACATCATCTCTCAGAGCAGTCATCCCTCAGGGTCTCGATGCTGCCACCTACTGACATGTCATTTTTCTGAAAAAGTGGGGGTTTCGAAAGGAGTGGATGTTTCGAAAGGAACCATACAGTATAAGCGGAAGTGGGGGTTTCCAAAGGTGCCACTCAAGACGTCGTTTGGGTTATCGGCCGTTAGTCCTGGTCTGCAGATATGACAGTAAGGAATTTCAGTTATGCAAAAATAAATGTCTATTGACTCACTGTGAGCTTTGTCTTTGAATGTTTCCTACCGGTAGCCATGTATGTAATGTAAAGTTTTTCGTACATGTAAATGCTAGCCAACGTTAGCTACCTTAACTTATGAAAAATGCATTACATTTACAATGCATTATTTGTTATTGAATATTTAAAATAATAATAATAATAATTGAAGTATCAAGTCATGGCGTTTCTAGTGGTTATGGAATTCCAGCGCTTCTGGTGTTAAAAGACTAGAAAATCCCCACTTCTCCTTATATGGTACCTTTCAAAACGCCCACTCCTTTCGACACCCCCACTTTTCCTGAGAGATACACTCCACTGAGAGATTACAAACTGTATCTGTTTTTTTGCATTGGATGCGTCTCAATCCACCGCATCTGCCTATGTCGCAGAGCTAGAGCGGTGTTTGTCAGACGATGAGACATCCCGAAAATCAGTCTTCTCACAAGCGTCTTGGGACTCGTCTGAAGTCAGTACAGCCGATCTGCTAACTTCTGTCTGTAGCGTCCGATCAGTTTGGGCTACACACTACAGGCCTCACAAGAGTCGTCTGTACCAGTTGAAAAAATTAATGGAAGTACAGTATATATGGACAATGTTTACTGCCGAAAATAATTAATAGGGGCCAGCTGCGACTTCATCTCTCAGAGCAGTCATCCCTCAGGGTCTCGATGCTGCCACCTACCAGTGGCGGAAAAAGTATCCATTTGTCATACTTGAGTAAAAGTAAAGATATCTTAATAGGAAATGTCTCAAGTAAAAGTGAAAGTCACCCAGTAAAATACTACTTGAGTAAAAGTCTAAAAGTATTTGGTTTTACATATACTTAAGTATCAAAAGTAAATGTCATTGCAAAAATGTACTTTAGTATCAAAAGTAAAAGTATAAATAATTTGAAATTCCTTATATTAAGCAAACCAGTTGGCACAATTGTTCGTGTTTTTTAAATTTGCGGATAGCCAGGGGCACACTCCAACCCTCAGACATCATTCAGAAACAAAGCATTTGTTTCAAAAGGAACCATATAAGGAGAAGTTGAGATTTCTAAAGGAGTCTTTTAACACTAGAGCTCAGTGACTTTCAACGTGACACCGTCATATGATGCTACCTTTCCAACAAGTCAGTTCGTCAAATTTCTGCCCTGCTAGAGCTGCCCCGGTCAACTGTAAATGCTGTTATTGTGAAGTGGAAACATCTAGGAGCAACAAGGGCTCCGCCACTGTTGTGAAAAATAATCACTATACTTTATTAAAAATCAAAGTTCTTCCAGAGTTTTTGTAGAATCAAGATTTGACTTTATTTACAATTCAAACAAAGCCGTGCTGATCTGCAGAGTAGCCCATTTTCTCTCTCTCTCCTCCCCCTCTATATAGTCTCATTCACACACATCCTAGCTTAAAATCCCTCCCTCTTCAGTTTCCCACTCTCTATCGCTCCGCCCACTTCCTTTGTCTATGATGGCGGCTAAATTCAACTTTTATTCAGTTCAGAATCAATAGTAATACAATCAATCAATCCCTTATCTTGCAAAAACACTCATGTTTAGTTTAAACTCTGTTCAACCCCAGCTCTCCTGAGCTTGACCTGGAGATTGATTGTTGGACATGACACGTTCACACTTAATCTTTCAAACACACCCAAACCTACCCCTCTTCCCCTCCCACCATGCTGTAATTACTCATGACTAGTCTAAACGCTGTTCAACTTTGGCTCCTCTCTCAGAACCTTTGTTTGAGGAGAGCTGCATTAGGCCACAGTCTGGTTTCAGTCTCTGATAAGGTAGGACAGCCATGGATTTAAGTAAGAGCGAGCAATTCGACCCTAGGTCAGATTCCCACTTCACCCACACACACACAGTGAAATGACCCAATGAAGTTATTGCCTAGCAACAGAGAATTCTAACTATGTGTTCGTGATTAACTCAGTTTTATCTCATAGTCCACTAAAAAATCTCCCTCACCACGAAATGGTAGGCCACACAAGCTCACAGAACGGGACCGCTGAGTGCTGAACATGTAGCGCGTAAAAATCGTCTGTCCTCGGTTGCAACACTCACTACCGAGTTCCAAACTGCCTCTGCAAGCAACGTAAGCACAATAACTGCTTGTCAGGAGCTTCATGAAATGGGTTACCATGGCTGAGCAGCCGCACACAAGCCTAAGATCACCATTCGCAATGCCAAGCGTCGGCTGGAGTGGTGTAAAGCTCACAGCCATTGGACTCTGCAGCAGTGGAAACGCATTCTCTGGCAGTTCGACTGACAAATCTGGGTTTGGCGGATGCCAGGAGAATGCTACCTGCCTGAATGCAGAGTGCCAAATGTAAAGTTAGGTGGAGGAGGAATAATGGTCTGGGGCTGTTTTTCATGGTTCGGGCTAGACCCCTTAGTTCCAGTGAAGGGAAATCTTAACGCTACAGCATACAATGACATTCTAGACGATTCTGTGCTTCCAACTTTGTGGCAACAGTTTGGGGAAGGCCCTTTCCTGCTTCAGCATGACAATGCCCCCGTGCACAAAGCGAGGTCCATACAGAAATGGTTTGTCGAGATCAGTGTGGAAGAACTTGACTGGCCTGCACAGTGCCTTGACCTCAACCCCATCGAACACCTTTGGGATGAATTGGAACGCCGACTGTGAGGCAGGCCTAATCGCCCCAATATCAGTGCCCGAGCTCACTAATGCTCTTGTTGCTGAATAGAAACAAGTCTCCGCAGCAATGTTCCAACATCTAGTGGAAAGCCTTTCCAGAAAATGGAGGCTGTTATAGCAGCAAAGGGGGGACCAACTCCATATTAATGCCCATGATTTTGGAATGAGATGTTCGATGAGCACATGTCCACATACTTTTGGTCATGTAGTGTGTCTCTATCTTAAACTGACATATTTTATGGGGATTTTTTAATTATGCTAATTAGATGTCCATGGGGGGCGCGGACATCGACCTTAGGGGGTTAACCTGTTTGAGTCAGTATGCCTTTCCTGTGTTTGTATCAGTGCTTCACTGTTGACCACAGTCTGGTCTCTCCCTGCAGGTGGAAAGCTCCTTCAGCTACTGTATCTAGAGATTTATGCTGTCAGCATTGAGAGCCTCAATCAGGTAAAACAAATGAACTTCTTCTATGTCTGAAGTTACATATGTTTTATAGTATGTCGTTCCTTACTTGAATGATTTGAATTCTGTGTTTTTTAGTTCTTCATTGACATATTTGAAAGCTGCCATGCAGTAGGATGCAAGTAAGGGACTGCATTTTCCTCTTTATTTTGATTAAATCCACTTCATATTTACATACAGTATGTAAAGGGAGGGGGTAGTGATAGTGTGTTGCTGGCTGAGCACATCCTTACCACCATGGTTACCTTTGTATGGGTGTTAAAATATTTATGTCCGTTTGAAAATTAACAGCCCTGATTGGCCATAGGCTAGCTCTGATCACTGCTGATCATGTAAATTATTAGTGTGCTGAATCAGAGAAAATGAACAGTCTAACATTCCTAATGTCCTGCAATCCATCACCATCCGTTTACTATCAGTATTGGTGTCACGCCCTGACTCTGGGGACTCGTATATGTTGAGTCAGGGTGTGTATGTTCTATGTTGTGTATTTCTATGTTGGTGTTCTATTATGTGTAGATCTATGTTGGCCGGTGTGGTTCCCAATCAGAGGCAGCTGTCGCTCGTTGTCTCTGATTGGGGACCATACTTAGGCAGCCTATTGGCACTGTGTAATTGTGGGATCTTGTTCCGTGTTAGGTATGTTGTTTGTGTACCTTGGACTTCACGTTTCGGTTTTTTGTTTTGTCGTTGTGTTTAATAGTCAAATAAACATGTATGTATATCACGCTGCGCCTTGGTCTGACCCGTTCATGAACGAATGTGACAATTGGACCTACCACATAAGGAGATGGTAACTATTATACCAAAACTTCAGATTTCCATCCACTCATCTGAAGAATCCCCTCTGTCTGCACACCTCTGGTCCCAGTCCGTATGCACAGGATGCAGTCAAAGGTCACCAGATTTTTGTCAGGGCTCTGAGACTGGTGGTTCCTCTTCTGTAGCGCTTCAGAGGTTAAAACTCTCCGTCCTGTGATGGGAAACATTAGTCACCACCACTGGTTCAGGTCCTCAGGGGGGAGTGAGCATGTGCAGACACTGTCATTCTCTCTCTGGCTGTCGCTTAGTGACACCATGATGACAGTGAGAATCTGTAGAACCCCTGGTGAGAATGCATGATGTGTTGTGGTTTTGTCACACTCACAGTGACAAGGAAGTGAGGGATCATCTGGAAATATTAGTTGACCCTGACATTTGAAAAGGCTTCAGGGCCACAGACATGATTTAAAAACAGAAGTGGAGGCTCTGAAGTGTTATGAAGCATAGGACTGTGTAGGACAGCAACAGCATCGTGTTTATCTTACTCACCACTCACCACAATGTCTACAGGTATTTAGTCACACCAAATGGACAAGCAGAGACGGAGTTCATGTGTTCAGAGTTCATGTGTCTATGTGGCCACTAACAACTATATTATTTTGCCAATCTTTCAGTCCGAATGTGTCTCTGTATGTCTGCATGGTGTCAGTAGTGACAGATTCCTGCGTATGTACTGTTGACCATTCAGGTGGTGATTGACACGGACAGACAGACCTATTCTCTCAGTCTGACGTCTGTTGAGGACCTCGAGGCTATGGTCAGTCATGTGACAGCTTCTCTGAAGAAGATCTTCCCTGATTCATCTCCAAGGTGAGTGTCATGGCAATGTAGTTAAACATTTCCCTCCCTCAAGCCTTGTGAGTGTTGCTTGTGATGTACTTATAGCAGAAACCCCTGAGGTGAAAAATCAACCCATTAACCAACTGATTAGGGATCCTTTGTGCTCCTCTTCTATCCAAGGAATGGTGGTTTTCTTACTCACTTCTGAATCATATTCCAATCCAATACCAATGATAAAATAGATACCTAATGTAAATATCTGTAATATCTGAGGGTTAAAAATGTTTGACATCTACATGTGTATGTGTTTCTATCTCCTGCTCTCAGGAAGATCCTGAAGAATATCCCTCCAGACCTGCAGGAGCGGCTGTGGAACCTGGCAACCCGGGTGGATGAGCACCTTAGTGGAACACTGGGACCATGTGGTCAGTAGAATCAATCATACCACTGCACCAGTGTCACGTCATTTGTGTGTATCATACTATGTGGACATTGTGTAGGTGTGTGGACATGGATTTGTACAGTATCTGATCTCTCTGTCATTCCTTGGTTCTCTACACTACAGGAGGCATCTCAGAGACGAATGCTGCTCTATGTGACTTCAATGAGTTCCCCTGCAGAGAGGAGGTCCAATGGGTCCGTAGGCTACCATCCCCCTATGATGACACCACATTAAATGTTTCTGATAAATGTATTTTTTCTACTATAAATATCAACTGATGTAGTCATACATCAAGAATATTAGTAAATATATGTATTATTTCTATTCTTTCAGGATGTTGACAACATTTACTATGCCCAGAATGGTTTGGAATTCAACTTCCTGGATTTCAGTCTTCTGGAAAACAGAGATTTGGCCTTGTCAGTGGATGCCCTCTCCTTCAACCCATGGTTCACCAAGCTCTCCAGCAAAGACCTCAAATTGGTAAACCTTTTAGCCACATCCTGATCTGTTTTTCCAGGTCCAGTTAGAGAGCACACTATCTCATGTTATTACACAGCGTGATGCTTATCTACCTGAGTTATCTTGCTCTGAGTCTTGCACTCTCTGGTCCTGTCATCGATGTCACATCCATGAGTTTTGGCAGTGTGAGCTGAGGATGGGATCCTGTGGCTGATCAAACTGTCCGCCTGGACAATGCTGCAGGGTCTAGCAGCGCTTATCAACAGTCCACACATGTGCACACAGACCGCTGTGCCCTGGAAGCAGGGCGCCATAATGACTTCATAATCTAGCTACTGTTGTGTTACTGGAACTGCAGTGCTTTTAGGCAATCACCTGGTTATGATGGAGGTCAGGGAAATGACCTTCACGATATGAGAGAATTTGTGTGTAACAGCACAGATGTAATGATATTATTCTGGGTCGTTCCACCAATTCGGTGCCTTTTGAGAAGTGTAACTTAGTAAAAAAAATATATATTTCACAAAATTGTTACGTTTTGTCATAAAGAGCACATGTTCATTTTCATAAAAAACATGTTTTCCCATCTCAAGAAGTTAAATAATAAAATGACTATAGTAATTGTCAAATAAAGTATCATGGTTGACCGTATCAGGGATGACCATAACAGAGTTTACGATGTGAAAGGGTTGACAATGTGACAGGGGTAATGGAAGCTTGTTGTTTGCAACAGGGAGTGGCAATTGAATGCAAGCTTAACAGGGTTGGCGTGTTATGCTCGACCAGCTCAGTTTTCCACATCAAAACACCAGCAAATGGCCAAAAAGAGTAGAACCAGCTCATCTGCTCTATGATTCAACTATTAGATGTTCAATGTTTCTTTAAAAAAATATATATATAAAAAAGGAATAGGTTCACCATATTAAAACAAGAGTTCATTTCATGTAACAGGGTTGATCTGAAAATGAGGGACAGATTAATCACTAAGCAAAATAGAAAATAATATTCAGAATTGTTTTGGGGTCAAAGCAAAAAATAACTAGGGCTTTACAATGATGGTGGAACTTGGATACATTTTGGGATTAAGTGGGTTGAAATCTTCCTAGAAGTGACACAGGGTTGACGGAGGGACATGTCAAAATGCTGCATTTTGGCACTTTAGCAAGGCTTTATTTATATAAAAAATCAGAACAGGCTTTTGAAATTGGTGCGCAATTTCTACTTAAAATATCAAAGTGATTCAAAAGGCACTCATTTTGTGGAACAACCTTTCTATAGGCTTACAGAATTTCCTAGAAAGGAAGAAATAGACATATGACCGTAGAAAATGCTGACACCGAAGATTCTCATGGAGATTAGATTTGCTGCCAGTTTATGAAGATGGGATGGCTAATGATTCAATACATAGTAGAGGAATGATTATTCCCCCTCTGTATCTCTCCCCAGAGCTCAGAAGTCCAGGAGCAGGTTCTCTTCATGATCAACAGATCCTCAACCCTGGAGGAGGTGTGTCTGGAAGGAGGTGGAGTCAAACTGTAAGTAGCCTACTCCACGTGATACTCCTCACCTTTCTAAAACATCCCTCCCTCCTTAAATCATTCTACCTGGTGTCTGAGGCACTGAGGAAATGGGAAATATTTGGATGACATTTGATTTATGTGATTGGTTCACTTTATTATTCATTTTAGTTCCACATTAATAACTAATCTCTGTTCCTCTGTCTCTCTCCGAGCCCTTTCTCTTGTAGGAATTTTGCAGTGAAGATGGCCTGCGGCCTGCGAGATCACACCTGCTCCGCCATCCACACCATCAATCTGTCAGCCAATCATATAGAGGACAAAGGTGAGCCTTTTCTTATCATAAATAACTTTTGGGGTTTGTCAATGTCCATTGCTGGGGTTCCCTATTCAAACTTGCCTGGACTGGCTAGTGACTACTCATCTGCTCATGTGTGTTACCTGTCATCAGGTGTGATAGCTCTCAGTCAGGAACTGGAGAACCCAATGGTCTCACCCAGCTGTCCATCTCCAGGATTGCTGTCTCTCCCAAAGGTACAGTGACAGTCAAACTCTTCTGTCTGCTTCACCCTTTTGTTCATTTTCCATAAAGATACTATGTCTTTGTGTTGATACTTATCTTGTGATAGTTTTCACATAGATTATTGCATTTCTCTTTCTCATTCCTCTTTCTTACCCCCTCCACCTCTCAAGGGTTGGCTAGTCTGACTCAGGCGTTCTCTCAGAACAAGGCCTTCTCCAGCTCTCTGTGTCACCTGGACCTGTCAGGGAATACAGGCAGTCTGGCTACAGAGTAGGCTGTGGTGAGGGCGGGGACAGCACTTGTTTTCAGTTCACTGCTTAGAATTCATTGCTCCATACACTATCACACTTGAATAAAGGTCTATACTGTAGGTGCTGTTAGTTTCAGCTAAATGCATTTTGTGTATAATGTATAGGGTGGATACTATGGAACATTAACTCCCTTGATTATATTCAGTAATGGGTTGTCTATGAAAGGTTATTTGCTGTAAAGGTAAAGGGAGTTTGTTTTGCCAGTGCAGTCTCACGTGTCAGGATATGCATGCTATTTGATACTGATATGACTTAATGATGCAGGAGGCATCTCAATCAGAGTAATATGATTATTCCACAGTACAGAATTGAATTGAGTTGCCCTGTAGATGGTTTTGGCTCTAGAGGACCATAGCACTGAATAGCTTCATATCTCTTCCTGTCAGAACCTGTTTAAGTTCCTCTCTGGGACAAATGCTGTGTCTTACCTGGACTTGAGTGGAACTAACTGCCCTCTGGATGCTGTAAGTGACCTTTAACCTTTTACTTCTGGTCATGACAATAAAACCTAATCAGGCTCTGTAACCTTTGTTAATTTGAATATTATTAGCATGATATGCATGTTTGTGCCATTGTGAAATAATGCACTTTACATCCCCAACGTACTTCTACTTCTCCCCCTAGCTGTTTGTATCTCTGTCAGCAGGCTTCTGCTCCAACCTTGCTCACCTCAACCTGTCCAGGAACCCCTCCTCACACAGGTGAGAACCCTGCTTTCCATGTGTCATCTTGACCGGTGTTATCCGACCCATCCGCTGACCTCTCTCTGTCCCCAGGAAGGTGTGGGAGGTGACAAGGACTGTAATTTACTTATTCAGTAAGAGCTCTGAGCTAAAATATGTGGGACTGGCAGGAACCAAACTACCCCCAGAGGCTCTCAGGTGCGCACTGATGGAATGCCATACCAGGAAATGTAAATGTGATACATGTCAAACAGAATGTGAAGCTTACTTATAGCACTGGGTGATACTGTATGATACTGTATGTGTTTGTATTTTGATTTACACATGTATACTGCTGTTTGATACACATATTTTATTTTATGCAGATTGTTGTTGCAGGGTCTGGCCACAAATACTAATCTGTGTGGGCTGGAGCTAGACCTGAGCGGCTGTGAGGTGGACACACGCAGTTACACATACAGTGAGGGAAAAAAGTATTTTATCCCCTGCTGATTTTGTACGTTTGCCCACTGACAAGGAAATTATCAGTCTATAATTTTAATGGTAGGTTTATTTGAACAGTGAGAGACAGAATAACAAAATCCAGAAAAACGCCTGTCAAAGATGTTATAAATTGATTTGCATTTTAATGAGGGAAATAAGCATTTGACCCCCTCTCAATCAGAAAGATTTCTGGCTCTCAGGTGTCTTTTATACAGGTAACGAGCTGAGATTAGGAGCACACTCTTAAAGGGAGTGCTCCTAATCTCAGTTTGTTACCTGTATAAAAGACACCTGTCCACAGAAGCAATCAATCAGATTCCAAACTCTCCACCATGGCCAAGACCAAAGAGCTCTCCAAGGATGTCAGGGACAAGATTGTAGACCTACACAAGGCTGGAATGGGCTGCAAGACCATCGCCAAGCAGCTTGTGGAGTTGCAATGATCATGAGAACGGTGAGGAATCAGCCCAGAACTACACAGGAGGATCTTTTCAATGATCTCAAGGCAGCTGGAACCATAGTCACCAAGAAAACAATTGGTAACACACTACACCATGAAGGACTGAAATCCTGCAGCGCCCGCAAGGTCCCCCTGCTCAAAAAGCACATACACAGGGCCGTCTGAAGTTTGCCAATGAACATCTGAATGATTCAGAGGAGAACTGGGTGAAAGTGTTGTGGTCAGATGAGACCAAAATCGAGCTCTTTGGCATCAACTCAACTCGCCGTGTTTGGAGGAGGAGAAATGCTGCCTATGACCCCAAGAACACCATCCCCACCGTCAAACATGGAGGTGGGAAACATTATGCTTTGGGGGTGTTTTTTCTGCTAAGGGGACAGGACAACTTCACCAAATCAAAGGGACGATGGACGGGGCCATCTACTGTCAAATCTTGGGTGAGAACCTCCTTCCCTCAGCCAGAGCATTGAAAATGGGTCGTGGATGGGTATTCCAGCATGACAATGACCCAAAACACACGGCCAAGGCAACAAAGGAGTGGCTCAAGAAGAAGCACATTAAGGTCCTGGAGTGGCCTAGCCAGTCTCCAGACCTTAATCCCATAGAAAATCTGTGGAGGGAGCTGAAGGTTCGAGTTGCCAAACGTCAGGCTCGAAACCTTAATGACTTGGAGAGGATCTGCAAAGAGGAGTGGAACAAAATCCCTCCTGAGATGTGTGCAAACCTGGTGGCCAACTACAAGAAACGTCTGACCTCTGTGATTGCCAACAAGGGTTTTACCACCAAGTACTAAGTCATGTTTTGCAAAGGGGTCAAATACTT